>NC_140178.1:639158-751193 GCF_963971535.1 Notolepis coatsorum
TTTATATATTTATTAGAATGATATAATATGAGTAGTGACGACGTTATCCTGCAAGATGTCAATGTGTACAATGTGTGTGTATCTCTGTTACCTTCCAGAACAACTTCCAAACGTCACGACTCAAACGCCGCCCTGCTGGAGAGAGACGGTAACACAGAAGGTCACCCGAGACGTTCAGCTTTTAAACACTTTGTTCACCTTTTATCTTTCTGCTGTTCAAACAAGAGGCTGGGGATGTTTCAGGATGGACCTAAAGTCTAAAGAGCCCCCTCCCCCCTCCAGCCCTGAACCCCCCCCCCCCCCCCTGAGCACCCCCCCCCCCCCCCATCTTGCTACAGGAAGCACGCCCACTCATAGCATGGATGTCTATGTACTATTGAAATAACCATAGCTTGCAAAATTTCAACCGATTTTTCAAACGGTTTGGTTTGTAAAAATGGTCAGAGATGTAGTTATCATACTGCATTACTTATAATGGACTTTCATATAGAAATAACATTAAGCAGATAGGTAAAAGCAATAGCTATACACACACACACACACAAAGGTATTTATACGACATATTTACCGTATGTAAATAATTCAATTTATTTTATTATATTGTTAAACAAGCCTCAGCTGCTAGTTTTGTATTCTGTGTCTTTGACCTCGTTGCCTAGCAACACAGACCTCTGTTGAGAGTAAAGTTTACTGCAGAGTGTGTGTGTGTGTGTGTGTGTGTGTGTGTGTGTGTGTGTGTGTGTGTGTGTGTGTGTGTGTGTGTGTGTGTGTGTGTGTGTGTGTGTGTGTGTGTGTGTGCGTGCGTGCGTGCGTGCGTGCGTGCGTGCGTGCGTGCGTGGCGTGCGTGCGTGCGTGCGTGCGTGCGTGTGTGCGTGCGTGCGTGCGTGTGTGTGTGTGTACAAACATTACATGGATGCACGATGTGTGATGTGTGATGTGTGATGTGTGATGTCTCCATGTGTGTCCTGTGAGCAGGGAGTGTTTGAGAGACATGACTGGAATTCAGATGCATGTTTTCTCAGCCAGACGACCCTGTTGTCCTTCAGGGAGCCCCTCCACTGTCTCTCTTTTTCCTTCCACTCCCTTCCACCCACAGATAGTTCAAATAACCTTTGACCCTGGCTGGATTAAAGACAACTTGGGGTCTGCAGCTGTAACTAGGCATAGCTGTCAACATTGGCATTTGAAAAAAACTGGACATTTCGCCCCGCCCCCTCCCCCCGGCCCCCCCCCCCCCCCTCCCAATTTAGTCTCTCCCCCTCGTTAAATTAAATTAATCAGATACCTGGTTGAAAGTGAAATGCTGTGAACATCCCTGCATTAATTAATGGAAGTGTAAGACAAATTCAGTATAAATTCACTTCATGTAGTAGTATAGCATTAACATGTTCATATTTATTGAAATCTTACAATTCATACGTAAATGTTATGATGAATTGAAAATGGGGAAGAAGTCTTTCTTTGGTCTGCATCCCCTTAACAATTGTGTATTGCGCCATACTGTATTGTACCATTCTGCAATCTGTTAAAGTTAGCAATCAATCAATGTATTACCATAGTGTCTTTATACCTTCATCACTGTACATATTAATACTACAACTCAAGAAGAATCAAGAGGTTTATTTGTCACATACATACAGTGAAATGCGGATTGATTGTGCAAAATACAATAGAAATAGGCATAGAAAAAAGAATAGGTAACACAAGATATGCACGATAAAAAAAAGACATGCCAAGTTACTGAAAAACTGGTTCCTATGTACACTACAATACAATTGTAACTCTTAATGTATCTAAACTATACAATACCTCCTTCCTTTAAAGTGACGTTTTGTTTAAAGTGATCTGTACTGTACATACATCTGATTAGTATTGTATATTACTATTGCACTTTACTGTTACATTTGCACTCTGGTTGGATGCCAAATGTCTTCGTTGTACTGTATAATGACAATACATTTTAATCTAATCTAATTAGACTGTTGTATCACTCTGGAATGGATGGGGGGATACCACTTCATCCCCTGTGGGGGGTCTCTTGCATCGACCAGGGGCCCTGTTGTAGGTATAGGTTCGGTTGCAGACGTCGCATTTCTCAAACACCTTCTGAGAAGGAGTGTATTTGTGAACATTTGTCATAGCCTCTATCCATGCGTCGCCGATTGGTCATGATGACTGATGTCGCTTTTTCCTCTGTGTGCGACATTGAAATCGACAAAGCGTTGAGTGTTGAAACGTTGCTTTTGGTGAGGTACGGGAACGTCTCCTCGCTCTCTAAACCCTATAGCAACATGCAGGCGGCATTAGAGCGACACTGTTTATCCTCATCTGCACCATCGACCACACTATTCAGAGTTAATTATATTGTTGACACTGCCAATTCATTACTTTTCTTTTTCTACTGTACTATAATTTTTATTGCTTGTATTTATGTATTTCTACTATTTCCCTGCCATACCTGTACCTCCCCTCCCCCTCCTCCAGGCTGCTGTGATGCCTGCATTTCCCCAAGGGGATCAATAAAGGAATATCTAATCTTATCTTACTGTAAACGCTGGTGAGTGAACCTGTGCTCTGGTAATGTTGCCTTCCAGAGTGAGTGGAACAAGACTGTTTAAAGGGCCAGAGTCCAGAATAGTGATAGTTTAGATACAAACCCTCTATGCCTCTATCAATTCAATCAATCAATCAATCAATCAATCAATCAATCAATCAATCAATCAATCAATCAATCAATCAATCACTCAGTCACTCACTTACTATTTTACTTCTTTATAGTCAGAGAGTTAATTATGGTTGTTTACACTTGCCTATATTTATTGTAACATAATATAACCGATACAGACATACAGAACCTCATTTGCACCTTTGTTTACACTGTTAAATGTTCTCATATTTTTATATTATATTGTTTACTATATTTGCATTGTTTGCAAACAATGTAACCTTTAATATCAGTAGATATACAGTTCAAAACTATTTCCCAGGTAGTCCTAACTGTCAGTAATTGCATTGGAGATACTACAAATAAAAACATAAATAAATAACAATATTTTGGTATAAACACTTAAAGGTGCTGTAAGTGATATTATTTTGTTAAAATAAGTCTTAAATAGCTTTACATTCTGACAGACATCACTGATACAGAGTGTCTGGTCAGTAACATGGGTCTCCCAGTCCCTCCACTCTGCAGTAAACAGCCATCACTGATATAGAGTGTCTGGTCAGTAACATGGGTCTCCCAGTCCCTCCACTCTGCAGTAAACAGCCATCACTGATATAGAGTGTCTGGTCAGTAACATGGGTCTCCCAGTCCCTCCACTCTGCAGTAAACAGTCATCACTGATATAGAGTGTCTGGTCAGTAACATGGGTCTCCCAGTCCCTCCACTCTGCAGTAAACAGTCATCACTGATATAGAGTGTCTGGTCAGTAACATGGGTCTCCCAGTCCCTCCACTCTGCAGTAAACAGTCATCACTGATATAGTGTCTGGTCAGTAACATGGGTCTCCCAGTCCCTCCACTCTGCAGTAAACAGTCATCACTGATATAGAGTGTCTGGTCAGTAACATGGGTCTCTCAGTCCCTCCAAAGTCCCCTCCATCCAACAGGAGCTGGGCTCAGTAACATGGGTCTCTCAGTCCCTCATCTGCAGTAAACAGCATCATTGATATAGAGTGTCTGGTCAGTAACCTGGGTCTCCAGTCCTCCTGCTCTGCAGTAACAGTCATCACTGATATGAGTGTCTGGTCAGTAACATGGGTCTCCAGTCCCTCCACTCTGCAGTAAACAGCCATCACTGATATAGTGTCTGGTCAGTAACATGGGTCTCTCAGTCCTCCACTCTGCAGTAAACAGTCATCACTGTATAAGTGTCTGGTCAGTAACATGGGTCTCTCAGTCCTCCACTCTGCAGTAAACAGTGATCACTGATATAGTGTTTGGTCAGTAACATGGGTCTCCAGTCCCTCCACTCTGCAGTAAACTGTCATCACTGATATAGAGTGTCTGGTCAGTAACATGGGTCTCCAGTCCCTCACTCTGCAGTAAACAGCCATCACTGATATAGAGTGTCTGGTCATTAACATGGGTCTCCCAGTCCCTCCACTCTGCAGTAAACAGCCATCACTGATAAGTGTCTGGTCAGTAACATGGGTCTTCTCAGTCCCTCCACTCTGCAGTAAACAGACATCACTGATATAGAGTGTCTGGTCAGTAACATGGGTCTCCCAGACCCTCCACTCTGCAGTAAACAGTCATCACTGATATAGTGTCTGGTCAGTAACATGGGTCTCCAGTCCCTCCACTCTGCAGTAAACAGCCATCACTGATACAGAGTGTCTGGTCAGTAACATGGGTCTCCCAGTCCCTCCACTCTGCAGTAAACAGCTATCACTGATACAGAGTGTCTGGTCAGTAACATGGGTCTCCAGACCCTCACTCTGCAGTAAACAGTCATCCACTGATATAGAGTCTGGTCAGTAACATGGGTCTCCCCAGTCCTCCACTCTGCAGTAAACAGCCATCACTGATACAAGTGTCTGGTCAGTAACATGGTTTCCCCGTCCCTCTGCAGTAAACAGTCATCACTGATATAGAGTGTCTGGTCAGTAACATGGGTCTCCAGTCCCTCCACTCTGCAGTAAACAGTCATCACTGATATAGTGTCTGGTCAGTAACATGGGTCCCAGTCCCTCCACTCTGCAGTAAACAGTCATCACTGATATAGAGTGTCTGGTCAGTAACATGGGTCTCTCAGTCCCTCCACTCTGCAGTAAACAGCCATCATTGATATAGAGTGTCTGGTCAGTAACATGGGTCTCCCAGTCCGCCTGCTCTGCAGTAAACAGTCATCACTGATATAGAGTGTCTGGTCAGTAACATGGGTCTCCAGTCCTCCACTCTGCAGTAAAACAGCCCACTGAATAGTGTCTGGTCAGTAACATGGGTCTCTCAGTCCCTCCACTCTGCAGTAAACAGTGATCACTGATATAGTGTCTGGTCAGTAACATGGGTCTCTCAGTCCCTCCACTCTGCAGTAAACAGTGATCACTGATATAGAGTGTTGGGTCAGTAACATGGGTCTCCCAGTCCCTCCACTCTGCAGTAAACAGTCATCACTGATATAGAGTGTCTGGTCAGTAACATGGGTCTCCCAGTCCCTCCACTCTGCAGTAAACAGCCATCACTGATATAGAGTGTCTGGTCAGTAACATGGGTCTCCCAGTCCCTCCACTCTGCAGTAAACAGCCATCACTGATAGAGTGTCTGGTCAGTAACATGGGTCTCTCAGTCCTCCACTCTGCAGTAAACAGACATCACTGATATAGAGTGTCTGTCAGTAACTGGGTCTCCCAGACCCTCCACTCTGCAGTAAACAGGTCATCACTGATATAGAGTCTGGTCAGTAACATGGGTCTCCCAGTCCTCCACTCTGCAGTAAACAGCCATCACTGATACAGAGTGTCTGGTCAGTAACATGGGTCTCCAGTCCCTCCACTCTGCAGTAAACAGTGATCACTGATATAGAGTGTCTGGTCAGTAACAGGGTTCTCAGTCCTCCACTCTGCAGTAAACAGCCATCACTGAATAGAGTGTCTGGTCAGTACATGGGTCTCCCAGACCTCCACTCTGCAGTAAACAGCCATCACTGATATAGTGTCTGGTCAGTAACATGGGTCTCTCAGACCCTCCACTCTGCAGTAAACAGCCATCACTGATATAGTGTCTGGTCAGTAACATGGGTCTCTCAGTCCCTCCACTCTGCAGTAACAGCCATCACTGATATAGAGTGTCTGTCAGTACAGGGTCTCCCAGTCCCTCCACTCTGCAGTAAACAGCCTCACTGATATAGAGTGTCTGGTCAGTAACATGGGTCTCTCAGTCCTCACTCTGCAGTAAACAGCCATCACTGATATAGTGTCTGGTCAGTAACATGGGTCTCTCAGTCCTCCACTCTGCAGTAAACAGCCATCACTGATACAGAGTGTCTGGTCAGTAACATGGGTCTCCCAGTCCCTCCACTCTGCAGTAAACAGTGATCACTGATATAGAGTGTTGGTCAGTAACATGGGTCTCCAGTCCTCACTCTGCAGTAAACAGTCATCACTGATATAGAGTGTCTGTCAGTAACATGGGTCTCCCAGTCCCTCACTCTGCAGTAAACAGTGATCACTGATATAGAGTGTTTGGTCAGTAACATGGGTCTCCCAGTCCCTCCACTCTGCAGTAAACAGTCATCACTGATATAGAGTGTCTGGTCAGTAACATGGGTCCCCCAGTCCCTCCACTCTGCAGTAACAGCCATCACTGATATAGAGTGTCTGGTCAGTAACATGGGTCTCCCAGTCCCTCCACTCTGCAGTAAACAGTCATCACTGATATAGCGTGTCTGGTCAGTAACATGGGTCTCCCAGTCCCTCCACTAGGACCGCTACTGTTCCTAATTCATGCAAATGACATGTCGTCAGCTTGTGACTGCAACTTGTTCCTGTTTGCGGACGACTCAGCCCTGCTGGTCTCTGACAAGAACAAGTTACAGGTCGAAAAAACCTCAGCTCGGAACTAGGCAAAATCTGCAAATTCTCTGGAGCCCAGGATTGGAACAAGCTGCCTCTCCCCATCAAGCAGAGCTGGAGCCTCCACAGCTTCAAGAGAAGCGTCAGGAAGTGGCTCATGGACAGAATAGAGAATAGCCCCCTATAGTTTGAATGGGTTTCCAATCAGCTTTTAGTTATAGTGGGGTTTACAATTTTAGCGATAGGTTAGTCTTCTAATGTTTTAAATGTATGTGTTTTGTGTTATTGTCGTGTTTTTGTTGTGGCCTAACAGCCTGGGACCATGACGGAAATAAGGGTTTTACTCTTTCTCATGTTATCCTTTGGATCCATGTTGTGTGTTTTAATCCATCAATAAAATCAATCAATCAATCAATTCATGAAAACTAGGTACAGGCACCAACATCACCATTCTAGGTTTAATAGAATAAAAGTTATGAAGCGTAATTCGAAATAAATACAGAAATTGCAGCCATCTTTGATTTTTGCCATACCAGAATATTCAAAACATCAATATTTGAACTCCAGTTGATTCCTCACACAGTATTAACTTAAAATAGCAATACAACATTATATTACACAGCAATTGTGTGAACATTAAGACGTTTTTAAAGAATTCATGATTTCGATTGTGGCCATTTTGGATACGTTTTATTAAATTCAACTGGTTCCTTGACACTCAAGCCAAAATTGTTCTATAGATCCTTATCTTCAAATTAGAAGTGAAAACTTTCGCATATACATTTTAAATGACTGAGTGTCCAGGCACCCCACTATCAGAAAGTGTGTGGTTTTATGGTCAGCAGGAGATGTGCATCTCTGGCAGCTTATGGTCAGTGGCATTGTTCGTCAAATAGTGTTGAACTTGAGTGTTACACTCAATATTACATTACATTACACAAACTAAAAACAGATATTGTCTGAATTATTAGAAGAAAGAAATGCACACCTTTGGCTGATAGTATTTATTAATTTCTTAGGATTTCTTTTGGTCTAATAAATGTTTAAGGTTCTTAGATGGATCCCCTGCTGCCTCCTCCTCCTCTTCCTCCTCCTCCTCCTCCTCTTCCTCCTCTTCCTCCTCTGCCTCCTCCTCCTCATCCTCATCCTCATCTTCCTCTCCTCCTCCTACTCTTCCACATCTTCCTCCTCCTCCTCTTCCTCCTCCTCCTCCTCCTCCGCTCCTGTTCCTACTCTTCCTCCTCCTCCTCCTCCTCCTCTCCTCCTGCTCCTCCTCCTGCTCCTCCTCCTCCTCCTCCTCCTCCTCTCTGCTCCTCTCCTCCTCCCCTCCTGCTCCTCCTCCTGCTCCCCTCCTGCTCCTCCTCCTCCTCCTCCTGCTCCTGCTCCTCCCTCCTGCTCCTCCTCCTCCTCCTCCTGCTCCTCCTCCTCCCTGCTCCTCTCCCTCCTCCTCCTCCTCCTCCTGCTCCTCCTCCTCCTCCTCCCTCTCCCTCCTCCTCCTGCTCCTCCTACTCCTGCTCTTCCCTCCTCCTCCCCCTCCTTTTCTCCTCCTCCTCCTCTGCTCCTCTCCCCTCCTCCTCCTCTTCCTCTCTCCTCCACGGGAAGCAGCGTACTGGCTCATGTAAAATGGCAGGCCATGCATTATGCAGCAGCTTAGGTAACAGCGCTGGATCTTCATGTCCTCGGCTACAGTCCACTTGTCGCTGCTCTGGTCGTAGCGCTCCACGTTGGAGAGGGTGGACGCCATTGTAGCCTCCGACCACGAAGAGCAGGTCGTCCAGCACCCCGATGCCAAAGTCCCTGCGGGGGTGAGCATGGCGGGCAGGGCGCTCCAGGAGTCAGTCAGGGGGCTGTAGGCCTCCTCGCTATGCAGGGTGTTTCTACCATGGTCACACCCTCCCACCTGAGGACAGGACACATGAGAGGAATGTTTTAGTGTGGGGTTAAGGCAGGCAGACACTGTATTAATCCATTTAGGGAAATGAGGGCATCACAGCAGCAAGTCAAATGATACATATCTGGGCGGCTAGGCGCTCGCCATCAACGCTGGAGACACTGGGTTCGAGCCCAGCTCTCGGCGTTGCTACCAGCTTGGATGGTCGTTCATACTAACACAATGGCAGTGTTAGGGGTGGGAAAGCTGATGGGTGGGTCCTGGGCGTTGTGGACAGCGACCCCTATAGTTCGGTCGGGTGCCTGCACAGCGAGGGTAGGATCTGGAGGGAGGTAGTGTGACCTTCCACACGTTACACTCTCCCGGTGAGAATCTGCGCTGCCAGGCTGGCTGCCGGCTGGCTGCACAGGCGTTGGAGGAAAGCATGTGACAGTCTCCGGCCTCCCGGACCAACAGTAGGGGGGGTGCGCAACAACCAGGAAGGGGAGCGGGAATTGGCATAACAACTAACAGGGGATGGGAGAAAAATCGGAAAAAAAGAAGGGAAAGATAATAAAAAAATAAATGATATCTCTAGTATAAAGCATTTGTCTCTGTGTACACCTACTGCATAGACTTGTCCTCTGTATGCAGCGACTCCCAGTCCGCTACGCCTGCTGCTCATGGGGGCGATCAGAGTCCACTGGTCGGTGTCTGGGCTGTAGCACTCAGCTGTGAACAGACACTCCATCCTGTGCTCGCCACCACAGATGTAAACCTGTAATAAGAAAGAATATTCTAATTTAGTTTATATATTCCATTTGATTTCATTCTACTTTAATTGTCTGTTAATGTTGATGCACCAAAGGACCCAGACACATCTTTTGTATGTGCAAGCTTACTTGGCAATAAAGACATTTATGATTTCTGATCTAACGTTCCTTGTGTTCATCTAGCACCCTGTGTCCCTCAGTTCCACCCACCTTGCCCTGGAGGGCTGCTGCCCCGGCGTGGGTCCTGGGCTCCAGCATGGGTGAGATCACTGTCCACTTGTTGGTTTCAGGCTCGTAGCGCTCGGCGGTGTTCAGTACCACGCGTAAGTCGCACCCTCCCATGGCGTAGATACAGCCGTCCCACACAACCAAGCTGAGATTCCAGCGGCGTGAGTGCATGGGAGCCGCCTGCAGCCAGCTGCGAGTGACGGGGTTGAACCTGCGCACACTACTGAGAACCCTTCCGCCGCCCAGGCCGCCGACGCAGTAGACCAGACCGTGGAGATAAGTGGTGCCGTGGCGCCACTGGGGACTCTCCCTCTCAATGCTCACGTCCATCCATCCACCGACTCGGCTATCGTAAGCCTCCATGGTCAGGATGCCGCCACCGCAGCCTCCGATGGCCAATAGGACCTCCTGGGGCAGGCGTGGGCGGGTCAGGGGGTTTGGGAGCCTGTCGGAGCCAGGGGGGTTCAGGACGCTGAGGATGAGGGGCCTGCAGTCGTGGCTGTCCCTCACCACAGGGTTGTTCTGGACGTTGTTCAGCAAGTAGTCAGGCCTCATCAAGCCCATGCGAACCTGGGAAGAGACAAGCAGACAGAGGGTACAACTTAGACATCGGTTGTAGACGGTTTCTGTTGCTAGGGAACAGTTTGGACCCAAATGTTTGAGAACCACTGTACTAGGGAACCTAGTGTTGTTTTAATGTAATGCACAGTAATACAATTATTATTATTATTTTTTTTTAAATGTTTTTCTTTCCTTTTCATACATAAAACAGAACATAACAGTACAATAATAATAATAATAACAATGACAACAGCGACGACAACAATAATAACAGTAACATGAATCATAATGACCTTGACAAGAGACAGACAAACAAGAAAAAGTTAAATAATAAAAATAAAATTAAAAATAAATGTGGCTCAGGCACTAGCAACCATGTTTGTGTATCCGTAATACAATTAGTTACCTTGGGCAGCAGCAAAAGGATGTATGTTTTACGCTCCTCACGGGAGTGGTCGATCCAACGGAGGACGGCCTCGAACACCGTCTCCTCGCTCTTCACGTTCAGGTCATCCCTCTCGATGATGTCCACCAGTTGCTGCGGTCAGTGAACCCCAAGATGCCGACACAGTTTTCCAGAGACAGCTGGCCTTCTAGGAAGTCAGAGCATGCTCCTACTATGCCAGTGACGCGAAGCTGGTCTGCAGCCACCAGAAGCTCTTCCACGTTCTCTGCTGTCACCAGCACAAAGCGTGTGTAGGAGTACTCTATGATGAGCTGCATCATACCCGAGGACACCCCAGGGATAGTGTGGACTGCTTTCTCTGAGTCGCTCCAGCGAGTGAAGAGGGCTCTGTGGGACGCAGAGTATAGAGATATCTGATGAGTAAACAGTAAGCAACATTCTGTCCTGTGTAGTCATATATTTTCACAGTAGAAGTATAGTATCTTTTTACAGTAGAAGTACAGTATAGTATATGTTTACAGTAGAAGTACAGTATATTATATGTTTACAGTAGAAGTACAGTATAGTATCTGTTTACAGTATACGTACAGTATAGTATCTGTTTACAGTAGAAGTACAGTATAGTATATGTATACAGTAGAAGTGCAGTATAGTATATTTTTACAGTAGAAGTACAGTATAGTATCTGTTTACAGTAGAAGTGCAGTATAGTATATTTTACAGTAGAAGTACAGTATAGTATCTGTTTACAGTCAACTTACATTATAGTATCTGTTTACAGTAGAAGTGCAGTATAATATCTGTTTACAGTAGAAGTACAGTATAGTATCTGTTTACAGTAGAAGTACAGTATATTATCTGTTTACAGTAGAAGTACAGTATATTATATGTTTACAGTAGAAGTACAGTATAGTATATTTTTTACAGTATAAGTACAGTATAGTATCTTTTTACAGTAGACATACATTATAGTATCTGTTTACAGTATAAGTACAGTATATTATCTGTTTACAGTAGAAGTACTGTATGGTATCTGTTTACAGTATATGTACAGTGTAGTATCTGTTTACAGTAAAAGTACTGTATGGTATCTGTTTACTAACCAAGCTTACCTGAACCAAGCTAACCTGAACCAAGCTAAACTGAAGCAAGCTAACCTGAACCAAGCTAACCTGAACAAAGCTAACCTAAACCAAGCTAAGCTGAAGCAAGCTAACCTGAACCAAGCTAAACTTACCTGAAATAGTCGCTGCAGTCACACAGGAGGGCCTTGTGGGCATTCAACTCAGTGCTGTTGACTTTAATAACCACATCACAGAACCTTCCCTCCAGACGCAGCTCATTAACGATTGTACAGGATATTGTTTCCTTTTCCATGTTTGGATTTTAAATTGTATCTACAGAATATATTCAAGCTTACAGACAAATAGCCAGAAACAACAAGTGAGATATTCTGAGAGAATTGTTGAATATACTGTACACGAATGTTCTAGAATGTTTGATTATGACATCATACTGTGACATCACAAATGTTCTAGAATGTTCTATTATGACATCATACTGTGACATCCAGTGATGGGAATAACGGTGTTAGTTTTTTCAGTAACGAGTAATCTAACGGATTACTCTTCCAATCTTAATAACGCCGTTACCGTTACTGCCAAAAAATGCGGTGCGTTACTATGATTGAAGCTGTTTTTTTCATCAGACAGATCTCTGCACTGAGAAGCAATACTTTTTTTCCTTGGTTAGTTGGCAGTGCGCGATTGGCTGAGGTTGAGTAAAATGTCATGGTAAGCCAATCAGAGGTAGAGGTGGGCGGGTGTTCAAAAGAATCCAGAGTCTGACACACAGCGACAACACAAGCGACTCAGTCAACGACAGACCACGGTTCTGTGTACGTTTTGATCACTCTTGTGTTAAGGTCAAGTTCAAGTTTCAAGTTCAAGTTTCTTTAATAGTTGTCATACAGAAGTACAGAATACTTTTATACAAAATGCTTCTTTCTGTTACGCTCCAGAGACTGTGCTAGACAAAAGATAAGTCTGAAATAAAATAGTATAGCATGTAAAAATAGGAGTAAAAAAAAGAAGTCACGTACGTAGACACAGTGTTCAGTATATACATATGTACAATGTTCAATGCAGAATAGAAGTAACTGAGTTACCATACAATATACAATATACTATGCAATATACTAATATACAATATACTATATAGTGCAAAGCAGAAATGGGATGAGGTACAATTTAGGTACAATTTACAGTAAGGTGTACTGAGGTATGGGTTGTAGTGCAAATCCTTTACCAATAAATATAAAGTGTGTTTAGGTGTTCTAAAGTGTGGAGAGTGGGTGCTGCAGTGTGTTGTTTGTTTAAAGTGAGTGTGTGTGGATGTGTGTGTTGTGAGTGCATTTGATGGTTGTTGCATAGTGTTATTGTTCGTTGAGCAACCTGATGGCCTGGGGATAGAAGCTTCTTCTAAGTCTTTCTGTGCTTGCCATGAGACTCCGGTATCGCTTGCCTGACCGCAGCAGTTCAAAGAGGCAGTTGTTTGGATGGCTGGAGTCCTTGTTGATTCTCTTAGCCTTACCCCTGCACCGCTTGTTGTAAATGTTCTGGAGAGTGGGAAGCCCCCCTCCAATTGTGTGTTCGGCTGAACGTGCCACTCTCTGTAGTCTGCTACGGTCTTGTGCGGTGCTATTCCCAAACCAGGAGGTGATGTTGCCAGTCAGGATGCTCTCTATTGTACATGAGTAGAAGTTCCTAAGGATCTTCTGACTGACTTGGAACTTCCTTAGGCGCCTGAGGAAGTAGAGGCGTTGTCGTGCCTTCTTCACAACACTGTCAATGTGTGTGGTCCATGTCAAGTCCTCGGATATGTGGGCTCCGAGGTACTTAAAACTGTTCACTCTCTCAACCGGTGCCCCGTCGATGCTGAGGGGGCTGTAGTCCCTGACCCCCGACATCCTAAAGTCCACAATCATCTCCTTTGTTTTGCTGACATTCAGTGAGAGGCTGTTCTCCTGGCACCATCCCGCCAGGACCTTGACCTCTTCCAGGTAGGCCCTCTCGTCGTTTGCAGAGATCAGGCCCACCACTACTGTGTCGTCAGCAAATTTGATGATTGTGTTGTTGTTCCGCTGAGCCACACAGTCATGTGTGTACAGGGAGTAGAGGAGGGGACTCAGAACACAGCCCTGGGGGGCCCCTATGTTGAGGGTGATTAGTTGTGTTGCAGCACAGGACACTACAGTAGTGGAGGCTACAGCCTTATCAACAGTGCTGCACTTCCTGGTTTAATAGCACAGTCTTCAGGTGCTCAGATATATATATATCTGTATGTCATGCATGTCTTAACACTAGAACAGCCATGGAGAAAATGTCACTGATTCCCGCCGGAAGGGGTCAGATGACCCCACAGCTTATATGAGAAATATGAGAAAAATAAACAGTGTAAACTATATAATTACCTCTTAACTTTAAGGACCAGCCATTGCCTTCTAATATGTGGCTGGAGGACCAAGTTTTTTAATCAAACCGATGTCCTTTTGGAGAGCTATATATATACTTTATAGTATTGCTATCTGTCGATTCTCATTGTCACTTGAGTGCATAAACCGTGCCTTCATAATGGCTTAAAGAAAATAAAAATCCATCGGTTGGTTGTCATTTTATAGCGCCGTGAATATAAGCTTTATCGCAGTTTTCGTCTCGTCTTTTTTCTGGAAAGCTATTTATAGGGCTAAAGGCTAGTCACGTTATATCGAACGCCATTTCTGTTGTATATATACGAATGAAATAAAACAAACTGCTTAGCATCCGGACTATTACAGAGCATCTATGGATGAAATGGGGGCGGCGGGGGACGCCGATTAGTATTATTGATTAGCAATACAGTGTGCGTTCAAGTAGCCACATTCACTGATCGATCGCTTGCGTTTTACAACAATGTCCAATCCGGCTGTAATTTGGGTGAAGAGTATCCTACCGTCAGCCCATGTGATCGCCGGCAGCATTTCCCCATTATTCATCGGCATCTGGTAGATCGATATGTCCATTGGTGCTGAAATCTGCGCTTCGAACCGTGATCCACGGTGCAGATGTTCGCCTGGGACCCAGGCTCATATGAAACGCCCATAAGACAGTAAAACTGTTTTTTTTCACATTCGCCCTCAATGATACTGCAGTGGAGCGATGGTGCCCCTAAGCGGATCTGGCCGGTATTGCATGTTGCGGAAATCAAATATGCGGGTAAATCAGTCGATCGGGGACGTTAATACGGTTATTAATATGGAATAAAACAATAACAACTTGCCACGAGTTAACTCGTGGCTCTGGTCCACAACGCATGGCACCGTAACACGTATAACTCGTGGCTGGTCCTTAAAGTGTTAATATACAAATATGAGGTTTACCACAGGTTTGAGTGCATTTTATTTTATTTTATTTTTTAATTAAAAAAATTTATATTATAATTTTTTTTTTTTTTTTGGATGGAAGAGACTCACATTGACGGGCAAAGAGCCACATGCGGCTCGTGAGCCATGGGTTGGCCACCCCTGCGCTAGATACTCACAAAGTGCTGTGACTTTCCACATATTATATATTCCATATATAATAATAATAATAATAATAATAATAATAATGCGAGGGCGGCTAGGTGGTGTAGTGGTCTAAGGCACTCGCCACCAGTGTGGAGACGCTAGGATTCGCGTGTTCGAATCCAGCTCTCCACATTGTTTTTCAGTTTGGCTGGTCGTCCGCAGTAATACACATTGGCCGTATTACGGGGAGGGAAAAACTGAAGGGTGGGGATCGAACGTTGTGAACAAGCGACTCCTACAAGTCGGTTGGTGCGCCTGCGCAGTAGAATCAGGAAGTGTCGGGGGCAGCGTGAGCCTCCCACGCGTTACTCCTCGACACTGAGAGGTCGAGCTGCGCAGGTGAAAAGATGCGACTGCTGTTACCTCAAGTACCGGAGGGGACTTGTGCTATGTATGACTTAGTCCACATTGCAGCCGGCTTGTGGGAGGCAAGAAACAGCGTTCGTGACAGGGGAGGGTTGAATTGGATGATACGAAATTGGGATGGGAGAAAATATAGAAAAAATGGGAGAAAAAGTGGATCAAAAAAAAAAATAATAATAATAATGCATTCTATTTATAAGGCGCCTTTCAAGGCACTCAAGGACGCCGTACAACAATTTAAAAACAGTTAAATTCATAATCACAGTACATTAAAATAAGAAAAAGAAAAATATATAAAATCAGACAGAAAATAAAATCAGACATACGCCTGCCTAAAAAGGTGGATTTTGAGGTGGGTTTTAAAAGAAATGATGGAGTCAATGTCCTGATATATATGTGGAATAACGTTCTAATGACATTTTCCTGAAGTCATTTTGAAATGTCAGAAACCGTGCTGCAGATAAAACGGGTACTTTTAGGAAAAGTCATTGAGTGACAGAGCTGGAGCTCGACCGAGTGACGAGGATACATTTATTGAAAATGCCTCGGGGTCATGTGACCCCTTGTCGGCTGTGCTAGTGTTAAATGTCATGATTAGATTAGTTTAGAATAGATGATTAGATTAGATTCTTATATCTGTATGTTGTGTATGTCATAAATGTCATGAATTGAAAATGGGGGACCCTGATCTAAACAAGGCGAAAGTCTCTCTAGTCTGCATCCCCTTAACAATTGTGTGTATTGAGCTGTACTGTACAAGGGACTAAACACGTTTCGCAATTATGCCACATCAATGTGGAACGCCCTACCCAAAGCTGTAAAGGAATGTGAATCACTACCCACTTTCAAAAACACTCTCAAAGAGCACCTACGGGAGACTGCAATTCGAAACTGGCCCCTACAAATGTCCTAACCTAGTACAGTAAATTACCACGTATGGCTTTGTCAGTATTCCAATGTACAGTGTCCCCCACCCACCCCCTACTCAACCCCCCCCCCCCCCCCAACCACCTCCAATGTACAGTCCCCCCCCCCACCTACCCAACCTCCCCCAATGTACAGTTTCTAAATTCTACGTCAAATGTATATACACTCTTTTTCTGGACACTTTTTGTATCACAAACAGTACTGTATTTGCAAATCTGGTATGTCATAATGTATAGATGTAGCAGTACTGTCTATCTGTATGTCATATATGTTATGATTAATTGAAAATGGGGGACCCTGATGTAAACAAGACGAAAGTCTTTCTCTGGTCTGCATCCCCTTAACAATTGTGTGTATTGAGCCGTACTGTACTGTACCCATTCTGCAATCTGTTAATACGTTTTCAATCAATCAATCAAACCACTCTGCAGTAAATATTTCCTGGTATCCCCTCCCACTTTATCCAATCAGGAGAAAGAAATCTTGCCAAGTCAAATATATTTAGTGTTACTGACCAGATCATCTATATCAGTGATTACTGCGCCTGCGGAATGTAGAGGTTTTGGTTGAACACACACACAGAGAGAGAGAGAGAGAGAGAGAGAGAGAGAGAGAGAGAGAGAGAGAGAGAGAGAGAGAGAGAGAGAGAGAGAGAGAGAGAGAGAGAATCATAAAGTTCTGGGTGCATGTCTGTGTCTCGTCTCTCTGGTTGGGATCCCTGATCCCTGTCCCACCTCGTCACCAGAGCGCAGCTGCCAGATCCGCGCAGGACCAGGACCACTAACTTGGGCATCACTTGGATGAAAAGATACGAATTTTGTCTTCAAATGAGTGAACGCACATTTATTAGACTTATTGTGGGTCTCATCCTCAGCACGACAGGTATGATATGCGTTATGCTTTATGGTTCATGCTTTATGCTTTATGCGTTATGCTTTATGCTTCATGCTTTATGCGTTATGCTTTATGCTTTATGATTCATGCTTTGAGCTGTTTGTTCTTTCAAAGTGTTCTTTTATAGCTTCGCCAAAAGTTATGCTGTGTTTTATGGAAAATCTTAGCCGATTATTTTCCTCTCAGGGTAAATGATCAATGCGATCAATATACTAGATTACGACTAAATACGATGTAAATAGAATAGGGAAATAGGCCATTTTGTGTTTAAAAAAAAATATATATATTTCAAGGAAGCATAATTCATAGAGCTGGACGCGAGTGGACTATTAACCTGCACGGCATACCAGTGTCGCCAGAAGAGGGCGCTGTTGTAGTGAGCAAGTTGGGGTATCTGCTCAACGTCACTCATTTTGTATAATCTTCATTATCCATTATTAATGTATTATATTATTATTATTATTATTATTATTATTATTATTATTATTATTATTATTATTATTATTATTATTATTATTATTATTATTATTATTATTATTATTATTATTATTATTATTATTATTATTATTATTATACCTCTTTCCTAAAGCTAGAATCAGAGAGAGTACCGTCCAATATGTGACGTCACCTGGGTGTAAAACCTGGGGCTGCTATGAGAGATTAAGATATTATTCCTTTGATCCCATTGGGGAAATTCATTCAGGCATCACAGTAACATGGGGGAGGGGCGGTACAGGTATGGGCAGGGTAACAGTAGAAAGACATAAATACAGGCAATACAAACTATAGTACAATAGGAAGTAAAAGTAGTAAAAGTAGGCAGTGTAAACAATAACTCTGAATACACGCAGCCGAGCAAGTCGGCAGTGTGATCACTGATCAAAGGTGCAGGCGAGGGTTATATTATTATACGTTACAATAAATATGGTTACAATAAACACTAGAATCTAAATATATATGAGTAGGTAAAGTATACAGTCTACACAGGTGTAGTATGAATGAATGTGTCCCCACTCTCACACCACGTGACCAAACTGACTATTGATTATAGTTCAGAGCTGTCAGCAATAATAACATAGAAACAGTGTAAGAATGAATATGTTAGGGTTCCATAAAGGCTCACAGTGTGTCTTGATAACGTTTGGTACCAGTCAGGGTGCCTTATACACTATGGACTGAAAACGGGGGACCCTGATGTAAACAAGACAAACGTCTCTCTCTGGTCTGCATCCCCTTAACTCATTCAGCGCCGGCGTGTACCCCCATCTCTGCTGTGTCTGGGCCAGCTTTTCGTGACCGTTTTCGCGATATTTCATGATCTTTGCGGAGCTATTGTATATTCTACATTATGCTGTGGAGACAATAGACAATAGGCTCATTTGACAGACACTATTTGTATGTAGCCTCTTTTACCCCAGTTGACTTAGAGGGCAGGGCCCTAGGTTCGTAACACCTAGCTCTTACTAATCTAATAATACAAATATATACAAATATCTGTTTGGGATATAACATCAATACATTTAAAATAGAAATGATCAAGCCAGACACTTAACTTTAAATATAAAAATAATCTGTATTGAACAACATGTAAAAAAAGGGTTTGTTTCTACATACCTTCCTTCGTTCACAATTCCAATATAAACATTGCCTCGTTTCACTAAAATCCAAGCTGATTTCCTGGAACGCGAGTTACAGAACGTATGCGTAAATCATGTTTTTTGCTCGCCTGAGACACATTATTACCAGGTCAAAGGTAAACACATGGCCTTGTTGTGTTATTAATATAAGAGACATGTTATTCTATACACAACCCCCTCCAATGTACAGTTACCCCCCCCCCCACCCCGCCTACCCAACCTCCACCTACCTTCCCCCTCAAATGTATATACTCTCTTTTTAGACTATTTTTGTATCACAAACAGTACTTCTGTATGTTTGTAGATCTGGTATGTCATAAATGTCTAGATGTAGCAGTACTGTCTATCTGTATGTCATGTATGTCATATATGTTATGATGAATTGAAAATGGGGGACCCTGATGTAAACAAGACGAAAGTCTTTCTCTGGTCTGCATCCCCTTAACAATTGTGTGTATTGAGCTGTACTGTATTGTACCCATTCTGCAATCTGTTAAATAACACAATCAATCAATCAATCAATCAATCAACCAATCAATCAATCAATCAATCAATCAATCAATCAATCAATCAGACATGTTATTCTATAAGAGACGTGTTATTAACCCTTTCACTGCCACACGACAGAAGGTTAACCCTTTACTATCACACAACCGATGGCGATGCTCCATCATTAGCATAGATGCTAATGATGGAGCATCGCCGTCGGTTGTGTGATAGTAAAGGGCTAACCTTCTGTATTGTCACAGAGTGAAAGGGTTAACCGGCTGTCGTGTGGCAGTGAAAGGGTTTTAAGAGACGTGTTATTATTATTACATTGCTTTTTGAAGGGTGTCTCGTACGGTGAAGACAGTCTGTCCTCCAGTGTCTCATCATGAAGACAGTCTGTCCTCCAGTGTCTCATGAAGACAGTCTGTCTGTCCTCCAGTGTCTCATGAAGACAGTCTGTCCTCCAGTGTGTCATGAAGACAGTCTGTCCTCCAGTGTCTCATGAAGACAGTCTGTCTGTCCTCCAGTGTCTCATGAAGACAGTCTGTCTGTCCTCCAGTGTCTCATGAAGACAGTCTGTCCTCCAGTGTCTCATGAAGACAGTCTGTCTGTCCTCCAGTGTCTCATGAAGACAGTCTGTCCTCCAGTGTCTCATGAAGACAGTCTGTCCTCCAGTGTCTCATGAAGACAGTCTGTCCTCCAGTGTCTCATGAAGACAGTCTGTCCTCCAGTGTCTCATGAAGACAGTCTGTCCTCCAGTGTCTCATGAAGACAGTCTGTCTGTCCTCCAGTATCTCATGAAGACAGTCTGTCCTCCAGTGTCTCATCATGAAGACAGTCTGTCCTCCAGTGTCTCATCATGAAGACAGTCTGTCCTCCAGTGTCTCATCATGAAGACAGTCTGTCCTCCAGTGTCTCATCATGAAGACAGTCTGTCCTCCAGTGTCTCATCATGAAGACAGTCTGTCCTCCAGTGTCTCATGAAGACAGTCTGTCCTCCAGTGTCTCATCATGAAGACAGTCTGTCCTCCAGTGTCTCATGAAGACAGTCTGTCCTCCAGTGTCTCATGAAGACAGTCTGTCCTCCAGTGTCTCATGAAGACAGTCTGTCCTCCAGTGTCTCATGAAGACAGTCTGTCCTCCAGTGTCTCATGAAGACAGTCTGTCCTCCAGTGTCTCATGAAGACAGTCTGTCCTCCAGTGTCTCATGAAGACAGTCTGTCCTCCAGTGTCTCATGAAGACAGTCTGTCCTCCAGTGTCTCATGAAGACAGTCTGTCTGTCCTCCAGTGTCTCATGAAGACAGTCTGTCTGTCCTCCAGTGTCTCATCATGAAGACAGTCTGTCCTCCAGTGTCTCATGAAGACAGTCTGTCCTCCAGTGTCTCATGAAGACGGTCTGTCCTCCAGTGTCTCATCATGAAGACAGTCTGTCCTCCAGTGTCTCATGAAGACAGTCTGTCCTCCAGTGTCTCATGAAGACAGTCTGTCCTCCAGTGTCTCATGAAGACAGTCTGTCTGTCCTCCAGTGTCTCATCATGAAGACAGTCTGTCCTCCAGTGTCTCATGAAGACAGTCTGTCCTCCAGTGTCTCATGAAGACAGTCTGTCTGTCCTCCAGTGTCTCATGAAGACAGTCTGTCCTCCAGTGTCTCATGAAGACAGTCTGTCCTCCAGTGTCTCATGAAGACAGTCTGTCCTCCAGTGTCTCATGAAGACAGTCTGTCCTCCAGTGTCTCATGAAGACAGTCTGTCCTCCAGTGTCTCATCATGAAGACAGTCTGTCCTCCAGTGTCTCATGAAGACAGTCTGTCCTCCAGTGTCTCATGAAGACAGTCTGTCCTCCAGTGTCTCATGAAGACAGTCTGTCCTCCAGTGTCTCATGAAGACAGTCTGTCTGTCCTCCAGTGTCTCATGAAGACAGTCTGTCTGTCCTCCAGTGTCTCATGAAGACAGTCTGTCTGTCCTCCAGTGTCTCATGAAGACAGTCTGTCTGTCCTCCAGTGTCTCATCATGAAGACAGTCTGTCCTCCAGTGTCTCATGAAGACAGTCTGTCCTCCAGTGTCTCATGAAGACAGTCTGTCTGTCCTCCAGTGTCTCATGAAGACAGTCTGTCCTCCAGTGTCTCATGAAGACAGTCTGTCCTCCAGTGTCTCATCATGAAGACAGTCTGTCCTCCAGTGTCTCATGAAGACAGTCTGTCCTCCAGTGTCTCATGAAGACAGTCTGTCCTCCAGTGTCTCATGAAGACAGTCTGTCCTCCAGTGTCTCATGAAGACAGTCTGTCCTCCAGTGTCTCATGATGAAGACAGTCTGTCCTCCAGTGTCTCATCATGAAGACAGTCTGTCCTCCAGTGTCTCTTGAAGACAGTCTGTCCTCCAGTGTCTCATGAAGACAGTCTGTCCTCCAGTGTCTCATGAAGACAGTCTGTCCTCCAGTGTCTCATGAAGACAGTCTGTCCTCCAGTGTCTCATGAAGACAGTCTGTCCTCCAGTGTCTCATGAAGACAGTCTGTCCTCCAGTGTCTCATGAAGACAGTCTGTCCTCCAGTGTCTCATGAAGACAGTCTGTCCTCCAGTGTCTCATGAAGACAGTCTGTCTTCATGAGAACAAGTTACAGGTTGAAAAAACCCTCAGCTCAGAACTCGGCAGAATCTGCATATGGCTCGCTGATAACAAACTATCATTACACATGGGCAAAACAGAGTCCATTCTCTTCGGTTCAAATAACAAACTCAGCAAGACCGACGGCTTCTCAGTTACAGTGGGTGACAATATTGTCACAAGGAAAGATGAAATTACCTACCTGGGTTCCATCCTAGAGGCTAATCTCTCCTGTGACAAAATGGCATCCAATGTAATAAAAAAAGTCAACCAACGAACTCGATTCTTGTACCGGATCTCCTCTCTGGTAAACAAGAACACCCTGAAGACTCTGGCAGGAGCACTCATTCAGGGGTACTACGACTATGCTTGCACCTCATGGTACCAAAGCACCTCAAAGGCGCTAAAAACAAAATTACAAACATCTCAAAACAAACTGGTCAGACTACTGCTTGACCTTACTCCTAGAACCCACCTCACCCCTGCCCACTTTGACAACCTAGGATGGCTTAGAGTAGACGACAGAGTACAACAACTTGCAATGGGCCTGGTCTACAAGATACACTACACGACCAAGGTACCCATGTACATGTCAAAATACTTCCCAAAGGTCAGTGAATACCACGATCACAACACCAGAGGGAGCTCCACAAATCATGTTAAACCCAGATTCGGCTCAAATAAGGGACTAAACACGTTTCGCAATTATGCCACATCAATGTGGAACGCCCTACCCAAAGCTGTAAAGGAATGTGGATCACTACCCACTTTCAAAACCTCTCTCAAGGGACACCTACGGGAGACTGCAATTCAACACTGGCCCCTGTAAATATCCTAACCCAACCCCCTCCAATGTACAGTCATTTACCTAGTATGGTTTTGTCAATAGTTCAATGTACAATTGTGTTTGTTTGTACAGTGTCTCCTCCCCCCCCCCCTCAATGTACAGTGTTACTTGTTTATACAGTGTGCCCCCCCCCCCCCCCCCCCAACCACCTCCAATGTAAATTACCCAGTATGGTTGTCAATATCCCAATGTACCCAACCCCCCCCACCCAACCTCCTCCAATGTACAGTTTCTACGTCAAATGTATATACTCCCTTTTCTTGACTCCTTCTGTATCACAAACAGTACTGTATTTGCAAATCTGGTATGTCATAAATGTATAGATGTAGCAGTACTGACTATCTGTATGTCATGTATGTCATATATGTCTATATGAATTGAAAATGGGGGACCCTGATGGAAACAAGACAAACGTCTTTCTCAGGTCTGCATCCCCTTAACAATTGTATGTATTGAGCCGTACTGTATTGTACCCATTCTGCAATCTGTTAAATAAAGTTTTCATTCATTCATTCATTCATTCATTCATTCATTCATTCATTCATTCCTCCAGTGTCTCATGAAGACAGTCTGTCCTCCAGTGTCTCATCATGAAGACAGTCTGTCCTCCAGTGTCTCATCATGAAGACAGTCTGTCCTCCAGTGTCTCATGAAGACAGTCTGTCCTCCAGTGTCTCATGAAGACAGTCTGTCCTCCAGTGTCTCATGAAGACAGTCTGTCTGTCCTCCAGTGTCTCATGAAGACAGTCTGTCCTCCAGTGTCTCATGAAGACAGTCTGTCCTCCAGTGTCTCATGAAGACAGTCTGTCTGTCCTCCAGTGTCTCATGAAGACAGTCTGTCTGTCCTCCAGTGTCTCATGAAGACAGTCTGTCCTCCAGTGTCTCATGAAGACAGTCTGTCCTCCAGTGTCTATGTCTCATGAATGTAACTACATACAAGCCTGTTATTAAAAGACTACCAGTCACCACCACCAGGACCGTCCAACAGTGGTCAGAGGAGGTGGAGGAGGAGCTGAAGGAGTGTTTTAGAACAACTGACCGGGGGATGTGTGAGAGTGTCCATGGAGAGGACGTCGAAGGTCTTACGGACTGTGTGACAGACTACACAAAATAAACAAACTGGTAAAAAAAGCAAGCTCTGTGGAGGGAGTGGACCTGGACCGTCTGGAGGTGGTGGGGGAGGACGAGGACGAGGAGGAAGCTGCATGCTATCCTTGAGAACCTCTGCCACCCCCTCCATGATGAGCTGACCGCAATGCGGTCCACGTTTAGCGACAGACTTATCCCCCCCCGACATACCACAAAGCGCTTCGGGCAGTCCTTTGTGCCGGTGGCAATCAGGCTCCACAACCAGGCAGGGCGAGGACGGGCCAACTGCTGTGGACTGGAGGAGCTGGGTTGTGGACTGTAACCAATTAATTTAATTATTTAACAACACATTCATGATTGGACTTGTTTCTTTTTCACCACTCTTTTTTAGCTATTTTTAGTCCTATTTTAGCTATTTTTATCCCTGTGTACTTGTCCATCTTGTTTTAACACATGTATGTTATGTATAAACTGTTTTTTAATTGCCGTTTTTAAATTGCTGTTACGCTGCTTATGCTGTAAAGGACATCTTAATCTCCCCTCGGGGATAAATAAAGGTTTTCAATTTCAATTTCAATGAAGACGGTCTGTGCTCCAGTGTCTGTAGGAACAGACGCCCCCTGTCCCCTGGAGCTGCACCCCCCCAGCCTGGTGGTGAGACATGGCTCCCAGGTGCGGGTGCGCTGCCAGGCCACGGCGCCCGTGGTGGGCATGGGCTGGGAGGCGGTGGAAGGGGGCACGAAGTTCATGGCCGGCAAAAGCTCTCTGGACTGGGAGGTGGAACGGCTGACCACCTGGACCATGTCCAACCCACAGTGCTTCGCCTGGGTAGGTCGCGACCAGTGTTCTGTGAGACTCCCGCTGACCCTATACAGTAAGTCTGGCTCCCCTTTAACCCTAACCCCCCCCTTTACTCTCCCCCCTCTCTTTACAGTAAGCCTGGCTTCCCTTTACTCTCCTCTCTCTCTTTACAGTAAGTCTGGCTCCCCTTTAACCCTAACCCTCCCCTTTACTCTCCCCCCTCTCTTTACAGTAAGCCTGGCTTCCCTTTACTCTCCTCTCTCTTTACAGTAAGTCTGGCTCCCCTTTAACCCTAACCCTCCCCTTTACTCTCCCCCCTCTCTTTACAGTAAGCCTGGCTTCCCTTTACTCTCCTCCCTCTCTTTACAGTAAGCCTGGCTTCCCTTTACTCTCCTCTCTCTTTACAGTAAGCCTGGCTTCCCTTTACTCTCCCCCTCTCTTTACAGTAAGCCTGGCTTCCCTTTACTCTCCCCTCTCTCTCTTTACAGTAAGCCTGGCTTCCCTTTACTCTCCCCTCTCTCTCTTTACAGTAAGCCTGGCTTCCCTTTACTCTCCCCCCTCTCTTTACAGTAAGCCTGGCTTCCCTTTACTCTCCCCCTCTCTTTACAGTAAGCCTGGCTTCCCTTTACTCTCCCCCCTCTCTTTACAGTAAGCCTGGCTTCCCTTTACTCTCCTCTCTCTTTACAGTAAGCCTGGCTTCCCTTTACTCTCCTCTCTCTTTACAGTAAGCCTGGCTCCCCTTTACTCTCCTCTCTCTCTTTACAGTAAGCCTGGCTTCCCTTTACTCTCCTCTCTCTTTACAGTAAGCCTGGCTTCCCTTTACTCTCCTCTCTCTCTTTACAGTAAGCCTGGCTTCCCTTTACTCTCATATCTCTCTTTACAGTAAGCCTGGCTTCCCTTTACTCTCCTCTCTCTCTTTACAGTAAGCCTGGCTTCCCTTTACTCTCCTCTCTCTCTTTACAGTAAGCCTGGCTTCCCTTTACTCTCCTCTCTCTCTTTACAGTAAGCCTGGCTTCCCTTTACTCTCCTCTCTCTCTTTACAGTAAGCCTGGCTTCCCTTTACTCTCCTCTCTCTTTACAGTAAGCCTGGCTTCCCTTTACTCTCCTCTCTCTCTCTTTACAGTAAGCCTGGCTTCCCTTTACTCTCCTCTCTCTCTTTACAGTAAGCCTGGCTTCCCTTTACTCTCCCCCTCTCTTTACAGTAAGCCTGGCTTCCCTTTACTCTCCTCTCTCTCTTTACAGTAAGCCTGGCTTCCCTTTACTCTCCCCCTCTCTTTACAGTAAGCCTGGCTTCCCTTTACTCTCCTCTCTCTCTTTACAGTAAGCCTGGCTTCCCTTTACTCTCCTCTCTCTCTTTACAGTAAGTCTGGCTCCCCTTTAACCCTAACCCTCCCCTTTACTCTCCCCCCTCTCTTTACAGTAAGCCTGGCTTCCCTTTACTCTCCTCCCTCTCTTTACAGTAAGCCTGGCTTCCCTTTACTCTCCTCTCTCTTTACAGTAAGCCTGGCTTCCCTTTACTCTCCCCCTCTCTTTACAGTAAGCCTGGCTTCCCTTTACTCTCCCCTCTCTCTCTTTACAGTAAGCCTGGCTTCCCTTTACTCTCCCCTCTCTCTCTTTACAGTAAGCCTGGCTTCCCTTTACTCTCCCCCCTCTCTTTACAGTAAGCCTGGCTTCCCTTTACTCTCCCCCTCTCTTTACAGTAAGCCTGGCTCCCCTTTACTCTCCTCTCTCTCTTTACAGTAAGCCTGGCTTCCCTTTACTCTCCTCTCTCTTTACAGTAAGCCTGGCTTCCCTTTACTCTCCTCTCTCTCTTTACAGTAAGCCTGGCTTCCCTTTACTCTCCTATCTCTCTTTACAGTAAGCCTGGCTTCCCTTTACTCTCCTCTCTCTCTTTACAGTAAGCCTGGCTTCCCTTTACTCTCCTCTCTCTCTTTACAGTAAGCCTGGCTTCCCTTTACTCTCCTCTCTCTCTTTACAGTAAGCCTGGCTTCCCTTTACTCTCCTCTCTCTCTTTACAGTAAGCCTGGCTTCCCTTTACTCTCCTCTCTCTTTACAGTAAGCCTGGCTTCCCTTTACTCTCCTCTCTCTCTCTTTACAGTAAGCCTGGCTTCCCTTTACTCTCCTCTCTCTCTTTACAGTAAGCCTGGCTTCCCTTTACTCTCCCCCTCTCTTTACAGTAAGCCTGGCTTCCCTTTACTCTCCTCTCTCTCTTTACAGTAAGCCTGGCTTCCCTTTACTCTCCCCCTCTCTTTACAGTAAGCCTGGCTTCCCTTTACTCTCCTCTCTCTCTTTACAGTAAGCCTGGCTTCCCTTTACTCTCCTCTCTCTCTTTACAGTAAGTCTGGCTCCCCTTTAACCCTAACCCTCCCCTTTACTCTCCCCCCTCTCTTTACAGTAAGCCTGGCTTCCCTTTACTCTCCTCCCTCTCTTTACAGTAAGCCTGGCTTCCCTTTACTCTCCTCTCTCTTTACAGTAAGCCTGGCTTCCCTTTACTCTCCCCCTCTCTTTACAGTAAGCCTGGCTTCCCTTTACTCTCCCCTCTCTCTCTTTACAGTAAGCCTGGCTTCCCTTTACTCTCCCCTCTCTCTCTTTACAGTAAGCCTGGCTTCCCTTTACTCTCCCCCCTCTCTTTACAGTAAGCCTGGCTTCCCTTTACTCTCCCCCTCTCTTTACAGTAAGCCTGGCTTCCCTTTACTCTCCTCTCTCTCTTTACAGTAAGCCTGGCTTCCCTTTACTCTCCCCCCTCTCTTTACAGTAAGCCTGGCTTCCCTTTACTCTCCTCTCTCTCTTTACAGTAAGCCTGGCTCCCCTTTACTCTCCTCTCTCTCTTTACAGTAAGCCTGGCTTCCCTTTACTCTCCTCTCTCTCTTTACAGTAAGCCTGGCTTCCCTTTACTCTCCTCTCTCTCTTTACAGTAAGCCTGGCTTCCCTTTACTCTCCTCTCTCTCTTTACAGTAAGCCTGGCTTCCCTTTACTCTCCTTTCTCTCTTTACAGTAAGCCTGGCTTCCCTTTACTCTCCTCTCTCTCTTTACAGTAAGCCTGGCTTCCCTTTACTCTCCCCCCTCTCTTTACAGTAAGCCTGGCTTCCCTTTACTCTCTCCTCTCTCTCTTTACAGTAAGCCTGGCTCCCCTTTACTCTCCTCTCTCTCTTTACAGTAAGCCTGGCTTCCCTTTACTCTCCTCTCTCTCTTTACAGTAAGCCTGGCTTCCCTTTACTCTCCCCCCTCTCTTTACAGTAAGCCTGGCTTCCCTTTACTCTCTCCCCCTCTCTTTACAGTAAGCCTGGCTCCCCTTTACTCTCCTCTCTCTCTTTACAGTAAGCCTGGCTTCCCTTTACTCTCCTCTCTCTTTACAGTAAGCCTGGCTTCCCTTTACTCTCCTCTCTCTTTACAGTAAGCCTGGCTTCCCTTTACTCTCCCCCCTCTCTTTACAGTAAGCCTGGCTTCCCTTTACTCTCCTCTCTCTTTACAGTAAGCCTGGCTTCCCTTTACTCTCCTCTCTCTTTACAGTAAGCCTGGCTTCCCTTTACTCTCCTCTCTCTTTACAGTAAGCCTGGCTTCCCTTTACTCTCCCCCCTCTCTTTACAGTAAGCCTGGCTTCCCTTTACTCTCCTCTCTCTCTTTACAGTAAGCCTGGCTTCCCTTTACTCTCCCCCCTCTCTTTACAGTAAGCCTGGTTTCCCTTTACTCTCCTCTCTCTTTACAGTAAGCCTGGCTTCCCTTTACTCTCCCCCCTCTCTTTACAGTAAGCCTGGCTTCCCTTTACTCTCCTCTCTCTTTACAGTAAGCCTGGCTTCCCTTTACTCTCCCCTCTCTTTACAGTAAGCCTGGCTTCCCTTTACTCTCCCCCCTCTCTTTACAGTAAGCCTGGCTCCCCTTTACTCTCCTCTCTCTCTTTACAGTAAGCCTGGCTTCCCTTTACTCTCCTCTCTCTCTTTACAGTAAGCCTGGCTTCCCTTTACTCTCCTCTCTCTCTTTACAGTAAGCCTGGCTTCCCTTTACTCTCCTCTCTCTCTTTACAGTAAGCCTGGCTTCCCTTTACTCTCCTCTCTCTCTTTACAGTAAGCCTGGCTCCCCTTTACTCTCCTCTCTCTTTACAGTAAGCCTGGCTTCCCTTTACTCTCCTCTCTCTCTTTACAGTAAGCCTGGCTTCCCTTTACTCTCCCCCCTCTCTTTACAGTAAGCCTGGCTCCCCTTTACTCTCCTCTCTCTCTCTTTACAGTAAGCCTGGCTTCCCTTTACTCTCCCCTCTCTTTACAGTAAGCCTGGCTTCCCTTTACTCTCCTCTCTCTCTTTACAGTAAGCCTGGCTTCCCTTTACTCTCCTCTCTCTCTTTACAGTAAGCCTGGCTTCCCTTTACTCTCCTCTCTCTCTTTACAGTAAGCCTGGCTTCCCTTTACTCTCCTCTCTCTCTTTACAGTAAGCCTGGCTTCCCTTTACTCTCCTCTCTCTCTTTACAGTAAGCATGGCTCCCCTTTACTCTCCTCTCTCTTTACAGTAAGCCTGGCTTCCCTTTACTCTCCTCTCTCTCTTTACAGTAAGCCTGGCCTCCCTTTACTCTCCCCTCTCTCTTTACAGTAAGCCTGGCTTCCCTTTACTCTCCCCCCTCTCTTTACAGTAAGCCTGGCTTCCCTTTACTCTCCCCTCTCTCTTTACAGTAAGCCTGGCTTCCCTTTACTCTCCCCCTCTCTTTACAGTAAGCCTGGCTTCCCTTTACTCTCCCCTCTCTCTTTACAGTAAGCCTGGCTTCCCTTTACTCTCCCCCTCTCTTTACAGTAAGCCTGGCTTCCCTTTACTCTCCCCTCTCTCTTTACAGTAAGCCTGGCTTCCCTTTACTCTCCCCCTCTCTTTACAGTAAGCCTGGCTTCCCTTTACTCTCCTCTCTCTCTTTAGAGTAAGCCTGGCTTCCCTTTACTCTCCTCTCTCTCTTTACAGTAAGCCTGGCTCCCCTTTACTCTCCTCTCTCTCTTTACAGTAAGCCTGGCTTCCCTTTACTTTCCTCTCTCTTTACAGTAAGCCTGGCTTCCCTTTACTCTCCTCTCTCTCTTTACAGTAAGCCTGGCTTCCCTTTACTCTCCCCCCTCTCTTTACAGTAAGCCTGGCTTCCCTTTACTCTCCTCTCTCTCTTTACAGTAAGCCTGGCTCCCCTTTACTCTCCCCCTCTCTTTACAGTAAGTCTGGCTTCCCTTTACTCTCCCCCTCTCTTTACAGTAAGTCTGGCTTCCCTTTACTCTCCTCTCTCTCTTTACAGTAAGCCTGGCTTCCCTTTACTCTCCCCCCTCTCTTTACAGTAAGCCTGGCTTCCCTTTACTCTCCTCTCTCTCTTTACAGTAAGCCTGGCTTCCCTTTACTCTCCTCTCTCTCTTTACAGTAAGTCTGGCTCCCCTTTACTCTCCTCTCTCTCTCTTTACAGTAAGCCTGGCTTCCCTTTACTCTCCTCTCTCTCTTTACAGTAAGCCTGGCTTCCCTTTACTCTCCCCCCTCTCTTTACAGTAAGCCTGGCTTCCCTTTACTCTCCTCTCTCTCTTTACAGTAAGCCTGGCTCCTCTTTACTCTCCTCTCTCTCTTTACAGTAAGCCTGGCTTCCCTTTACTCTCCTCTCTCTCTTTACAGTAAGCCTGGCTTCCCTTTACTCTCCTCTCTCTCTTTACAGTAAGCCTGGCTTCCCTTTACTCTCCCCCCTCTCTTTACAGTAAGCCTGGCTTCCCTTTACTCTCCTCTCTCTCTTTACAGTAAGCCTGGCTTCCCTTTACTCTCCTCTCTCTTTACAGTAAGCCTGGCTTCCCTTTACTCTCCTCTCTCTTTACAGTAAGCCTGGCTTCCCTTTACTCTCTTCTCTCTCTTTACAGTAAGTCTGGCTTCCCTTTACTCTCCTCTCTCTCTTTACAGTAAGCCTGGCTTCCCTTTACTCTCCCCCCTCTCTTTACAGTAAGCCTGGCTTCCCTTTACTCTCCTCTCTCTCTTTACAGTAAGCCTGGCTTCCCTTTACTCTCCTCTCTCTCTTTACAGTAAGCCTGGCTCCCCTTTACTCTCCTCTCTCTCTCTTTACAGTAAGCCTGGCTTCCCTTTACTCTCCTCTTTCTCTTTACAGTAAGCCTGGCTTCCCTTTACTCTCCCCCCTCTCTTTACAGTAAGCCTGGCTTCCCTTTACTCTCCTCTCTCTCTTTACAGTAAGCCTGGCTCCTCTTTACTCTCCTCTCTCTCTTTACAGTAAGCCTGGCTTCCCTTTACTCTCCTCTCTCTCTTTACAGTAAGCCTGGCTTCCCTTTACTCTCCTCTCTCTCTTTACAGTAAGCCTGGCTTCCCTTTACTCTCCCCCCTCTCTTTACAGTAAGCCTGGCTTCCCTTTACTCTCCTCTCTCTCTTTACAGTAAGCCTGGCTTCCCTTTACTCTCCTCTCTCTTTACAGTAAGCCTGGCTTCCCTTTACTCTCCTCTCTCTTTACAGTAAGCCTGGCTTCCCTTTACTCTCTTCTCTCTCTTTACAGTAAGCCTGGCTTCCCTTTACTCTCCTCTCTCTTTACAGTAAGCCTGGCTTCCCTTTACTCTCCTCTCTCTCTTTACAGTAAGCCTGGCTTCCCTTTACTCTCCCCCTCTCTTTACAGTAAGCCTGGCTTCCCTTTACTCTCCTCTCTCTCTTTACAGTAAGCCTGGCTTCCCTTTACTCTCCTCTCTCTCTTTACAGTAAGCCTGGCTCCCCTTTACTCTCCTCTCTCTCTTTACAGTAAGCCTGGCTTCCCTTTACTCTCCTCTCTCTCTTTACAGTAAGTCTGGCTTCCCTTTACTCTCCCCCCTCTCTTTACAGTAAGCCTGGCTTCCCTTTACTCTCCTCTCTCTCTTTACAGTAAGCCTGGCTTCCCTTTACTCTCCTCTCTCTCTTTACAGTAAGCCTGGCTTCCCTTTACTCTCCCCCCTCTCTTTACAGTAAGCCTGGCTTCCCTTTACTCTCCTCTCTCTCTTTACAGTAAGCCTGGCTCCCCTTTACTCTCCTCTCTCTCTTTACAGTAAGCCAGGCTTCCCTTTACTCTCCCCCCTCTCTTTACAGTAAGCCTGGCTTCCCTTTACTCTCCTCTCTCTCTTTACAGTAAGCCTGGCTTCCCTTTACTCTCCTCTCTCTCTTTACAGTAAGCCTGGCTTCCCTTTACTCTCCCCCCTCTCTTTACAGTAAGCCTGGCTTCCCTTTACTCTCCTCTCTCTCTTTACAGTAAGCCTGGCTTCCCTTTACTCTCCCCCCTCTCTTTACAGTAAGCCTGGCTTCCCTTTACTCTCCCCCCTCACCTGTCTCACCTGTCCTCTCACCTGTCCTCTCACCTGTCCTCTCACCTGTCTCACCTGTCTCACCTGTCTCACCTGTCTCACCTGTCCTCTCACCTGTCCTCTCACCTGTCTCACCTGTCTCACCTGTCTCACCTGTCCTCTCACCTGTCCTCTCACCTGTCTCACCTGTCTCACCTGTCCTCTCACCTGTCCTCTCACCTGTCCTCTCACCTGTCTCACCTGTCCTCTCACCTGTCCTCTCACCTGTCTCACCTGTCCTCTCACCTGTCCTCTCACCTGTCCTCTCACCTGTCCTCTCACCTGTCTCACCTGTCCTCTCACCTGTCCTCTCACCTGTCCTCTCACCTGTCTCACCTGTCTCACCTGTCTCACCTGTCCTCTCACCTGTCCTCTCACCTGTCTCACCTGTCTCACCTGTCCTCTCACCTGTCCTCTCACCTGTCCTCTCACCTGTCTCACCTGTCCTCTCACCTGTCCTCTCACCTGTCTCACCTGTCCTCTCACCTGTCCTCTCACCTGTCCTCTCACCTGTCCTCTCACCTGTCTCACCTGTCCTCTCACCTGTCCTCTCACCTGTCCTCTCACCTGTCCTCTCACCTGTCCTCTCACCTGTCCTCTCACCTGTCTCACCTGTCTCACCTGTCTCACCTGTCCTCTCACCTGTCTCACCTGTCTCACCTGTCCTCTCACCTGTCTCACCTGTCCTCTCACCTGTCTCACCTGTCTCACCTGTCTCACCTGTCCTCTCACCTGTCTCACCTGTCTCACCTGTCTCACCTGTCCTCTCACCTGTCTCACCTGTCCTCTCACCTGTCTCACCTGTCCTCTCACCTGTCTCATCTGTCTCACCTGTCTTCTCACCTGTCTCACCTGTCCTCTCACCTGTCTCACCTGTCTCACCTGTCCTCTCACCTGTCTCATCTGTCTCACCTGTCCTCTCACCTGTCTCATCTGTCTCACCTGTCTTCTCACCTGTCTCACCTGTCCTCTCACCTGTCTCACCTGTCTCACCTGTCCTCTCACCTGTCTCACCTGTCTCACCTGTCTCACCTGTCCTCTCACCTGTCTCACCTGTCTCACCTGTCTCACCTGTCTCACCTGTCTCACCTGTCTCACCTGTCTCACCTGTCTCACCTGTCCTCTCACCTGTCTCACCTGTCTCACCTGTCTCACCTGTCTCACCTGTCCTCTCACCTGTCTCACCTGTCTCACCTGTCTCACCTGTCTCACCTGTCTCACCTGTCTCACCTGTCTCACCTGTCTCACCTGTCTCACCTGTCTCACCTGTCTCAACTGTCTCACACACAGAGACCCCAGACAGCGTCTCCCTCCTCCGGGACGATGCCGCGGCCGGAGCGATGAACGAGGACGAGGAATACGTCTTCTTCTGTGACGTCCAGCAGGTGGCGCCGGCCCGCAACCTCACCGTGACCTGGTACCGAGACGGGAAGGAGACGGGCACCGCGCGCTTCCAGAACCCCAGTCGCAAGCCGGTGAACGAGCGGGCCGCGCTCCGCCTCAGGGCCCGGCGGGGCGACCAGGGGGCGCGGCTCCGCTGTGAGGCGCGTCTGGACCTGGGGCCGCAGGGGCCGCTGACCGCCGTCAGCTCACAGGACCTCCTGCTGACCGTCCACTGTAAGGGTTAACGACCTGCTGACCGTCCACTGTAAGGGTTAACGACCTGGTCCACTGTAAGGGTTAACGACCTGCTGACCGTCCACTGTAAGGGTTAACGACCTGACCGTCCACTGTAAGGGTTAACGACCTGCTGACCGTCCACTGTAAGGGTTAACGACCTGCTGACCGTCCACTGTAAGGGTTAACGACCTGCTGACCGTCCACTGTAAGGGTTAACGACCTGGTCCACTGTAAGGGTTAACTACCTGACCGTCCACTGTAAGGGTTAACTACCTGGTCCACTGTAAGGGTTAACTACCTGGTCCACTGTAAGGGTTAACTACCTGACCGTCCACTGTAAGGGTTAACTACCTGGTCCACTGTAAGGGTTAACTACCTGCTGACCGTCCACTGTAAGGGTTAACTACCTGGTCCACTGTAAGGGTTAACTACCTGACCGTCCACTGTAATAATAATAATAATAATAATAGATCAAATTTATATAGCGCCTTTCATAGAACCCAAGGTCGCTTTACAATCAGGACAAAAAATAGGGCAAGGAAAGTAGGGGGGGAGGGGGAAGAGGGGATGAGGGAAAGTAGGGGATAATGGACCTAATTTAATCTAAAACTAACTGATGGGGAAAGCCTTGGTGAAGAGGTGTGTTTTTAGAGCGGATTTGAAGGTGTCCAGGGTTGGGGCGTTGCGGATTTCGGGGGGGAGAGAGTTCCAGAGGGTAGGGGACGCCACGCTGAAGGCTCTGTCCCCGAAAGTCCGTAACCTGGTGCGAGGGATGGAGAGGAGACCTAGATCAGAGGATCGTAGGTTCTGGGATGAAGTGTACTGGTGGAGGAGATCAGACAGGTACCGGGGGGCGAGGGCATGGAGGGATTTGTAGGTGAGGAGCAGGAGTTTGAAGGTGATGCGGAACCTGACTGGAAGCCAGTGGAGGTGGATGAGGGTGGGGGTGATGTGCTGCCAGGGCTTGTTGTGAGTGAGAACCCTGGCAGCTGAGTTCTGAACATACTGGAGCCTGTCCAGGGCTTTGCTGGGTACCCCGAAAAGGACTCCATTACAATAGTCCAACCGGGAGGTGACAAATGAGTGGATCAGGGTCTCCGCCAGTCTGAGAGTGAGGGTCGGAGACGGGAGATGTTCCTGAGGTGGTAGAAGGCAGACTTGGTGACAGATTTGATGTGGGAGTGAAATGAAAGTGTGGAGTCAAGGGTGACGCCCAGGTTACGGACTTCGAGAGACGGGGAGATGGAACAGCCGTCAACGTGGAGGAGGAGATCTCCAACCTTCCCGAGCAGTGCCTTGGGGGCCACAACCATGAGCTGTTAACTGTAAGGGTTAACTACCTGGTCCACTGTAAGGGTTAACTACCTGACCGTCCACTGTAAGGGTTAACGACCTGACCGTCCACTGTAAGGGTTAACGACCTGACCGTCCACTGTAAGGGTTAACTACCTGGTCCACTGTAAGGGTTAACGACCTGCTGACCGTCCACTGTAAGGGTTAACTACCTGGTCCACTGTAAGGGTTAACGACCTGCTGACCGTCCACTGTAAGGGTTAACTACCTGCTGACCGTCCACTGTAAGGGTTAACTACCTGCTGACCGTCCACTGTAAGCACTTCAGAATCAGAACCAGAATCAGAATCAGAATCAGAATCAGAATCAGAATCAGAATCAGGTCTTTATTGCCAAGTAGTTTTGGTCGTTTTTGGTGCGACATTAACGGACAGACAATAAGATAACAAGGTGTAATAAAATACAATGGGATATAAACTAAATGAATATAGAAGCACAATAGAATAGAATAGAATTATAAAATAAAATAGGCCAGGGCTTGATGTGGGGGAGTATACACTAATTAGAATAAAAAGAACAATACAGTGGGATATGGGCAGTTAGAGTATGAACAGTGAGGTATGAACAAGTATGAAGAGTTTGATTGTATTTACAAATAAATATAGTCCAGTGGGGTGTGTTAATGTAATTTGATCAGATTATTTGATTGGTAGGTCGGGGGGGTATCCTATAGCGGTTAGAGAATTGATGATAGAGTGCTTAGAGGTTAGAGTAGAAGTATTTATTGAAAGTAGAAAGCTTTATTGTCATTGGACAATACAGTACAACAAGATTGGTTGGTGCAGCATCTAACACAACGACACCTACATGCCCACTCTACCACACACACATGTGTTGTACCCATTCTACCACACCACACATCCATGATGTACCTATAGACACACTACCATACATACATGTGTTGTACCCACTCTACCACACCACACATCCATGATGTACCTATAGACACACTACCACACACACATGTGTTGTACCCACTCTACCACACCACACATCCATGATGCACCTATAGACACACTACACACACACATGTGTTGTACCCACTCTACCACACAACACATCCATGATGCACCTATAGACACACTACCATACATACATGTGTTGTACCCACTCTACCACACCACACATCATGATGCACCTATAGACACACTACCATACACACATGTGTTGTACCCACTCAGACCCTCTGCTACAGTATGCACTTATTCACAGGAGCATTAAAAAGGTTAAAAAAAAAAAAAAAAAAAAGCATTGCAAGATCATCACAGTAGAAAGAAAAGATTGCACATTAACGGATACCATTATTGCATTATTGCACATGTCCCTACATCTGTCATATTGCACTACAGTATATATTACAGTGAGGTACAGTAGATGTGGTGGCAATAGGGGGGGGGGGGGGATTGTTCAGTTCAGTGATGGCTCTCTGGAAGAAGCTGTTCTGCAGCCTGTATCGCCCCCTGGTGGCAACAGGGAGAGGAGGTGGTGAGAGGGGTGGGTTCATCCTTCAGGGAGGAGAGGTGGTGAGAGGGGTGGGTTCATCCTTCAGGGAGGAGAGGTGGTGAGAGGGGTGGGTTCATCCTTCAGGAGGAGAGGTGGTGAGAGGGGTGGGTTCATCCTTCAGGGAGGAGAGGTGGTGAGAGGGGTGGGTTCATCCTTCAGGGAGGTGGTGAGAGGGGTGGGTTCATCCTTCAGGGAGGTGGTGAGAGGGGTGGGTTCATCCTTCAGGGAGGAGAGGTGGTGAGAGGGGTGGGTTCATCCTTCAGGGAGGAGAGGTGGTGAGAGGGGTGGGTTCATCCTTCAGGAGGTGGTGAGAGGGGTGGGTTCATCCTTCAGGAGGAGAGGTGGTGAGAGGGGTGGGTTCATCCTTCAGGGAGGAGAGGTGGTGAGAGGGGTGGGTTCATCCTTCAGGGAGGAGAGGTGGTGAGAGGGGTGGGTTCATCCTTCAGGGAGGAGAGGTGGTGAGAGGGGTGGGTTCATCCTTCAGGGAGGAGAGGAGGTGAGAGGGGTGGGTTCATCCTTCAGGGAGGAGAGGTGGTGAGAGGGGTGGGTTCATCCTTCAGGGAGGTGGTGAGAGGGGTGGGTTCATCCTTCAGGGAGGTGGTGAGAGGGGTGGGTTCATCCTTCAGGGAGGTGGTGAGAGGGGTGGGTAGATATGTAAAAATCGATTTTGTATCCAATCAGTATTTTAATGATTGTTTTTTATGCTTTAAATAGTTCTTAACATAATGATTCAGTATAAATAAACGCCTGTTTTCTTTTGCCCTCTGTCTAGTTGGACCCGACATCAGCTGTGCCCGCGTGGAGGTATTTGAAGGGGAGAGTCTGGAGGGCGTGTGCTCCGTGACGGGGAGCCCCTCCCCCGCTGTGCGCTGGCTGAAGGACGGGCAGCCTGTCGACCCCCAGGACCCCCTGGGCAGGAGGGAGGCGGGGCAGTACGTCATCCAAGCTGACGGGCACGTCAACATCAACAAGACCATCGATGTCTCTGTGCTGTGTGAGTGTCCCAGACCAGTGTGTTGTGTGTGTGTGTCCCAGACCAGTGTGTGTGTGTTGTGTGTGTGTCCCAGACCAGTCTGTGTGTGTGTGTGTGTCCCAGACCAGTCTGTGTGTGTGTGTGTGTCCCAGACCAGTCTGTGTGTGTTGTGTGTTGTGTGTGTGTCCCAGACCAGTGTGTTGTGTGTGTGTGTCCCAGACCAGTCTGTGTGTGTGTGTGTGTCCCAGACCAGTCTGTGTGTGTGTGTGTCCCATACCAGTGTGTGTGTTGTGTGTGTGTCCCATACCAGTCTGTGTGTGTGTGTGTGTCCCAGACCAGTCTGTGTGTGTGTGTGTCCCATACCAGTGTGTGTGTTGTGTGTGTGTCCCATACCAGTGTGTGTGTTGTGTGTGTGTCCCAGACCAGTCTGTGTGTGTGTGTGTGTCCCAGACCAGTCTGTGTGTGTGTGTGTCCCATACCAGTGTGTGTGTTGTGTGTGTGTCCCATACCAGTCTGTGTGTTGTGTGTGTGTCCCAGACCAGTCTGTGTGTGTGTGTGTCCCATACCAGTGTGTGTGTTGTGTGTGTGTCCCATACCAGTGTGTGTGTGTTGTGTGTGTCCCAGACCAGTGTGTGTGTGTTGTGTGTGTCCCAGACCAGTCTGTGTGTGTGTGTGTCCCAGACCAGTGTGTGTGTTGTGTGTGTGTCCCATACCAGTCTGTGTGTTGTGTGTGTGTCCCAGACCAGTCTGTGTGTGTGTGTGTGTCCCAGACCAGTGTGTTGTGTTGTGTGTGTGTCCCATACCAGTCTGTGTGTTGTGTGTGTGTCCCAGACCAGTCTGTGTGTGTGTGTCCCAGACCAGTGTGTTGTGTTGTGTGTGTGTCCCATACCAGTCTGTGTGTTGTGTGTGTGTCCCAGACCAGTCTGTGTGTGTGTGTCCCATACCAGTGTGTGTGTTGTGTGTGTGTCCCATACCAGTCTGTGTGTTGTGTGTGTGTCCCAGACCAGTCTGTGTGTGTGTGTCCCATACCAGTCTGTGTGTGTGTCCCATACCAGTCTGTGTGTGTGTGTCCCAGACCAGTCTGTGTGTTGTGTGTGTCCCATACCAGTCTGTGTGTGTTGTGTGTGTGTCCCATACCAGTCTGTGTGTGTTGTGTGTGTGTCCCATACCAGTCTGTGTGTGTGTGTGTCCCATACCAGTATGTGTGTGTGTGTGTGTGTCCCATACCAGTCCGTGTGTTGTGTGAGTTGTGGTGTGTGTCCAGTATACCCAGTATTCCCAGTATTGCCAGTATTCCCAGTATTCCCAGTATTCCCAGTATACCCAGTATTCCCAGTATTCCCAGTATACCCAGTATTCCCAGTATACCCAGTATTCCCAGTATTCCCAGTATTCCCAGTATTCCCAGTATACCCAGTATTCCCAGTATTCCCAGTATTCCCAGTATTCCCAGTATTCCCAGTACTCCCAGTATTCCCAGTATTCCCAGTACTCCCAGTACTCCCAGTATTCCCAGTACTCCCAGTATTCCCAGTATTCCCAGTATTCCCAGTATTCCCAGTATTCCCAGTATTCCCAGTACTCCCAGTATTCCCAGTATACCCAGTATTCCCAGTATTCCCAGTATTCCCAGTATTCCCAGTATTCCCAGTATTCCCAGTACTCCCAGTATTCCCAGTATTCCCAGTACTCCCAGTACTCCCAGTACTCCCAGTATTCCCAGTACTCCCAGTATTCCCAGTACTCCCAGTACTCCCAGTATTCCCAGTATTCCCAGTACTCCCAGTACTCCCAGTATTCCCAGTATTCCCAGTACTCCCAGTATTCCCAGTATTCCCAGTACTCCCAGTATTCCCAGTATTCCCAGTATACCCAGTCTACCCAGTATATCGCTCCTCCCCCGTCAACACGCTCTCATCAGAAAGCGTAAATAAAGTTCTAACGGTCCACAGGAAAAAGGTAACTAATGTACATTATGTTCCAAAACAAACGATCACAGGAAGATCATAGGGGTGAAAGGTCACCCATCCCTGCAGTCTATGTTTGAACAGGCTACTCTAAGGCCAGCCAATAGAATAGTCTCGGACCCCTCCCACGTCTTACATGCCGAGTATGAACTACTGCCCTCTGGAGGAGGTTTAGAGTTCCACGCTCTAGACTAAATAGGTTTAAAAACTCTTTATTCCAATCTCAGTTAAACTCTTAAATAATGCAGATAAAGGGCAACACAAGGACACATTTCCCAGCTGATGGGACGATAAAGTGACTCTTGACTCAAACTAACGATGATGGTGGTCGCAGACGAGTGCTCTGGACGAGACTAACCCTGACCCCACCCTGAACCCTGACCCCACCCTGAACCCTGACCCCACCCTGAACCCTGACCCCACCCCGACACAGACACAGCAACACTATGGTGACACAGCAACCGTTATGGTTTAACTAGAAAGGTTTACGGTACAACAGGGGAACATTTTCTGAAAACGTTTCTACAGTTTCATAACCACATCGATGTGTCTTGGTCCCAGACGGCCCCGAGCTCGACTGTCCGGACTCCGTCGGTGTCCCAGAGTACTCCGCCCTGAACCTCAGCTGCTCCGTGTCCGGCGCCCCCCCGCCCGTCCTGCTGTGGTCCAGAGAGGGCGAGGAGCTGGTTCTGCCCGAGGTGCTGACGCGGGCCGACGCGGGCCAGTACACCGTCACCGCCACCGGGGGCGCGCTCTCCAACGCCAGCCGCCTGGTGGAGATCGTCGTCACCTGTACGTCTCGTCTTTGTGAGCGTCTCTGAGCGCTATATAGATCTGATGTATCATTATTATTATTGCATCACATTTAGAGCTACTTGTATTTTACATGTGTATTTTAATTTGAGGGAACTTTATACTTCTACTAGGAAATATTGTACTTTTTACTCCACTACATTAGTTTGAAGTTACTACATCAGTTACCAGTTTCTTTAAAAAAATTAAAAGATATTGCTTAGAAAACATTACAAAAATGTATGAAGATTATGTACTTTCACATTTGAAGCCTGTCAACTTCTAGAGGACGTAATCAGAGCAGTGTAACTGGACCAGATACCACTTTAACATAACCTGTAATCAGAGCAGCGTAACTGGACCAGATACCACTTTAACATAACCTGTAATCAGAGCAGCGTAACTGGACCAGATACCACTTTAACATAACCTGTCATCAGAGCAGCGTAACTGGACCAGATACCACTTTAACATAACCTGTAATCAGAGCAGCATAACTGGACCACATACCACTTTAACATGACCTTTAATCAGAGCAGCATAACTGGACCACAGACCACTTTAACATAACCTTTAATCAGAGCAGCATAACTGGACCACATACCACTTTAACATAACCTTTAATCAGAGGAGCATAACTGGACCACATACCACTTTAACATAACCTTTAATCAGAGCAGCATAACTGGACCACACACCACTTTAACATAACCTTTAATCAGAGCAGCATAACTGGACCACATACCACTTTAACACAACCTTTAATCAGAGCAGCATAACTGGACCACATACCACTTTAACATCACCTTTAATCAGAGCAGCATAACTGGACCACATACCACTTTAACATAACCTTTAATCAGATCAGCATAACTGGACCACACACCACTTTAACATGACCTTTAATCAGAGCAGCATAACTGGACCACACACCACTTTAACATGACCTTTAATCAGAGCAGCATAACTGGACCACACACCACTTTAACATGACCTTTAATCAGAGCAGCATAACTGGACCACACACCACTTTAACATAACCTTTAATCAGAGCAGCATAACTGGACCACATACCACTTTAACATGACCTTTAATCAGAGCAGCATAACTGGACCACATACCACTTTAACACAACCTTTAATCAGAGCAGCATAACTGGACCACATACCACTTTAACATAACCTTTAATCAGAGCAGCATAACTGGACCACACACCACTTTAACATAACATTTAATCAGAGCAGCATAACTGGACCACATACCACTTTAACATCACCTTTAATCAGAGCAGCATAACTGGACCACATACCACTTTAACATAACCTTTAATCAGATCAGCATAACTGGACCACACACCACTTTAACATAACCTTTAATCAGAGCAGCATAACTGGACCACATACCACTTTAACATAACCTTTAATCAGAGCAGTATAACTGGACCACATACCACTTTAACATAACCTTTAATCAGAGCAGCATAACTGGACCACATACCACTTTAACATGACCTTTAATCAGAGCAGCATAACTGGACCACATACCACTTTAACACAACCTTTAATCAGAGCAGCATAACTGGACCACATACCACTTTAACATAACCTTTAATCAGAGCAGCATAACTGGACCACACACCACTTTAACATAACATTTAATCAGAGCAGCATAACTGGACCACATACCACTTTAACATCACCTTTAATCAGAGCAGTATAACTGGACCACATACCACTTTAACATAACCTTTATTCAGAGCAGCATAACTGGACCACACACCACTTTAACATGACCTTTAATCAGAGCAGCATAACTGGACCACATACCACTTTAACATAACCTTTAATCAGAGCAGCATAACTGGACCAGATACCACTTTAACATCACCTTTAATCAGAGCAGCATAACTGGACCACATACCACTTTAACATGACCTTTAATCAGAGCAGCATAACTGGACCACATACCACTTTAACATAACCTTTAACCAGAGCAGCATAACTGGACCACACACCACTTTAACACAACCTTTAATCAGAGCAGCATAACTGGACCAGATACCACTTTAACATCACCTTTAATCAGAGCAGCATAACTGGACCACATACCACTTTAACATCACCTTTAATCAGAGCAGCATAACTGGACCACATACCACTTTAACATCACCTTTAATCAGAGCAGCATAACTGGACCACATACCACTTTAACATCACCTTTAATCAGAGCAACATAACTGGACGACATACCACTTTAACATCACCTTTAACCAGAGCAGCATAACTGGACCACATACCACTTTAACATAACCTTTAATCAGAGCAGCATAACTGGACCACATACCACTTTAACATCACCTTTAATCAGAGCAGCATAACTGGACCATATACCACTTTAACATAACCTTTAATCAGAGCAGCATAACTGGACGACATACCACTTTAACATCACCTTTAACCAGAGCAGCATAACTGGACCACATACCACTTTAACATAACCTTTAATCAGAGCAGCATAACTGGACCACATACCACTTTAACATCACCTTTAATCAGAGCAGCATAACTGGACCATATACCACTTTAACATCACCTTTAATCAGAGCAACATAACTGGACGACATACCACTTTAACATCACCTTTAATCAGAGCAGCATAACTGGACCACATACCACTTTAACATCCCCTTTAATTGTGAGTGATTTCCTGTAATGAGTTGTATGTGTATGTATCAAGCATCCTTGACTTCCAAGGACAACGATGTAAATAAGTCATTGGCTTTTTCGTTCCTCTCCTTGACAAAAGCAAATGTGTGCTGTAATGATCTGTATATGTTTTGTTGTCTAAATAAATACCTACCTGCCTAACTGAGCCTAGGCTACAGTGTGGAGAGAGCCCAGGGTCAGAGGTCAGAGTTCACACTGCTGTGTCTGCGTCCTCAGAGCCCAGGGTCAGAGGTCAGAGTTCACACTGCTGTGTGTGCATCCTCAGAGCCCAGGGTCAGAGTTCAGAGTTCACACTGCCGTGTCTGCCTCCTCAGAGCCCAGGGTCAGAGGTCAGAGTTCACACTGCTGTGTGTGCATCCTCAGAGCCCAGGGTCAGAGTTCAGAGTTCACACTGCCGTGTCTGCCTCCTCAGAGCCCAGGGTCAGAGTTCAGAGTTCACACTGCTGTGTCTGCCTCCTCAGAGCCCAGGGTCAGAGTTCAGAGTTCACACTGCTGTGTCTGCCTCCTCAGAGCCCAGGGTCAGAGGTCAGAGTTCACACTGCTGTGTCTGCCTCCTCAGAGCCCAGGGTCAGAGTTCAGAGTTCACACTGCTGTGTCTGCGTCCTCAGAGCCCAGGGTCAGAGGTCAGAGTTCACACTGCTGTGTCTGCGTCCTCAGAGCCCAGGGTCAGAGTTCAGAGTTCACACTGCCGTGTCTGCGTCCTCAGAGCCCAGGGTCAGAGTTCAGAGTTCACACTGCTGTGTCTGCCTCCTCAGAGAGCCCAGGGTCAGAGGTCAGAGTTCACACTGCCGTGTCTGCGTCCTCAGAGCCCAGGGTCAGAGGTCAGAGTTCACACTGCTGTGTCTGCGTCCTCAGAGCCCAGGGTCAGAGGTCAGAGTTCACACTGCCGTGTCTGCCTCCTCAGAGCCCAGGGTCAGAGGTCAGAGTTCACACTGCTGTGTCTGCCTCCTCAGAGCCCAGGGTCAGAGTTCAGAGTTCACACTGCCGTGTCTGCGTCCACAGACCCCCCCTCAGAGATCGTGGAGCTGGAGGACACCGAGGCGGAGCCGGGCTCCGCTGTGGGGCTGAAGTGCTCCAGCACCGGGGTGCCTCGCCCGGGCTACTCCTGGCTCTACCACCGGGCCGGCAACGCCCAGGAGGTGACTGAGGACGGGGTCTCCCTGCTGCTCCTCCCCCACGTCACCGCAGACGACACCGGGGACTACACCTGCCGCGCCTGGAACCAGCACGGCAACGTGTCCAGGACCGTCAGGGTCACCGTGAGAGGTGAGGGCATCTTCTGAGATCCTGCCTGCATGCATGTTGACTTGTTGTTTTGTGACATACCAGCTCTTTTACCGGAGATATACCTTTCTTTTAAATGTTTTGTTCATGAAACAAGACACAACACAATACAATAGTAATAATAATACATAAAAACGACTGTCAATCGACTAAAGCTGTCAATTGATTAAAATATTTAATCGCGATTGTCCATACACTTTAATCGCCGTTGACGCTGAAACACGTCTTTCCCCGCCATGCTCATTCTGCCGAAGACGCTGGACATCAATATTTCAAAAATCTGTGATCGAAATCATATTTCTCCCCCGGAGACATGAGATGTACTGTTGAGTCCCTCTCAACTCTACAACGGTTCAAGAGCGCCATCTGGTGGCCGATTGGCGGATCGCCCAGGGGAGAAACAGGAAGTGGAAGCTGGTGCTCATTTCAATTCGGTCCGATCACTCGCTAATAGTCCCAGGACTCGAGCTGATCACAACGGATAGTGATCCGTTACCAATAACTCGATAAACAACATGATTTGGACGTATATACTATTATACAACCTGGAAATGGATCGGATATTTCGACATCCCATAATAGAAAGAATTCTGTTCCACGCTCATCTCCCAACGGCGAGAGGAAGCTACGGTGAGTTTCAGCGTTATTTGTTTATGTCTTCGATACTAACTGCTCTGATGATCATATCACCCACACTAGATGAATGATATAACGTTGCCCACGGAATTATAAACGACCCCCCCCCCATCCGGTCAACATCAGATCATACGTAGTAACTTCTAGAACCACGTCCAGTTGACATTTTTTATCTCGCACAGATTCCTACCAAACTGTATTTGATCATCAATATAATGCATTTAGGGCTATAAATCAAGTTCTGGAGAAAGCTGCAGAAAACGATAAAAACATACTTGTACTTTAGACCGTATTTTAGTATGAATATGTGAATGAAAAAGTATAACGTTGCTACACCCTGAACAATACATATAGGACGTTGAATGGGCCACAGTAATGTCAATTGAGCAATACAATTAATCGAATTTTTTTTTATTTATTTTTTATCTACCTTAAACGGATCTTTTTCAAGTTCCAAGTTTTAATACTCTTATCAACATGAGAGTCAACAAATGCTTGCTTTGTGCAGCCATTAAACACAAAAGGATGACCCTCATGCATTGCAAATTTGCATCAAATTCAAAACAGAGTGATGCACAAAATAACTTAAAAGAAAATAATAATTTAAAACAATGAATAAAGTGTGCATAAAATAATAGGGGAAAGAAAACGTTAGGAACTCTCTCTATATCTCACACACACACACACACACACACACACACACACACACACACACACACACACACACACACACACACACACACACACACACACACACTTCAGAAACAAACATAGTATCAATGAGAGTATCAATAATACACCTGAAGTCAAAAAATAATAATAATAAAGTAAAAAAAATAAAAAATATCCTTAAAAGTTAATCGTGAGTTAAAAAAAATAGTGGTGTTAATAGAATCGGTGATAACGCGTTAACTTTGACAGCCTTAATAAAAACACATCACAGGACAACCGCCCCCCGCCCCCAGGACCAACACCCCGCCCCCCGCCCCGCCCCCAGGACCCCCCAGGATCAACACCCCGCCCCCCGCCCGCCCCCAGGACCCCCCAGGACCAACACCCCGCCCCCCGCCCGCCCCCAGGACCCCCCAGGACCAACCCCCCGCCCCGCCCCGCCCCCAGGACCCCTCAGGACCAACACCCCGCCCCCCGCCCCGCCCCCAGGACCCCTCAGGACCAACACCCCGCCCCGCCCCCAGGACCCCTCAGGACCAACACCCCGCCCCCAGGACCCCCCAGGACCCCTCAGGACCAACACCCCGCCCCCCGCCCCCAGGACCCCTCAGGACCAACACCCCGCCCCCCGCCCCGCCCCCAGGACCCCCCAGGACCCCTCAGGACCAACACCCCGACCCCGCTGCGCTGCTAGATCGTGGCCTTTACTCTCTCAGCCGCCGATGTCCACAAACCATTGTTGGAGGAGCCAGGAACGTCATGAAACTCTCTCACGTCTTGAAACGTGTGACGGCCGGTTCTATCATCAACATCCCCCGGAGTGTGGACTCCCTTCCTCTCCCACTGAGGGTTGTTAATGGGTTAATGGGTTAATGGGTTTATGCCCAACAAGTAATTGTTGGTTATGAAATATTGGAGAGTCGAGGTGCCATGGGCAGAGGCGATTTTACCACTGGGGCACCAGGGGCACCCTGCTGATGTGCCCCTGATGTGCCCCTTTTTAATTTTTATTTATATATATTTAAAAACTCTAACCCTAACTAACCTTACTGTCATGCACTTGTCCTTATAAACTAACCTACACTGTAACACTCAACACTTTGATGAAGATTGTTACTCAGCTGATAGAGTCGTGCCCTTCCTGCTGTCTCTTGTTGTACAGAACTTGTAAGTCGCTTTGGATAAAAGCATCAGCTAAATGACTAAATGTAAATGCATGCCCTTTCGCGCTCTTTGCTAGCTAACGTTAGCAGGGATTGGGAAAATGCATGATGCCTGTAATATTCAAAATCTGTTTTAAGCTTCAACATTTACTTTTGACAAACAAGTTCTGACGTGTATAGCGACAATGCTCTGACACACTTGAATCCTGATATTGAAATGTTTGTGCAATTGGTATTTAAATTTTTTAACTTAATACGTGTCCAAATATGTGCGATAGCATCAGTTATTGGAATGGTGCTCAGATTTAGCATGACCCCTAAATGCTATGATGTTGATTGGAAACTAGATACAGGAGTAGGCTTGTTGTCGGGCGGCGGGGTGGCGCAGCGGACATTGCGATTGTCACCAACGCAAGATACAAGATTCAAGATTCAAGATTCAAGATTCAAGAGTTTTAATTGTCACGGCATACAGGTATACAATGAAATGCGGCTGGTCTTGCCCGCGACGATGTGCAATACAGTGGTACAACATATAATAGAATCCAATAAAATACAGTGGTACAACATATTAATAGAATCCAATAAAACAGTGCAATAAACAGGTACATGGTGTGCCATCTCGGTATCTGTACATTAGTATTTACAGAGCATATAGGACATGCTAGTTAGCTTTAGTAGTGCAATACACTGTTCCTGATGTTATACTATTTTAAGTGGCCTTTCCTCTGGCCATAAGTGTGCGTGTGTGCGGCATGAGTGTTAAAGTGGCTGCTAGTGTGTGAGCGTGCTCAGCGTGCGTGTCGTGTATGTACTTGTGTGTGGATAGTTCAGTTTCTGTGTCTCTCGATGTTCATTGTTCAAGGCTCTGATGGCCTGGGGGAAGAAGCTTAGCCTAAGCCTCTCCGTCTTAGTCTCTAGAATTCGCAGGCGTCTGCCTGACCTCAGCAGCTGGAACAGGCTGTTATTGGGGTGGTGGGGGTCTTTCATTATCCTGCAGGCTCTGGATTTGCACCTCTTGTTGTATAGAGCCTGCAGGGGAGGTAGCGCAATACCCGTGGTACGCTCGGCTGAGCGCACCACACTCTGTAGGGCCTTCTTGTCCTGTGCCGTGCTGTTCCCATACCAGGCAGTGATGTTTCCGGTCAAGATGCTCTCTACAGCTCCTGAGTAGAAGGACTGAAGTATCTTCCCCGATACTCTGAACTTCCTTAACTGTCTCAGGTGGTAGAGGCGCTGCTTCGCTTTCTTTACTACTGTGCCTATGTGTGTTGACCATGTCAGGTCCTCTGAGATGTGGACCCCCAGGTACTTGAAGCTGCTCACCCTGTCCACGGTAGCCCCGTTAATCCTCAGTGGTGTGTGTGTCTCCCGCTGTCCTCTCCTATAATCCACGATCAGCTCCTTGGTTTTACCAATGTTCAGGAGCAGGCTGTTGTCCTGGCACCAACGTTCCAGTACCTCAACCTCCTCCCGGTAGGCCTTCTCGTCGTTGTCCGAGATCAGCCCCACCACCACCGTGTCGTCGGCGAACTTCACAATGGAGTTGGAGCTGAACTTGGCCACACAGTCGTGTGTGTAGAGTGAGTACAGCAGGGGGCTTAGAACACAGCCCTGGGGGGACCCGATGCTCAGGGTGATGGTGTTGGAGGTCTGACCCCCCACCCTGACCGCCTGGGGTCTTTCACTCAGAAAGTCCAGTACCCAGGCGCTCAGGGCGGAGCTCAGGCCTAGCTCGATCAGCTTGTCCACCAGTCTGGTGGGGACTATGGTGTTGAACGCTGAGCTGTAGTCAATGAACAACAGTCTCACATAGCCCCCCTTCTGACGGTCAAGGTGGGAGAGAGTGCTGTGCAGTACCTGGGAGACCGCGTCATCAGTGGACCTGTTTGTCCTGTATGCAAATTGCATAGGGTCCATATCACTGGGGAGAGAGGCACAAATGTGGTCCTTGACCAGCCTCTCGAAACATTTCATGACCACAGAGGTGAGTGCCACCGGTCTGTAATCATTTGGACATGTTGGGGAGGGTTTCTTCGGTACAGGGATGATGGTAGACATCTTGAAGCAGGCAGGGACTACTGACTCCGCCAGGGATTGATTAAATATGGCGGTGAACACCGGGGCAAGCTGGTTTGCACAGGACTTAAGTATGCGTCCTGTTATACCATCTGGGCCTGCAGCCTTCCTGGTGTTCACCTGCATAAATGCTCTTCTCACACTGTGTTCCGACAACGAGAGAGCGCCCCCGCCCCCCCGCGGTTGCCCCCCCCCCTCCACAACAGCCGGTGCGCCAGTGACGTCACTAGCCAGAGGGCTAGTGGCGACACTGTCTACACCGAACCGAGCGTAGAAGGAGTTGAGTTTGTCCGCTAGAGAGGCGTCGTCGCTCCCCATTGCGGGGGCGCTGACTTTGTAGTCAGTTATTGTCTTCAGTCCCCTCCACAAGCCTCTTGTGTCGTTTTGTGCCATTTGTGTCTCCAGTTTCTCAGCATATGTCCTCTTAGCAAGTTTAACAGCCTTGCGCAGAGTGTAGACTGAAGCCTTGTATTCTTCCATATTTCCTGACTCTCTGCCCAGGTTATAAGCCGTGGTGCGTGAGTTTAGGGCTGTTCTTATAGTGCTGTCCACCCAAGGTTTCTGGTTTGGGAAAACCCGCGCCGTCTTTGTGGGGACAATGCCGTCTGCCACTGTAGTTATGTAGCTTACAACGGTATCAGCATACTCGCTGACGTCACTGGCGCTTCCTTCAAACATGTCCCAGTCTGTATCCTTGAACGCGTCACGGAGCTCGGCCTCTGATTCGTCAGACCACTTTTTTGTCTCACGTGACACGACGGCTTCGCGTGATCGCTGTTTGTATGCTGGGATTAAAAAGATGGAGTCGTGATCGCTCGCGTTTACAGAGCCCATCAGTGGCGGAGCCGCCACAGCCTTGTAGGCAGCTCTGAACGGGGTGTAGCAGTGGTCGAGTGTGTTTCCCCCTCTTGTGGAGCAGGCGATGTGCTGAAAAAAAGTCGGCACCGGTATCGAATCCGGCTGTCAGCGTTGCCTCCGGCTTGGGCCGGCCATCATACTAACTCAATTGGCAGAGTTAGCGGGAGGGAAGTCGAAGGGTGGTAATCTGGTCGTTGTAAACAGCGACTCCTACAGGTCGGTCAGGGTGCCTGCACAGCAGAGACAGGAAAATGGCGGGGGCAGTGTGAGCCTCCCACACGTTACTCCTCGCCAATGAGAGTCCATGCTGGCAGGTGAAAAGATGTGACTGGCTGCCTCCACATGTATCGGAGGGGACATGTGACTAGTGCTTCTATCCTCCCTACGACCGGCCAGTGGGGGGCACATGCGAGCAACGATCAGGACAGGGGAGGGAGAATTGGCAGGTAAATTGGGATGGGAGAAAAATCACAGAAAAAGGAGTAGAAAAAGTAGATAAAAAAAAGGAGTAGGCTTGTTGTCAATGTCAAGTACATTGTATTTGTGTAACAGCTACCCCCGGAGATCGACGACGACCAGAGACCTCAGACAGCCACAGCCGGTCCACGTCTGAGAGCCCAATAACCACCGAGGCCACTGGAGGCCAGAGCAGCCATGATCCTTCACCAGGTCAGAGCCGGCATCAAAGAGTCAATTATAGGCACAACTCCCAATATCAGTAACAGGTCTGTTCAATTGTTGACAACCCGACGTGATTGTCTGACATCAGCAAATACAGAAGATGTATACGTGTATTGTAGCACATGCCTGTATAGCAATATACAGAAGATATGTATATGCCTGTATAATCAAACACTGTGATTTTGTGCATTGGGGAAAACTCTTGTTTTGCTATCTTGACAAGGGAGAATTCTCATCCATCTGGCTGGATTGTCAAATAGATCTGTTTGGGATAAGGGAATAGGAATTGAACCAAATATAAACTACCAATTGGGGTATAACTGTGATTAGGGTATTGTGTGATATTAGGTGAAGTTAAAATCTCTGTTGAGTTTGCGTTTTCTTTTTTTTCTTTTTAGTATTTTTATTGCACATTACTTTAGTTACATTCCATAATGATGCACACAAGCAATCTTATTTATATTTTTGTTCAAAAACAATTTTACAGCAGCATATAACAAAAAGATAAAATAAATAAACATTCTTTCATTTGGCGGATTTATACATAAAGAACAACTTCAAGAAGACAGACTTACCTCACTGCTTTTAAGTTTTATGGTAAGTTGATTGAACAACCTGTCTTCAGCATTGGCTGCACATGACCGTAGCCTGTAAGCCTGAGTGTTGGTTGGCTAGCTAGCATGACCTAGTTTTCACATAGCTAACGTAACGTTATCGATAAATGCTAGCTAACGTTAGCAGGGATTGGGAAAATGCATGATGCCTGTAATATTCAAAATCTGTTTTAAGCTTCAACATTTACTTTTGACAAACAAGTTCTGACTGATTGATTGATTGATTGAAAACTTTATTAACAGATTGCAGAATTGGTACAGTACAGTACAGCTCAATACATACAATTGTTAAGGGGATGCAGACCAGAGAAAGACTTTCGTCTTGTTTACATCAGGGTCCCCCATTTTCAATTCATCATAACATATATGACATACAGATAGACAGTACTGCTACATCTATACATTTATGACATACCAGATTTGCAAATACAGTACTGTTTGTGATACAAAAAGAGTCCAGAAAAGAGTATATACATTTGACGTAGAAACTGTACATTGGAGGAGGTTGGGTAGGTGGGGTGGGGTTGGGTGGGTGGGAGGGGGGGACTGTGCATTGGAGGTGGATGGGTGGGTGGGGTGGGGGGGGGGTTGAGAAGGGGGGTGTATAGCGACAATGCTCTGACACACTTGAATCCTGATATTGAAATGTTTGTGCAATTGTTTTATTTTTTTTAATACGTGTCCAAATATGTGCGATGATAGCATCAGTTAGCTTAGCTAACTAGCATGTGTTCGTGCCCTCGTGACTCGTGTTCGCATGCCCTTTCACGCTCTTTGCTAGCTAACATTAGCAGGGATTGGGAAAATGCATGATGCCTGTAATATTCAAAATCAGTTTTAAGCTTCAACATTTACTTTTGACAAACAAGTTCTGACGTGTATAGCGACAATGCTCTGACACACTTGAAATGTTTGTGCAATTGGTATTTTAAATTTTTAATATGTGTCCAAATATGTGCGATAGCATCAGTTATTGGAATGGTGCCTAGATTTAACATGACCCCTAAATGCTATGATGGGGATTGGAAACTAGATACAGTAGGCTTGTTGTCAAGTACATTGTATTTGTGTAACAGCTACCCCCGGAGATCGACGACGACCAGAGACCTCAGACAGCCACAGCCGGTCCACGTCTGAGAGCCCAATAACCACCGAGGCCACTGGAGGCCAGAGCAGCCATGATCCTTCACCAGGTCAGAGCCGGCATCAAAGAGTCAATTATAGGCACAACTCCCAATATCAGTAACAGGTCTGTTCAATTGTTGACAACCCGACGTGATTGTCTGACATCAGCAAATACAGAAGATGTATACGTGTATTGTAGCACATGCCTGTATAGCAATATACAGAAGATATGTATATGCCTGTATAATCAAACACTGTGATTTTGTGCAGAGAAGAGAGTCAATCCAGGCACTCAAAAAGATGTAAAATCCAGAGGGAAGATGGTTAAAAGGCCTTTATTAAAGGTGGCTAAGTCATTTAAAATCTAATCAACATGTTTCGACCATAGCGGTCTTCATCAGGATTCATCTTCATCTCTAATCCTGATGAAGACCGCTATGGTCGAAACATGTTGATTAGATTTTAAATGACTTAGCCACCTTTAATAAAGGCCTTTTAACCATCTTCCCTCTGGATTTTACATCTTTTTGAGTGCCTGGATCGACTCTCTTCTCTGAACTCTGCATTCCCGGTGATCCAAGAGCACCTTAACCTATATTGAACTGAGCTAACCAAGTTCTCCCTTTTGAGCACCTGGTTGTTTTTTCTCCTGCTTACTGTGATTTTGTGCATTGGGGAAAACTCTTGTTTTGCTATCTTGACAAGGGAGAATTCTCATCCATCTTGCTGGATTGTCAAATAGATCTGTTTGGGATAAGGGAATAGGAATTGAACCAAATATAAACTACCAATTGGGGTATAACTGTGATTAGGGTATTGTGTGATATTAGGTGGAGTTAAAATCTCTGTTGAGTTTGCGTTTTCTTTTTTTTCTTTTTAGTATTTTTATTGCACATTACTTTAGTTACATTCCATAATGATGCACACAAGCAATCTTATTTTTATTTTTGTTCAAAAACAATTTTACAGCAGCATATAACAAAAAGATAAAATAAATAAACATTCTTTCATTTGGCGGATTTATACATAAAGAACAACTTCAAGGGGGAGCTCCAGTAGCTCACCGCGTACCTCGAGCGCTATTTCGGCGCCGGGGACAACCGTGCTCGTCACGGATCTGGGGTTTAGCGAGTTCGATTCCCGGACTGCAGCCGTGCCTTTCTCAGAGTGTCTTCCCCCCCATCTGTACCTCCATTCAACCTGTTTCTGTCTGTCGGTCATTCTTGACCAGAGAAAATGCGATAAACGCAAAAAAGAGCCAGCGGAATGGCCAAAGTTTAAAAAAAAAAAGAACAACTTCAAGAAGACAAACTTACCTCACTGCTTTTAAGTTTTATGGTAAGTTGATTGAACAACCTGTCTTCAGCATTGGCTGCACATGACCGTAGCCTGTAAGCCTGAGTGTTGGTTGGCTAGCTAGCATGACCTAGTTTTCACATAGCTAACGTAACGTTATCGATAAATGCTAGCTAACGTTAGCAGGGATTGGGAAAATGCATGATGCCTGTAATATTCAAAATCAGTTTTAAGCTTCAACATTTACTTTTGACAAACACGTTCTGACGTGTATAGCAACAATGCTCTGACACACTTGAAATGTTTGTGCAATTGGTATTTTTTATTTGTAATACGTGTCCAAATATGTGCAATAGCATCAGTTATCGGAATGGTGCTCAGATTTAGCATGACCCCTAAATGCTATGATGTTGATTGGAAACTAGATACAGGATTAGGCTTGTTGTCAATGTCAAGTACATTGTATTTGTGTAACAGCTACCCCCGGAGATCGACGACGACCAGAGACCTCAGACAGCCACAGCCGGTCCACGTCTGAGAGCCCAATAACCACCGAGGCCACTGGAGGCCAGAGCAGCCATGATCCTTCACCAGGTCAGAGCCGGCATCAAAGAGTCAATTATAGGCACAACTCCCAATATCAGTAACAGGTCTGTTCAATTGTTGACAACCCGACGTGATTGTCTGACATCAGCAAATACAGAAGATGTATACGTGTATTGTAGCACATGCCTGTATAGCAATATACAGAAGATATGTATATGCCTGTATAATCAAACACTGTGATTTTGTGCATTGGGGAAAACTCTTGTTTTGCTATCTTGACAAGGGAGAATTCTCATCCATCTGGCTGGATTGTCAAATAGATCTGTTTGGGATAAGGGAATAGGAATTGAACCAAATATAAACTACCAATTGGGGTATAACTGTGATTAGGGTATTGTGTGATATTAGGTGAAGTTAAAATCTCTGTTGAGTTTGCGTTTTCTTTTTTTTCTTTTTAGTATTTTTATTGCACATTACTTTAGTTACATTCCATAATGATGCACACAAGCAATCTTATTTATATTTTTGTTCAAAAACAATTTTACAGCAGCATATAACAAAAAGATAAAATAAATAAACATTCTTTCATTTGGCGGATTTATACATAAAGAACAACTTCAAGAAGACAGACTTACCTCACTGCTTTTAAGTTTTATGGTAAGTTGATTGAACAACCTGTCTTCAGCATTGGCTGCACATGACCGTAGCCTGTAAGCCTGAGTGTTGGTTGGCTAGCTAGCATGACCTAGTTTTTACATAGCTAACGTAACGTTATCGATAAATGCTAGCTAACGTTAGCAGGGATTGGGAAAATGCATGATGCCTGTCATATTAAAAATCTGTTTTAAGCTTCAACATTTATTTTTGACAAACAAGTTCTGACTGATTGATTGATTGATTGAAAACTTTATTAACAGATTGCAGAATGGGTACAGTACAGTACAGCTCAATACATACAATTGTTAAGGGGATGCAGACCAGAGAAAGACTTTCGTCTTGTTTACATCAGGGTCCCCCATTTTCAATTCATCATAACATATATGACATACAGATAGACAGTACTGCTACATCTATACATTTATGACATACCAGATTTGCAAATACAGTACTGTTTGTGATACAAAAAGAGTCCAGAAAAGAGTATATACATTTGACGTAGAAACTGTACATTGGAGGTTGGGTAGGTGGGGTGGGGTTGGGTGGGTGGGGGGGGGGGGGGCTGTGCATTGGAGGTGGATGGGTGGGTGGGGTGGGTGGGGGGGGTTGAGTATGGGGGTGTATAGCGACAATGCTCTGACACACTTGAATCCTGATATTTAAATGTTTGTGCAATTGTTTTATTTTTTTAATACGTGTCCAAATATGTGCGATCATAGCATCAGTTAGCTTAGCTAACTAGCATATGTTCGTGCGCTCGTGACTCGTCTTCGCATGCCCTTTCACGCTCTTTGCTAGCTAACATTAGCAGGGATTGGGAAAATGCATGCCTGTATTATTCAAAATCTGTTTTAAGCTTCAACATTTACTTTTGACAAACAAGTTCTGACGTGTATAGCGACAATGCTCTGACACACTTGAAATGTTTGTGCAATTGGTATTTTTAATTTTTAATACGTGTCCAAATATGTGCGATAGCATCAGTTATTGGAATGGTGCTCAGATTTAGCATGACCCCTAAATGCTATGATGTTGATTGGAAACTAGATACAGTAGGCTTGTTGTCAAGTACATTGTATTTGTGTAACAGCTACCCCCGGAGATCGACGACGACCAGAGACCTCAGACAGCCACAGCCGGTCCACGTCTGAGAGCCCAATAACCACCGAGGCCACTGGAGGCCAGAGCAGCCATGATCCTTCACCAGGTCAGAGCCGGCATCAAAGAGTCAATTATAGGCACAACTCCCAATATCAGTAACAGGTCTGTTCAATTGTTGACAACCCGACGTGATTGTCTGACATCAGCAAATACAGAAGATGTATACGTGTATTGTAGCACATGCCTGTATAGCAATATACAGAAGATATGTATATGCCTGTATAATCAAACACTGTGATTTTGTGCATTGGGGAAAACTCTTGTTTTGCTATCTTGACAAGGGAGAATTCTCATCCATCTTGCTGGATTGTCAAATAGATCTGTTTGGGATCAGGGAATAGGAATTGAACCAAATATAAACTACCAATTGGGGTATAACTGTGATTAGGGTATTGTGTGATATTAGGTGACGTTAAAATCTCTGTTGAGTTTGCGTTTTCTTTTCTTTTTTTTTAAGTATTTTTATTGCACATTACTTTAGTTACATTCCATAATGATCCACACAAGCAATCTTATATATTTTTATTTATTTATTTTTTACAATATTTTTATTGCATTTTTTCTTTTATACATACACACATAGTACAGACAGTAACACATGACATAACACAAATAAAAAAGACACATTACAACCCCCTCCCTTCCCTAATTATAATCCAAATTAACATTCACGCAGACATATTACAATAATAAAAACAAATATTGTTAAGTAAATTATAAGAAATCACACAAATATAAATAATTTAAAAAAAGAAATAAGCATAAAATAAAAAAACATTCTTCGGCTTCTCTACCCTCATCTGTTTTTTTTCTGTTGGTATCCCATCTGGGCCTGCCGCTTTCCCGCTATTCATAACCATAAGCGCTTCTTTTAATTATTCTATAGTCAAGTCAAGTCAAGAGATTTATTTGTCACGGCATACAAGTATACAATGAAATGCGGGTGGTCTTGCCCGCAACAATGTGCAAATAACATATAATAGAATCAACATTGAGCAATAAACAAGTAACATTGTGCAATAAACAAGTAACATGTTAGGGCATATCGGTATATGTACATAAGTTATTTACAGAGCATGGAGGACATACTAGGTCATTTGGTAGTGTCTTTCTGTACATGCTAATTTATACAATCTCCGGTTATACTATACTATTTTTAAAGTGACCTTTCCTTAGTGGCCATACGTGTGGGCGTGTGCAGCATGAGTGTGTGCTTGCTCATGCTAAAGTGGCTGCTAGTGTGCGAGCGTGTACAGTGTGTGTGTTGTGTGTGGAGAGTTCAGTGTTCAGGGCTCTGATGGCCTGGGGGAAGAAGCTGAGCCGAAGACTCTCTGTCCTAGCAGCTGGTGTTCGCAGGCGTCTGCCTGACCTCAGCAGCATGAACAGGCTGTTGTTGGGGTGGTGGGGGTCTTTCATTATTCTGCAGGCTCTGGATTTGCACCTCTTGTTGTATAACCTGCAGGGGTGGTAGTGCAATACCCGTGGTACTTGATCAAACTGTTTCTGTTCCCCTTCCGTTATTTTTGGGAATTCCAACTTGTCCAGGAATTCATTTTGTTGTTCTGTGTTCTTTGGGTATTCTGATTTATATAACTTTTCATAATATTCTTTAAAGGCATTCTTTATTTCTATTGGGTCATTCGTTTCTTCTCCATTTCCTAATTTGATCGTATTTATCATTCTTTCCGTTTGTGCCTTTCTTAATTCTCCATGCTAGTATATTGCCTGCTCTCTCCCCTTGGTCATAGTATGATTGGTTTAGCCATTGTAAGTCTGGTGTTATCTTTGTAGTGGATAGATGTTTGTATTGGGCCTTTAATACCCGTAGTTCTCTCTGTTTTGTTGGGTCTTCTCCTTTATATAGCTGTTCTTTCACCTCTTTTACCGTCTTTCTATCTCTTCCATTTGTTTATAGTGCTCCTTAGATTTATGTTTAGTATAGCTTATCATCTCCTTCCTTATATTCGCCTTAAATGCTTCCCATCTAATCGTTGCACCTGTCTGGTCTGTATTTATGGAGAAGTATAATGTCTATCTTTTCATCTATGAAAGTTATACATTTTGGGTTGTTGAGCCATTTGTTCTTATTTTTATTTTTGTTGAAAAACAATTTTACAGCAGCATATAACAAAAAGATAAAATAAATAATTTCATTTGGCGGATTTATACATAAAGAACAACTTCAAGAAGACAGACTTACCTCACTGCTTTTAAGTTTTATGGTAAGTTGATTGAACAACCTGTCTTCAGCATTGGCTGCACATGACCGTAGCCTGTAAGCCTGAGTGTTGGTTGGCTAGCTAGCATGACCTAGTTTTCACATAGCTAACGTAACGTTATCGATAAATGCTAGCTAACGTTAGCAGGGATTGGGAAAATGCATGATGCCTGTAATATTCAAAATCTGTTTTAAGCTTCAACATTTACTTTTGACAAACAAGTTCTGACGTGTATAGCGACAATGCTCTGACACACTTGAAATGTTTGTGCAATTGGTATTTTTTATTTTCAATACGTGTCCAAATATGTGCGATAGCATCAGTTATTGGAATGGTGCTCAGATTTAGCATGACCCCTAAATGCTATGATGTTGATTGGAAACTAGATACAGGATTAGGCTTGTTGTCAATGTCAAGTACATTGTATTTGTGTAACAGCTACCCCCGGAGATCGACGACGACCAGAGACCTCAGACAGCCACAGCCGGTCCACGTCTGAGAGCCCAATAACCACCGAGGCCACTGGAGGCCAGAGCAGCCATGATCCTTCACCAGGTCAGAGCCGGCATCAAAGAGTCAATTATAGGCACGACTCCCAATATCAGTAACAGGTCTGTTCAATTGTTGACAACCTGATGTGATTGTCTGACATCAGCAAATACAGAAGATGTATATGTGTATTGTAGCACATGCCTGTATAGCAATATACAGAAGATATGTATATGCCTGTATATCCAATCCAATCCAATCCACTTTATTTATATAGCACATTTAAAACAACAAAGTTGACCAAAGTGCTGTACAAGTCCACAAACATAGGATAAAACATAAAACATAAAAATGTAATAAAAACACATAATAAAACAGTACAATGTGTCACATAAAAAGGCCAATCTCTCAAAAACGGTTTAAAAAACAAAAGCCGGGGAGCTCCAGTAGCTCACCACGTACCGCGAGTGCTATTTCAGCGCCGTGGACAACCGCGCTCGCGCGGATCTGGGGCTGAGCGCGTTCGAATCCCGGACGGCAGCCGTGCCTTTCCCAGAGTGTCTACCCCCCCATCTGAACCCTTTCAGCCTGCTTCTGTCGGTCGAACTTGACCAAGTATGAATGAGAAGAAAAAGCGATAAACGCTAAAAAAAAAAAAAAAAAAAAAGCCAGAGCAAATAAGTGTGTTTTGAGGCGTGATTTAAACACCTGCAGAGTGGGGGCCTGCCTAACATGCAGTGGCAGCTCATTCCAGAGCTTTGGGGCTGCCACTGCAAAAGCACGGTCCCCCCTAAGCTTCAGCCTGGACTTTGGAACGGCCAAGAGGAGCTGGTCAGAGGACCTGAGGGACCTTAACCCGGTGCCAAGCGGTGCCAAGTATAATCAAACACTGTGATTTTGTGCATTGGGGAAAACTCTTGTTTTGCTATCTTGACAAGGGAGAATTCTCATCCATCTTGCTGGATTGTCAAATAGATCTGTTTGGGATAAGGGAATAGGAATTGAACCAAATATAAACTACCAATTGGGGTATAACTGTGATTAGGGTATTGTGTGATATTAGGTGAAGTTAAAATCTCCGTTGAGTTTGCGTTTTCTTTTTTTTCTTTTTAGTATTTTTATTGCACATTACTTTAGTTACATTCCATAATGATGCACACAAACAATCTTATTTTAATTTTTATTCAAACACAATTTTACCGCAGCATATAACAAAAATATTAAATAAATAAACATTCTTTCATTTGGCGGATTTATACATAAAGAACAACTTCAAAAAGACAAACTTACCTCACTGCTTTTAAGTTTTATGGTAAGTTGATTGAACAACCTGTCTTCAGCATTGGCTGCACATGACCGTAGCTGTTGTATGCCCACGCTCGCTCTTAGGTCAGATCGATAACTTCATAACTCATTGGTCTGCCTATCTACACCTCAAACAGCGTCCTGTGAAGTGGTTGACACGCAGGACCAACCGAGTCTACAAAATGTTGTTGTTACCACTGACCGACAAGAGACAGCGAATGCACCGTTCCGACCCCCGTCAGTCATCGACCTTTAACGTCGAGTGATTGAAGTTGCGGAATCTGTTATTTTATTTGCACTGGGAAGGACTCTCTATATTCAGAGGAGGTCCATTTCCCTAATCCGTTACACGTATTATCACTATATGGCTTTACTTGATAATCCCAATATACAGAATTCACCTTTAGTCCTTAATGCATAATCATAAGTCTCCTTTTACTCCGTAGGGATAAAGCCTATAGTTATAGTTATATCCCCATTATACAGAATGCACCTTTAGTCCTTAATGCATAATCATAAGTCTCCTTTTACTCCGTAGGGATAAAGCCTATAGTTATAGTTATATCCCCATTATACAGAATGCACCTTTAGTCCTTAATGCATAATCATAAGTCTCCTTTTACTCCGTAGGGATAAAGCCTATAGTCATAGTTATATCCCCATTATAGCTAGGGATAAAGCCACTTACACATCTTATCACTATATGGCATTACTTGATAAAACCAGGCTTGCCGAACCCACCTTTCTCCTCCTCCTCCGTCTGGGGAAAAAGTTCTTTTTTATATCATATATTAGGCACAATACAGGCACATTGGTGCACATTATCATTATTATTATTATTATTATTATTACTGGTAAAGTTACAATGCAAAAATACATCTCCATCCTTACCCGTCTTTTTGGGAAAAATAGAAGCAAAACGTGGTTTCCAAAAGAGGATTGTTTTTATTTTTTAACAGTAGAAAATTACATTTAAGGGTTCAGTTTCATTTATAAAAGTACACAGGTTTTTCAGCTTACTATATATCAGGTTTCAGTCCTCTCCTCAAAATCTCTCAAAAAAGTCTGGCTCTTGCCTCCGCAACAGTCTCTTTTATTTGACATTATACCATATTCCTGATTGGTCGAAGAACATTGATGTCACAGGATCGTCATTTAGTTTAGCAAACCAACATACAGTACATAATTCGTTATGAACTCCTCCTTCTTTGAAATATGATATTTCTGTTACTGTTATCTAACAGTAACAGAAAGTCCCTTTTCCCTTCAAAACGTACAACGGCTTTGTCTGGGGGAACCACGTGACTGGGGCCCTTCATAGGATCTTCTTAAAGAATCCCTCCAGACAAATCCCTCCTTTTTTAAACATAATTCTTTTAGTATTTTTCTTTACTGACAGTCAATTATAAGCATGCCATTTTGAAAACTCTTACTGTACACATTTTAAACATTTAATTGTTATATAGTTTCTTTTCTTTCTTTAAGATCTCCCCACTAGTTCCCGGACTCTGTCTTTCAACCCTCAACCCTTAATCCCCTGGTCGTCTGAAAGGGTTAAGCTCTTACAGCTCTCTCTCTCCCATCTTCCAGAGGCCCACATTCCTCAGGGTTCCTCCCTTCTCACAGACACCCGGGACCTTGTCTGCAGATATTAAAGGCTCATTTCCATTTTTTATAAGTAGAGCCAGCTATCCTCCAGAGTTCAGTTTAAAGATTATACTGGTCACATAGGAACGACTCAGGATGTCATTGTCCAAAAGTGTCGCTTGTTTTGTGACACTTCTCACCCACTCTGCCATCCTGTGAGGTCTTTGTCCATTGTTAATTGAATAATTGAAAAATAAAGCATATGATTACATGTGAAAAATAGGTATATAGGGCTGTATTGGAACGACTCAGGATGTCTATTTCAAAATGTGTCATTTGTTTTGTGACACTTTACACCCACTCTGCCATCCTGTGAGGTCTTTGTCCATTGTCAATTGAATAATTGAAAAAATGAAGCATATGATTACATGTGAAAAATAGGTAAATAGGGCTATATTGTTACATAAACAACAAAAAAAATTCAAAATAGAAATCACTGTTCTTCTTTAGAGAACAGGGCTTATGCTTTTAAAAATAGTAATCACTGTTCTTTCTCAGAGAACAGGGCTCTTGCTTCTTTTTTGATTATATTTCTACCAACATTTTTATGTCATTGGTAAGGTGATTTTGATGACTTTCGTGCTTTCTTCGGCCTCTCGTAGTCCGCCCAGCCTCTGGAAGATGGTGGCGATGTACTTGTACCGGGGACTTCTTGTCTTGACCCCCCGGATCGAGAGGCCAGGGATCTTGGGTCTGGCAGGCCTTGACCTTTTTCACCTCCCCTGACTTCTTGACCGACCACACTACTGTGCTCGGTGGAGGGCAGGACAGGATAAATCTTCGGATCCCTCCGCGCATAACGGATTCCAGATTGAACTTTGATGTTGGACGTGCTCATCTTAGGGTAAAAGATCAAATCCATTCTATAATATTCGCAGCTGTTTCCCCAGCTCTTGACGGTCGCCCATGTCTTGCCGAAATTTGTGTCACCCTCTCGGGTAACCATGTAGATCTTCACCCAGGCCGGGAGGATACCGGCCCAGTTACCTCCCACCAGAACATGGGCGACACTGGATCTCTCTTCTGACGCAGCGTCCAAGTAGAAGAAGTCCTCGTACTGCATCCTGGTGAAAGGGTCAGAATAAGGTCTTCTCCCGGGTTTTATTCCCACTATGTCAGGCCAACTGGCAGGGGACTTAAGTTCTTCATTTGTCATCATTCTGCCAGTTCCTGTATATAACTGAGATCGTTGGCCGTCATCTACAACGTCCCATTTCCCTCTCTGGAGCGTTATTTTCTTCATCCAGGTTACTCCTAGGCCCAGAGACAATTTATCCTCCGGTGTTGTCATCGCAGTTGCTGTCTGTCCCTGGTCAGGCATTTTTGGTGAAACCAGACTTGGTGATGATGACACGAGGGCCGCTCTCAATCTATCAAGGGGGTCTTGATCCAAAATACTCAATACGCTATCACCATGTAACATAAGTTCGTCTGAGATGGTATATCCCTTAACCGCCATTCTCCGGTGGTGTCTGTTCGTTCCAGCGTTTCTGACCAGTGTGTGAGAGAGACAACACTGGTCCTCTTTTATCTTCATTTCAGAAGAGGCTCCGTCATAGTTGAAGGCCAAATTCTCTTTTTTGCATAATTTACGGCCCTCCCTGACCGGGAGAGGAGGCCCATACGACGTAGTAGATTTATTGTAATAATGACCCCTATTATCACAATGCAGGGGAGGGCCCATCTCACTATCCCCATCACCACCGCCCTGGCTGTCTGTACCATGGAAGTGGCAAAATTCCAAACATCACCTACTCCATCTGCCACGGCCCCCCCTATATCTTCAGCTGCACGCCCGATAATGGTACCGAGTACTATCGCAAATTGAGTTATGTCTCTCCTCCTGCTCCATTCGTCCACATGCGGTGCCCGATCCTGTGAACAGGACCCGTTTGTCATGTTGTTAGCATGCGAAATGGGAAAAACACCATCCAGGTAGAATCCTCTTGTTGTCCAGCCAAACCCCGGACCCAGCCCTCCTCCCGTTTCCAAATAATCAGATATGGGTTTCCATGGGGATACAAAGTCAAACAGGGCCTTGTTGCATCCCGTACAGGTGTTAAACAGATGGTGATTGTTTCCCCGTCTGTTATTGCAGTACTGGGTATTGATGAAATTCCATCGGTTCAACAGGTATGCCTCCGGTGGCCAATAGTAGGGGAATCCTCTATCCAGAGTGTGTTCAAACAGCGTTGCTAGGGGTCCGCATTTTGAAGTTTTTGCCTGCCATGTGGCTTCATTCTGTCTATCTCCCCATTTCGCAGTGGGAGAAGAGCAGTAGCAGTTAGCCACTATCAAGGGGATGCTCACCTGCCGGGGGAATTTTGAGTCATAATACAGTGTTCCACCCTCCCCCGAAACTGCCCTCCATCTCATTAGGTCACTGGTGTCCCGTGAGGTTGGAGAGTCAAACCAGTGCATATTACTCCATGCATGTTCCTGCGGCGGAGGGTTACGCACAATGTAGTACCTTTCTACCATTCTTCGAGGGTCGCATCCTATCTCCTGAGCCTTAGCCAGAGGGAGAGTGCCCCAATGGATCCACGTACTGTTAATCCCATCCCGGGATCTCCCCCTAGTCAGGGTCCTAGTAGAAGCTAGGTCCACCATAGCTGAGGTAGCTTCCTCCACATGTAGGTGCGGATAAGTATCCTTCTCTGTACACAGACTCTGATCATTCTGCGTACAATACTGTTTCCCCCATTTACCATAAGTAGTTCCGGGGTAGGCCCCGAGCTGGGCCCCCGTCGCTCTGAAGCTTGGTTCCAGACCCCACCTCATTATGTAGCCACTAGAGGTCTTTCTAGTGAGAATAAGAGGTGGGGGTATTAGGATTTCGCCTAATTGTCTCTCTTTAATGTTTACCATAGTGAATGGTAGCTGTGGATCCTTTTCCTTCCAATCCTGTACCCACTCCAATATATCCTCTTTTTCTGATCCATCGGGATTAAGGTTTGGATTAGGTTTGCTTTCTTTTGGGGGATCTTTGTTATTGCTCCCCACCGCCACTACCAATGCTCCGGGGTATGGGGTGCTGGAATTTGGGTCTATATGCCTACCCACATTTAGTTGGAACCCCAAAACCTGAGCAGCTAACTGTTGGTGGATGAACAGGGTCAACTTGGTCTCTTCCGTATCTGGCTCCTTCTGCCAGCATGCCGCCACCAGGTTGACCTCCTCATCCGTGAGGCCTATTCCTGCATAGGCCCTCCATTCATTGAGGGGCCGTTTTGCCCACCTGCTGTGGTATCTGTCGAATTTTGAGGGTTCTGGGTATACTCTATACCTCCTCAAATAATTCCTGAAATTCACACGACAGGTGGCTTCCTGGCCCAGAGTTCCATTCGAGTATGGGCGTGGGACCCCCATATTCCGTGCTTCTCGGCATATAGGGACTAATTCACCCGCTTCTCTCATCATTCTTTTTCCCACTTCAATGGTGGTAAGACCCCTCCATACCTCGTCAGTTTTTGCCAGGTTATCAGATAGGCAATCGAGGAGAGAGTCTAGTATTTGCGTGCCCCACTTTCCCTCGAGTTTCTCCACCTGGCTCGGGGTCAAGGTTGGGACGTCTGTGTACCATAAGGTCCTCCCCCCCGCCAGGGGGAGACCGCGCACCCATGGAAGTGTAGGTGGGTATGGTTTGATTTTTACCCGTCCTGGGTTGGTTACCGCCACAGTCCATTTGAACCATGTAGCGGTAGTCTGAAAAGGACATCCTCCTGCTTGGTCAGTAGCTGTGAGAGGTATATCCTGTTCAGGCCGTTCCTGGACCTGAGCCTCCGGCAGAGTGTCCTGTCTGGGGGTCAAGAACCCAAAAAAGGCCTCAACCTCTCGTTCCCATGCCGGGGGCCATTTTGTATACAGGGTCACCTTGGTCAAGGTAGATTCTCCTGTGTCATCACTGGGTTTCCTGCCCGGGGTCACTTCTACTGCTCGGGTCCCATTCAGTCTGGTAGTAGAACAGTTAGATAATTCCTCCCAAGGCCCCCACTCCGGGTCACCCTGATACCTGGAGTGTGCTCTGACCCTGATGCAGGGGTATATCCGTGCCTCTCCCTTGGCTAGTTTCAATTTGGTTGAGATTTCGCCTCTGGGGCTAGAAGGGTATACTGCTGTCACCTCCGCTCCTGCCGCACCCAGGCATATCTCGTCCCTCTGAGCGGCCAAATCTTTCCATGTCATGTATGGATTACATCCCTCCTCTGGGTTTAGTAACCAGCATTGTGGTTCCGGATCAGGCAGTGAGCAGTCAGGGAATTGTTCCTTGGCCTGACCTGTGTCACTAAAAGAGGTAGATATATAGTCCGACCAGGCCTCCCATCTCTCTGATGCATTTCTTGGTTCACACGGGACCTGAGTGACCATCCTATAGTGGGTCACTGGTATTCCTCTATGGTCCTTAATCGTTGGTTCTTCAAACTCCCATTCAGTACGAGTCCTGGGATAATCAATTGCCCTTATTAATCCCAGGGTCAGTGTGATGACAAGTACTACCAGAGTCACTCTGATTATCCATTTACTTGCCACAGCCTTGGCGGATTTCTTGGGTTGAGTCGCCAGGCTTGGCGATATCTCTTCTATGTTGGGAGCGGCCCTGTTCTCGGATTCATTGTCAGAATCTGACTGCTCCCATTCCCGTTCTATATCCATTGTCAAGCAGGTCATGATCTCTCTTCGAGCAGATTCATCATTTGGGCTGGGCACCGCATATGCCCCTTTGTTTAGACAGGTCATGTGCTCATATATATAGTCCCTGCCCATATGCGTTGGTTGTCTGCTTATGACTGGCAGGTCATGGTATTTTGGGTTGGGTGGTGCCCAATATTCTGATGTCTGGGTACTGGGCCCCAGTGTGTCTTCGGGACTAGGCCCACTGCGCATGGGTATGGGTTGTTCCCCGTACTCCGGGGCTACCAGGTTATAGGTGTTTGTGGGGTTCTTCAGGTAGGCCATATTCCTCCCTCTCGCCTTTCCTTCGCTGCCTGAGAAGAAAAGGTGAGACGGTTATCGCCCGTGCGCATCGAGCATGTACTACTTGGTCAAGGCTTCTGATCTTCGCCTGATGCGATCCCATATACTGGGCGCCCTCGAGCCTGGTCCCATTCCGTCGGGGTAGTGTACCCTCTTTGGTTTGATCATGGACCCCTTCCTAATGCTTCCGATCACAGGAGTGTCTTTCCCCGGGGCAATCTCCACAGAGAGGCCTCTGATAGGATGTGGCATATGCCCCACACTCAGCGTGACAGAGAGTATCACCCATTGGTATTCTTTTCCATTCACGGGTCTCTCTGTATCTCCTGGGGATATAGACTTCCCTTTCGTGCCCGTTTTAGTTACTCCAGGCCCGTCCCTCACCAGTAGTTCTAGTGATAGGGTTTCACGGAACCCTTCTCTGAGCTCTCCACTTATAGTCGTCAACCAATCGAATTCACCACCGTGTCTGTGTCCAGAGCTGGGGAAGGGCAAGGAGATCAGTCCCGAGGTTAGTAGCACAGCCCTTTTAGCCAACATCATGCGCACCAGGCTGGCTACATCTAGTAGAAGGTCATTTCCTTTTAGTCTATCATTGGTCATGACCTCCTGTCCCTTGGTGAACAGTCTTGACCTCTCCTCCGTATCCTTCACCCAGAATGTGTCTGGTCCTTTCACCAGGAACATCTTATCCCCCCTTGAAGGCATTGCCCTGGGGAAACAGGTGTTTATGGTTTTCTCAAGATAGGTTTCCATCAGGCTGGCCAGGTTTTCCGTGCTGCCCTTGAAGGCTATACCTCCTCGACCCGCGGCCCCTTTGCGGACTGGAGCATCCCCATCTTGCAGGTATCCACTGCCCTTTGTCAGGTATATTCCTGACCCTAGTTTCACTTCCGTATGGTCTTGGCATTTGGCTAGAGCATAACCCAGCCATGAGCACCCGCACTTGGATGCTAACTGTTGGGTCATAGGAGGGTACGCTGCCAGTACTATACGGGGTCCATATTCCATATAACATGCTTGGCAGACAATTATTCTGCATCCCCTCGGGCCCTCTTTTGGCCCAAAGGTGTAGGTATCATCGCCTGGGCGATATAGAGGTTTGTGATCCGTGGGGACCTGTTCTGGACGATTCCGTGAGGGTCCTTGCCATAGTAGGTTAGTCACCTGGACGAGGCACAAGGTGCATTTATCCAGGTTGTGTCCCCATTTCGTCCATCTGATTATACTTCCTCCTGGTCCCTCCACAGGTTCTGCGTCCGGGGTGTCAGGGTGACGTATTAGTGATCTGTTATCCGACAGATACCCCTTTTTCGCCGCCTTAACTGCTCCATCAGCCACACCCATAAAAACGCTGGCGCCTCGTATGTTTCCAGTGTCCCCGTTCAAAGGGGACAATCCTGGCGCCATACAGATCAATATTTTGTGCCTGGCGCACTCCAAGGCGAAAGGCATGGATTCTCTAAGTCCCGGTACACCCCTTTGGGCCATCCTACTTCCCGTTTTCTGTGGCGTAGAGCTTGAGATTCCAGCCATCTTTCCCTTTCTTCACCCGGTCTTGCGGACTTGATTTACGTGCACTATACCTAGGTTCTGTAATCTAAATCGCCTGGGACTAAGTATTTCAACGATGGTATCTTTGCTTTCACACTTCTTGCTGGGATTTCCTGCCAGGGGTTTTCGGAGCACCCACACGGCTTCACCTAAGGAGAAGGGAGAAGAGACAGCCGTGTTATCTTCTGAAACACATCTCTTATCCTCTCTTCCCAAGTTCACAGCTTGGTGTATCCTAAGGAGAGAGATTGGTTCATCCCAGGATCGCAACATATCCTCCTTGATTATCTGCTCTTTTATAGAGCGCACAGCCCTCTCGGCCACTCCGTTCGTATTGGGCTGGTAGGGCACCGAGTATTGGGCCATTACACCCGCTTCCTCCAGTAGTGTCTTCACTGTTCCGTGAGTGAAGTAGGTGGCATTATCCATCCTGAGCGATGTAGCCCTTGGCTCTTCCCTTAGGAACTGTGATATGCAGTTGCATATTACTGCAGCCGTTGGAGTGGGGATAGGGTACATTCTGAGTCTACCTGGCCCATTGTCCACTATCACCAGTCCCTGCCTGTGTTTTTTTTTCGTCCCCTCCGACATGGGTCCAAACACGTCGGCGGAAAAATGCAGCCCTGCTTCCGATACTGCTATTTGTCCCAGTGGCACAGGCTCAGGTTTCGTCCCTCTCACCAGCGCACATTGTTCACAGGCCTTCCGGATTGTTATCGCTCTTTGTTTCGCTTTAGGTATGTGAATGTGGTTGGTTCTTAGGTATACCAACATCCTCTTACTTCCAACATGTCCAAGGTTATTGTTGTATACTCATCTGGTTATTTAGTATAACATATAATAATGAGGAGACACGAGACACGGGTAAATTCCAGTTGACAGCTCTTTAGTGGAAAACTCAACACAGGTGATTACAATCACGGCAGTACTTATTAGCAGGGGGCGTAACGTTATCTAATAAGGGGCAAACTTAGAATGTCAATACACAACATATCCCTCCCCCTTAACTTTGAAGGTTCCCCTAAAAAGTAAGTACTTAAACATTAACAAAAAAACACTAAGTGTCACTGTGGTTTGGTATCCCTCATTCTATAATTAACTTAACAAATCATATTTAAACTTAAACTTTCATTGGCTAGTAACCTTTGCCTGAACTAGGGAAAGAGGGTAGACTACCTCAATTCCCAGACTGAACCCTGGGGATTATTCTGCCCCAATTGTAAGGGTTAGTCTATCAGGAGGGCGTCTGACTCTACTGGGGTAACGACCTGTAGGCAAGTCAGTTTCATTGTCTTTTGGGGAGGACTGTAGGAGTCCGGGTCTGGGAGAAGTGATGGCTGGGATAGGCCTAGGTGTGCCTGGGACAGGGGCCACTCTTGCAGGTTGCGTCTGGGGCTCTTCTGGTGATGAATGCTGCTCCTGGTAGGTCTCCTGCTCTGGAACAAAGGATGGCGGCTGAGGTGAGTCATCATGGAAACCAGCCGTGTGGAGCAGTTGATCGATGTGTCTTCTCCAGATGAGATTATCCCTGGTTTCTACTGTATATGACACAGGACCTGTTTTTGCAACAACTGTTGCAGGCATCCATTTGACCCCTTTTGTATAGTTCCGGGTGAGAACCCGGTCTCCAGCTGTGAAGCTCCGAAACTTTGCTTTCGCTCGCCTCTCCACTTGAGCTCTCTGTTGCATATGCACAATCTCCCTCGTCTTTTGGGGTCTCAGGAGGTCAAGTCGAGTGCGGAGTTGTCTCTTGAGCATAGCCGAGGCAGGCGAGACCTTTGTCGTAGCATGAGGTGTGTTTCGGTATGACAGCAGGAAAGCACTGAGGCGCCTGTTGATGGACTGTGTACCTTGAGAGGACTTAAGAGCTTGCTTCATGGTCTGTACGAACCTTTCAGCGAGCCCATTGGTAGCAGGGTGATAGGGTGCAGACTTGATGTGCTGAATACCATTCTCCTCCATGAATGTCTTGAACTCTTCAGACACTAGTTGTGGGCCATTATCACTAACCAGCTGTTGTGGTAGACCAAAGCGGCTGAAGATAGACCTTAGCTCTTCGATGGTCCTCATAGAGGAGGTGCCCGTCATGACGACAACCTCAGGCCATTTGCTATGAGCGTCGACTACGATTAAGAACATGTGGTTCTCCAATGGTCCAGCAAAGTCTATGTGGACTCTTTGCCATGGTTCTTCAGGCCAGTCCCACGGATGTAATGGAGCCAGCTGTGGGAGGTTTCTCACTCTCTGGCAGGCAGAACATGACTTTGCTTTCTCCTCTATAGCTGCATCCAGGCCTGGCCACCAGAAATAGCTGCGTGCAATTTCCTTCATACGCACGACCCCACAGTGTCCAGAGTGGAGCTCGTCAAGCACTTTCCCTCTCAGTGGTGGGGGAATAATGACACGATAGCCCCACAATAGGCATCCAGACTGGACCGACAACTCGTTTCGTCTCACCAGGTAAGGCTTCAAGCTTGGTGTCATCTCCCCTCCCCGTCCACGAGTGACGATGTCCATAACCTCAGACATGACCGGGTCCGTGTGTGTGTGTTTCTTCACATGAGTTGAGGTCACTGGAGCAGCGGTCACTTCCTTGAAGTAGAAGATCTCCGCTTGTGGTGTCCGATTATGTGTGACAGGCAACGGGAGCCTCGAGAGCCCGTCAGCATTCCCGTGCTGATCCGACTTCCTATACCTAATGTCATACCGGTGGGCAGACAGCAACAAAGCCCATCGCTGCATACGACTGGCCGCAAGCGATGGAATGCCTGTATGAGGACCGAAGATAGAGGTGAGAGGTCGATGGTCTGTCAGTAGCGTGAATTTCCTGCCGTAGAGATATTGATGAAATTTCTTTATTCCAAACACTATAGACAGTGCTTCACGCTCAATCTGCGCATAATTGCTTTCCGCTTTGCTCAGCGTCCGTGATGCAAAGGCGATAGGTCTCTCTTCCCCTGATGGCATGATGTGCGATACTACTGCACCCACACCATAAGGTGAGGCGTCACACGCCAGCTGAAGTGACAAGGCGGGGTCAAAGTGGGTGAGGGCTTCAGACTGAGAGAGGGCTGTCTTTGCTCCTTTGAAAGCTGCCTCACATTTGTCTGTCCAATTCCATGTTTGGGCTTTGTGTAGCAGCTCATGGAGCGGTTTCAGCCTATTGGCAAGGTCAGGCACAAACTTCGCATAGTATGTCAGCAGGCCAAGGAATGATCTCAACTGACTCACATTCGTCGGAGATGGAGCCTCCACAATAGCCTTCACCTTTGACGGTGCTTTGTGGAGTCCAGTGCTGTCAATCACGTGCCCCAGGTACTCGACAGAAGGTTGGAAAAACTCGCATTTGTCTTCCCGGACTCTAAGACCATATTCCTCCAGTCTTTGCAGTGTGGCCCCCAGGTTCCTTAAGTGCGACTGCTCATCCGGTCCTGTGATAAGCAGGTCATCCAGGTAACACTGGACCCCTCGTAGCCCACTTAGGATCTGGTCCATTGCTCTTTGGAAAAGTGCTGGAGCAGAAGTAATCCCAAAAGGAAGCCTCTGGTACCTGAATAGCCCCTTGTGTGTCACTATGGTCAACAGTTCCTGTGACTCTGGATCTACATGCATCTGGAGATATGCCTGACACAAGTCTATCTTACTAAACTTCTGTCCCCCAGCTAAACCAGAAAAGAGTTCATCAATGAGGGGTAGTGGATACTGTTCTGCAATCAAGACAGGGTTCACAGTGACTTTAAAATCACCACAGAGTCTTAGACCCCCATCCTTCTTCATGACTGGAACAATCGGCGTGGCCCATTCACTGGTGCTCACTGGCGCCAATACCCCACTCTCCACCAATCTGTCTAGTTCTGCATCTACCCTGGGTTTGATGGCATACGGAACAGGTCTAGCCTTCAAACACCTCGGTGTGCTTCCTGGTTTGACTGTCAGCTTAACAGTAATGTCCTTCATGCTACCAAGGTCTCCACCAAAAACTTTGGAGTGCTTCTTCAAAATCTCCTGTAGGGGGCCTGTGTCTCCATCCTTAACCATGAACACTTCTTGCCAGTTCAGTCTGAGTTTCTCAAGCCATCGCCGTCCTAGCAGAGCTGGACGGTTTCCACGAATGATGTACAGTGGAAGAGTCTTCTTCCGCTTGTTGTGTTCCACTGTCACATTCACAACTCCTAACACTGGAACAGCCTCTCCAGTGTAGGTCCTTAACTTCAATTTGCTCACTCGAAGAGTCAGGTGCTGCAGCTTCTCTCTGAAAACAGCCTCTGATACCATGGACACACGTGTGCCGGTGTCCACTTGCATCCGCACTGCTTTATTGTCCAACAGTGGTGTGACCCAGTATCCATCATCACTGTCCAGCACAGATAACACATGTACAGTATCATCATCATCATCATCAGACTCACAGTCACTCTGCTCGTCCTGTTCGTGCTCCATCTTATTCACACGTTTCTTCTTGTTTCTGTAGAAACCACCTTTCTTCATCTCAGTGTGCTGTTTGTATGTCTGGGTCTTCCTATTACCACAAGCACGTTCGATATGGCCTTTTATACCACAGTTTCTGCAGTCTACGTCTTTACACCAACACTCTGATGGCTGATGCCCCATTCTCCCACAGCGGTAGCATGGCTTGCCAGCTGTTGTCTTCTTGTCCTCAAAAGACAACTTGTGCACTTGGGCTGATAGACTTAGCTGCTGTGCTTCTCGGGCAGCCATTTCCATTGACGTACTTATCTCTATGGCCTTTTCCAGTCTCAGGTTAGCTTCACTCAGTAGTCGTTTCTGAATAGACTCACTGCGTAGACCACACACCAGTCTGTCACGTATGGTGTCATTGAGTGAAATACCAAATTCACAATATTCAGACAGGCGTTTAAGTACAGCTACAAACTGTGAAACAGATTCACCCTCTTCTTGGTTCCTTTCATGGAACCTGAAACGCTCTGCAATGACCAGTGGCTTAGGAGAGTAGTGATCTTTTAATATTCCCACTATGTCTTCATAGGACTTGGCCCCTGGCTTCTCTGGCTGCACCAGACTGCGCAGTAGGTTATACGTTTTTGCTCCCATAACACTTAAGAATGTAGGTACTATGATATCCTCTTCAATCTTATTAGCAAGTGCAAAATACTCAAACCTTTCGGTGTAAGAACTCCATTGTTCCGTCTCCTCGAATGGTCCAATATGTCCAAACAGTGCAGCCATCTTCCTGCAATTAGTCCTGTCCTTGTTTCGTTTGAGTTACTGTCTTTGGATCTGGCACCATCTGCCCCTCCTCATTTACTCAGTCTCCTTCCCATCGCGGAGATTTCACCTTTTCTCCGTCTCTATACGCCGCCCGCAACAGTGTCAACACAGCAGTATGCACCGTTGCCAAGTTACCGCAGCCCCGACGTCGCGCTGCACACTCGCGAAAACAAACAAACACGTCAGATGCGGACTATTGCCGACAATAACAAACACAACGTGAGATCCGTATTATCCTCGTCGCCAGTTTTGTTGTATACTCATCTGGTTATTTAGTATAACATATAATAATGAGGAGACACGAGACACGGGTAAATTCCAGTTGACAGCTCTTTAGTGGAAAACTCAACACAGGTGATTACAATCACGGCAGTACTTATTAGCAGGGGGCGTAACGTTATCTAATAAGGGGCAAACTTAGAATGTCAATACACAACAGTTATCATGTACCAGTCGGATCATGTGAGTAGCCTCGTCCTCCGGTACTCTCACTGTGCCGTTGTCTTCCCAGGCAGTGGGCGTGACTAAGGCCAGTCTTTTGAGTTTTAGCCCGCTGACCTCAGGGCGGTTTTGGGCCAGGGTGTCGACTTCTTTGTTTCCCTGGTAGTGGACCCCGGTTTCCTCCGTATGGCTTTTTAGCCATTTCCAAGCTATTTTCATGCCTCGGAATTGTTCCACTATGAGGGCCCAGAGGTCACCATGGGCCATTGGTCTGCCTGTGCTGGTTTCATATCCTTTCGCTTTCCAGTACTCCAGGTTCTCTGTTCCTCCGTTGTAACAGTATTGGCTATCGGTTACAATAAGTAGTTTCGGTATGTGCTTCCCTTTGGCCATTATTATGCCCTCCAGTATAGCTGTTACCTCTGCCGTTTGGGCTGATCCCTCGGTCCAGCCACTCGCTGTTTTGATGTTCTCATTGTTGTGTTTTAGAACATAGGCCCACTTGGCCTTTGTTCCGTCCTGTTTGTGCTGACTTCCGTCTGTGTAGAGTACCCAGTTGGGTTCGGCCTCAGGCTCGGTGAGCTTGGTTTTCGTTTCTAGGGGACACTTGGTTCCTGTTGTGATAAATCTCATTTTAGGATCTGTTAACATCATTGACCAATGTCCCCATCGTGAGGTCATGGCCCTCGAGCCTGTAATAGTTCCCTTCGAGGCACTCTGCAGGGCAGGAAATTCGGTGGTTACTATTATATCTTTGTCTTGAGCCAAGTCCTTCAGGGCATTCCAGAATCTAAATACTCCACATAGGATTCGTTCTTCTTCTGTATACCGCTCCTCCGTATTGGTGAACTGCATGGATAAAAGTAGACAAGGGGTCTTCCCCTTTCTATTCTGACATTTCAGAGTTATCCCTTGCGTACCCTCCACTTGTGGGAATACTTCTAGATGTTTGGTGGGGTCTCTTTTTTCCAGATCTTTGCAGTTTTCCAGCACATGGGTTTTGAACACCGTCCAGCCTGGCTCCACTTCCTCTATGGGGATGTTCCTATTCCTAGGGTTTTTTCCCTCGAGGGCTTTGCCTTTCAGTTTGTGGAGCGGGGATGCCTTTGTCGCATAGCCAGGCACATGGGTCATAATGTGGCCGCATTTTCCCATGGCAGAGTCCAGCTGACTCAGGGACACAGGCTTCTCAATGGCCGCTACCTGATCCAGGTATTCCCTGCTGACTGACTTTCCGGTGTCCGTTATGTTGAAACCCAGATACCTCAGGGTATGTTTCGCGATCTCGCACTTCTTGAGGCCTATCTTTAACCCGGCCCTGGAGAGGCGGGTCACTACCTGGTCCAGTAGTTCCAAGTGTTCTTGTTCCGAGTCATTGGTCCAATACACATCGTCGATGTATATGGTGACATCCAGGCCTCTCAGGATGTCCTCTATGACTCCTTGGAACACATTCGGGGAGTTTTTATACCCCTGTGGTAAAACTGTCCATCCATAGGACAGCCCGTTCCAGGTGAACGCCGTCTTCTGGGTGGATAGGGGGTGGATAGGTACTGACCAGAATCCATTAGCCAGGTCAATGCTAGACTTCCAACGTTTGTTGGGCAGATTCCTGGTTGTCTGTGCTATGTTTATCATTGTCCTGGTATCTGAGCATGTTCTAGCATTCAGGGCAATTAAGTTGTGCACTAATCTCCATGACCCATCAGGTTTGGGGACTCCCATTACAGGGGTATTTGTTAGAGCAGAGTCCAACATAGTCAACACGCCCATTTCTTCCAATTCCGCGATGGTTTCTGTCAGCTCCTTTTTGCACCTCGGGTCCACCCTGTGCTGTGCTTGTCTCGGTGGTATGGTCCCCTTTATAGTGTGTGTATACTTGGGGTCCACCCTTCCCACGTCGTTCTTGTGGGCAGCATATAAGCCTCTCTTGAGTATTTCTCGTATGAGGATTTTCTCGTGGCTTTCGGACTCTTCCACAACCTTTTCCATTTCGCCCCGTATGTCCACTGGCTTCATATATTTGACACGGACTCCGTGCTGTGTCCTTTGCGGGTCACCCTTGGGTATGAATTTTTCCTTTTCGTACAGTAGTATCAAGTCTTTTGGGGATAACAGGGGTTCCGAATTAGGTGGTCCTACCACTCCTGATATCCCATGCTTCTCCCCTGTTCCCATGAGGGCTCTGGTCCCATTACCTAATTCCACTTCTATGGATCCGGTAATGGGTGTATTTACATGCAGGGAAATTTCCGCTCCGGTGTCTACTAGGTATTGGTCGTTTCCCACTTGACACGTTAACTTCCCATCCGTCTCCTGTGTCTTGAGTGCAATAGCATTCAGTAGGGGCCTCTCCTGGGGATCTATATTGAGGGTTAATAGACTCTCTGTCACTCTGTCTTCTTCCCATGTTCGAGTGTCATGTGTCACATCACCAGGAGGCCAGGATTCTATTCTCTCTCCTTCCGGGATTTGAATTCCTCCCTTGTTGCCCTCCTTTCTGCTTGCTTTTCTGGGGTTAATGCGGCCCACTCGTCGGGAGGTAGGTACATGTAATTCTTCTTCTCTTCCTTGTCCTTGGTTATCCTCGGGGGGAACTCCTGGGAGCCCCCCCTTTTGTCGTTTTTTGAGTAGGTAGGTTTAACGTTAGCCGCTGGCTGTTGCTGGGCTCTGGGAGGCCGAATTTGAGCCTTCTCCTCTCGTGGGTTCTCCCCTTTCCTTTCACTTTTATTGTATTTGGTTTGAGAAAGCATTTTGACTTGGTCATACAGCATGCATTCCGTCCGTAACTGATCTCGGGACCATGCTGCGCATTTGGCTGCAAGACGGTTACCCCCTGGTACTCCTATGAACAATTTTTCAAGTAGTAAGCCTGATCCTTGCACAGGTCCTCCACGTATGACTGATTCCGCTGCAACAGTGAGAGACACACTCCCGTCTCTCACCTGTGGGATTAGTTTCTCCACCATATTTTCCCCTGGATCTTGACCGGGGGTTCTCACTTCTATTTCCATCATTTGGGCCATAGACGCCCCTTCGGGGATCTCCAGTCCTTTGAGGTGTCGCAAAATGCGAGCGGCATCCGGGTCATCGTAGAGAGGGGACCCATGAAAAATCTGAGCAATCCTATGGATATAAGCAGCCTGGGTCTCCCCATGAATCATTTCTGGGGCCAGTTTCTTGAGCACTTGGGTTTTGCTCAATAATTCTTGTGCTTTGTTGCTTTCTCCATATTGGGCACTGTCATACAGACTCCTGTCGGTATGTAAACTCTTTCCTCTTGGTCGGTATATGTCTCCGGGAGATTGGGCCAGTATGGAGTGAGGGCTTACCTCCGGGCGGTGTTCCCCTGTGCCGTGTCCCAGGGCTCGGATTGGGCTTATGGACGGGGCTTTGTTCAACCAGTGTCTTTCTCTCCTGGCTATTTCGGCCATGGCCCTGTCCCGTTTGTACACTTGTTCGCGCAGTACGTCATAGCCAGCATGTAAATATGCATGCTTGTATGGTTCCGTTATTCCCGCGTGAGACAACACTTTCTCTGCCTCAGGTGACCGTGCTAAGGCCCGAGCCTTCCTCCATGTCACGGGATATGCTGGCATAATATCCCCTGTTTCTTCTCCTGCCAATTCTCCTTCACTTTCGTCGGAGACGTCCTCCAATCCTGAGCTCCAGGTCAAGCCTGAAGGTGACTGGAAGGCGGTGCCCTTCAGGGGGGGCCCGGGGCCTATAGGTCTCAGTTTGACCGGTTTGGCTCTCTTGTTCCGAGGCCTAGGAGGTTCGCCCCTTGGGTACCGAACTCTCTCCCTAGATCTTGACCTAGATGAGGACATTGAGGAGGCTCTGGAGCTTGACCGATCCAGGTCTCCCTCTTCTCCTGAGTCCTGATCTGAATCAGTATACTCCGGTCCGCTATCTGTCGGGTCGTCCCCTGACTCCTGGGGACAGCCTAGTCGTCTAAGAATACTCTTAGCCCGGGATTTGACAAGTCCATCCCTTTCTGGTTCAAACTGTACTGTTGGTTTCCGGGGAGTGGATGATCTCCCTCTTTCTGTTGTTCGGGAGGAGCTCTGGGAATTGGACTTTTCCTTCCTGGGTCCAATTCCCGACCCCTCAGTGTCTGGAGGGGGATTGAGGGGTACCGATGCCGGTTCACTGTCCTCATCCTCCTCACTCTCTCCTGCTTCAGTCAAGGCCTGGGTTATTCCCTCATGGTCCTTGGGTTCTACCATGAGGCAGATTTCCGTGTGTTTTGCACTTCTTATGGTTGAGATTGCGTGGACTACTGCCTCCCCCAACCATATGCCTCTTTGGCCATATACTCGAGACCTGCCCCACATCAGGTTTATAGCTAGTCGGTAGGGCATGTCCTTGGTACCATGGCCAGCATAGATTTCTCTTCTCTGCAGTAGATCCTTCATCCGGGACACCAGATTGTCCCAGTTCTTTTGTGAGGACTGTATTTTATTGTACCTGTTTTGGCTCAGTGTCACATGGACAACTTTCTCCGCGTGAAACACATTATAATCACACTCAGTGATTACTGCCTTGCCCGGTTTTAGGGGTTCTTTAGTCCTTATTTCCATCACCTGTTTCCTCAGGTTCCGGTAATAAGCGCCTCCTGCCGCTACCATGCTCGTTTCCCATCTACCATAGCTCGTCAAAGATGGTCCAGTGAAGGTGAGAATTGACCATGGTGCGTCAGAGTTGTCGGTCCAGACTGGGTAGTTAGTGACTGTTATGTCTGGTGTTTCTTTGTGAGAGTCGGTAGATATTCCTCTCGCCCCGGAGTGTTCACCACGGCGAGAGGTGTAGGCTGCTCTCGCTTGTTTCACTTCCTCGTGAACACGTGGTCCTGGGCTTAAGTACCCCAGGGAGTAATCTCGCCCTGGGGTTGATGTAGCCATTGGTGTAGCTGATCCCCCCAGCGTCTGTAGTTGTCCCCCGCTAGTAACTTCCCTCATTTCACATCCAGAGGGGTCACTAATGGAGCGGGGATCCCTCTGGCTGATGTACTTGTGAGGGGGTACAGGCCGTGCTTGGTCCGCGTCTGCTCCTGAGTCCTGACTACGTTCCTGCGTCACCCCCTCCTGGGTGTGCCTCGCACCGGAAAACTGGAGTGCAGGGCTTCCAGGGTTAGTGAAACCCCCTGGACCTTCTCTCTCAGTGCTGGGAGGCCGAGTGTCTGGTATTTCCTCATACATCCTCCCGGGTCCAGACGGGGGCCACGTGATTTGGGCCCTCTGTTCTGAGTGACTCGCTTCCCGTGGTGTTCCCTGAGGACCAGACCATGTCTGGTTTCTGTATGCCACCTCGTTCATGACCTGTGTGAGGTCTCCGACCATAGTGGGCTCAATTTCTTCGAACAGATTTCCCCAGCCATTTCGGTAATGTGATGGCCATGCCTCCATTTGAGCTCTGCGCACTGTGTTTGCTTGGTATTTGTCCGGGACTAGCAAGACCACTGCCATGGATGCAGCCGGTATTTCTTGGTAGGCTTCCAAGAAGCACCATATGCTCGTGTTGACGTCATAGTGCCAAATCCCTGTTCCGAACAGTGTCATGACTAGGCTTGTTATGCCTACTCTCTGGGCTTGTCTGAAAATGCTCCTGTAATATGCCAGGAGTACTCGGGTTTGGCTTTCAAGGTCTGTTCCGGGCAGTATGTCTTGCATGGCAATTGTCAGTATCCCCTCGTAACCCTTATTTTTAAGTAGGTAGGGGACTCCTACCAGCACTGTGCCATCCTTAAGGAGGTTATGAGGTTGTCTGGCCACTTCTCTTGCACACCAGTCGGCGTAGCCGGGTCCTGCCATGTCTTGTATGGCTTTTGCCATTCCCCCCCCATTACGTAGGCCTCTGTTGGCTGGGTTAACCACAAATGTGTGGTTTCCTTTTGGTACAAAATTTTGTAACCATATGGAGCAGACCCATAGGTGCTGTATATGCTTAGGGTTTCCTGGTTGAGATCTGGGTTTGATAGTACATGAGATTTCATTCAACCTTGACATGCCAGGGGGCATGGTCTGCTCCTCTGGCGTAGAGTGTGTTGTAGGGACTTGGGGCAGGGGGCTCCACTGTCCCTGAAGTCCCAGGCCTTCGGGCCAGTATGCAGGGGCCGTAGCCTTCGGAACCGTTCGTGTTCCAATTACGGCCTGCTGTACAGCTGGCAGCTCTGGATATAGGGGTTCGCTTGGTTCTGTGAATTCCTCACTTCCCGCAAACGTATCAGGGGACTCAGGGCGGTCCTCCCGTTCTCCTGGGTAGTCCAGACCCAGGTCGGGTATAAACACCCCCAATCTCTCCTCCGAGGGTAATTCCTCCTCTATGGTGTGGGAATGATTGTGAGACATCGTGTTAGCACTGGTCTGTTAGCCGATGGTGAGCTAGTTAGCTTCCGTCTGGCTTCGTGTCACGTAGCCTCGGGCTAGGTAGCCATCCAGTTAGCATTCAGTACACTCCTGGCTTGTTGGCGGATGGCGAGCTAGTTAGCTTCCAGTTCTGTGAACGGCCGTTTTGGCTTCGCTCCACATCCAGTCTCCCCTTACAAACAGTGTCTTTGGGCTAGGGAGCCCTCGCCTTTCTGTGAACGGCCGTTTTGGCTTCGCTTCACATCCAGTCTCTCCTTACAAACAGTGTCTTTGGGCTAGGGAGCCCTCGCCTTTCTGTGAACGGCCGTTTTGGCTTCGCTTCACATCCAGTCTCCCCTTACAAACAGTGTCTTTGGGCTAGGGAGCCCTCGCCTTTCTGTGAACGGCCGTTTTGGCTTCGCTTCACATCCAGTCTCCCCTTACAAACAGTGTCTTTGGGCTAGGGAGCCCTCGCCTTTCTGTGAACGGCCGTTTTGGCTTCGCTTCACATCCAGTCTCCCCTTACAAACAGTGTCTTTGGGCTAGGGAGCCCTCGCCTTTCTGTGAACGGCCGTTTTGGCTTCGCTTCACATCCAGTCTCCCCTTACAAACAGTGTCTTTGGGCTAGGGAGCCCTCGCCTTTCTGTGAACGGCCGTTTTGGCTTCGCTTCACATCCAGTCTCCCCTTACAAACAGTGTCTTTGGGCTAGGGAGCCCTCGCCTTTCTGTGAACGGCCGTTTTGGCTTCGCTTCACATCCAGTCTCCCCTTACAAACAGTGTCTTTGGGCTAGGGAGCCCTCGCCTTTCTGTGAACGGCCGTTTTGGCTTCGCTTCACATCCAGTCTCCCCTTACAAACAGTGTCTTTGGGCTAGGGAGCCCTCGCCTTTCTGTGAACGGCCGTTTTGGCTTCGCTTCACATCCAGTCTCCCCTTACAAACAGTGTCTTTGGGCTAGGGAGCCCTCGCCTTTCTGTGAACGGCCGTTTTGGCTTCGCTTCACATCCAGTCTCCCCTTACAAACAGTGTCTTTGGGCTAGGGAGCCCTCGCCTTTCTGTGAACGGCCGTTTTGGCTTCGCTTCACATCCAGTCTCCCCTTACAAACAGTGTCTTTGGGCTAGGAAGCCCTCGCTTTGTTTTAATTTTACTCCAGAGGATTTTGACAGTAGTCCTGTCTTCTTCGGCCGTTTTAGCACCTATTTTGGTTAGTATAAATGCCCATCGCCAGGGACGCCATGTTGTATGCCCACGCTCGCTCTTAGGTCAGATCGATAACTTCATAACTCATTGGTCTGCCTATCTACACCTCAAACAGCGTCCTGTGAAGTGGTTGACACGCAGGACCAACCGAGTCTACAAAATGTTGTTGTTACCACTGACCGACAAGAGACAGCGAATGCACCGTTCCGACCCCCGTCAGTCATCGACCTTTAACGTCGAGTGATTGAAGTTGCGGAATCTGTTATTTTATTTGCACTGGGAAGGACTCTCTATATTCAGAGGAGGTCCATTTCCCTAATCCGTTACACGTATTATCACTATATGGCTTTACTTGATAATCCCAATATACAGAATTCACCTTTAGTCCTTAATGCATAATCATAAGTCTCCTTTTACTCCGTAGGGATAAAGCCTATAGTTATAGTTATATCCCCATTATACAGAATGCACCTTTAGTCCTTAATGCATAATCATAAGTCTCCTTTTACTCCGTAGGGATAAAGCCTATAGTTATAGTTATATCCCCATTATACAGAATGCACCTTTAGTCCTTAATGCATAATCATAAGTCTCCTTTTACTCCGTAGGGATAAAGCCTATAGTCATAGTTATATCCCCATTATAGCTAGGGATAAAGCCACTTACACATCTTATCACTATATGGCATTACTTGATAAAACCAGGCTTGCCGAACCCACCTTTCTCCTCCTCCTCCGTCTGGGGAAAAAGTTCTTTTTTATATCATATATTAGGCACAATACAGGCACATTGGTGCACATTATCATTATTATTATTATTATTATTATTACTGGTAAAGTTACAATGCAAAAATACATCTCCATCCTTACCCGTCTTTTTGGGAAAAATAGAAGCAAAACGTGGTTTCCAAAAGAGGATTGTTTTTATTTTTTAACAGTAGAAAATTACATTTAAGGGTTCAGTTTCATTTATAAAAGTACACAGGTTTTTCAGCTTACTATATATCAGGTTTCAGTCCTCTCCTCAAAATCTCTCAAAAAAGTCTGGCTCTTGCCTCCGCAACAGTCTCTTTTATTTGACATTATACCATATTCCTGATTGGTCGAAGAACATTGATGTCACAGGATCGTCATTTAGTTTAGCAAACCAACATACAGTACATAATTCGTTATGAACTCCTCCTTCTTTGAAATATGATATTTCTGTTACTGTTATCTAACAGTAACAGAAAGTCCCTTTTCCCTTCAAAACGTACAACGGCTTTGTCTGGGGGAACCACGTGACTGGGGCCCTTCATAGGATCTTCTTAAAGAATCCCTCCAGACAAATCCCTCCTTTTTTAAACATAATTCTTTTAGTATTTTTCTTTACTGACAGTCAATTATAAGCATGCCATTTTGAAAACTCTTACTGTACACATTTTAAACATTTAATTGTTATATAGTTTCTTTTCTTTCTTTAAGATCTCCCCACTAGTTCCCGGACTCTGTCTTTCAACCCTCAACCCTTAATCCCCTGGTCGTCTGAAAGGGTTAAGCTCTTACAGCTCTCTCTCTCCCATCTTCCAGAGGCCCACATTCCTCAGGGTTCCTCCCTTCTCACAGACACCCGGGACCTTGTCTGCAGATATTAAAGGCTCATTTCCATTTTTTATAAGTAGAGCCAGCTATCCTCCAGAGTTCAGTTTAAAGATTATACTGGTCACATAGGAACGACTCAGGATGTCATTGTCCAAAAGTGTCGCTTGTTTTGTGACACTTCTCACCCACTCTGCCATCCTGTGAGGTCTTTGTCCATTGTTAATTGAATAATTGAAAAATAAAGCATATGATTACATGTGAAAAATAGGTATATAGGGCTGTATTGGAACGACTCAGGATGTCTATTTCAAAATGTGTCATTTGTTTTGTGACACTTTACAGTAGCCTGTAAGCCTGAGTGTTGGTTGGCTAGCTAGCATGACCTAGTTTTTACATAGCTAACATAACGTTATCGATAAATGCTAGCTAACGTTAGCAGGGATTGGGAAAATGCATGATGCCTGTAATATTCAAAATCTGTTTTAAGCTTCAACATTTACTTTTGACAAACAAGTTCTGACTGATTGATTGATTGATTGAAAACTTTATTAACAGATTGCAGAATAGGTACAGTACAGTACAGCTCAATACATACAATTGTTAAGGGGATGCAGACCAGAGAAAGACTTTCGTCTTGTTTACATCAGGGTCCCCCATTTTCAATTCATCATAACATATATGACACACATGACATACAGATAGACAGTACTGCTACATCTATACATTTATGACATACCAGATTTGCAAATACAGTACTGTTTGTGATACAAAAAGAGTCCAGAAAAGAGTATATACATTTGACGTAGAAACTGTACATTGGAGGAGGTTGGGTAGGTGTGGTGGGGTTGGGTGGGTGGTGGGGGGGGGGGGACTGTACATTGGAGGTGGATGGGTGGGTGGGGTGGGGGGGGGGCTTGAGTAGGGGGGTGTATAGCGACAATGCTCTGACACACTTGAATCCTGATATTGAAATGTTTGTGCAATTGTTTTATTTTTTTAAATACGTGTCCAAATATGTGCGATGATAGCATCAGTTAGCTTAGCTAACTAGCATGTGTTCGTGCCCTCGTGACTCGTGTTCGCATGCCCTTTCACGCTCTTTGCTAGCTAACATTAGCAGGGATTGGGAAAATGCATGATGCCTGTAATATTCTAAATCTGTTTTAAGCTTCAACATTTACTTTTGACAAACAAGTTCTGACGTGTATAGCGACAATGCTCTGACACACTTGAAATTTTTGTGCAATTGGTATTTTTTATTTTCAATACGTGTCCAAATATGTGCGATAGCATCAGTTATTGGAATGGTGCTCATATTTAGCATGACCCCTAAATGCTATGATGTTGATTGGAAACTAGATACAGGAGTAGGCTTGTTGTCAATGTCAAGTACATTGTATTTGTGTAACAGCTACCCCCGGAGATCGACGACGACCAGAGACCTCAGACAGCCACAGCCGGTCCACGTCTGAGAGCCCAATAACCACCGAGGCCACTGGAGGCCAGAGCAGCCATGATCCTTCACCAGGTCAGAGCCGGCATCAAAGAGTCAATTATAGGCACAACTCCCAATATCAGTAACAGGTCTATTCTAAGCCTAACATTCTCAGAGTAGCTTTAACATTTGTTTGCCAAAATCTATTAGTTCAAAATCATTTCAGAACCAAAATGTTTCCGAGAGAAGAGGACCACTGTGGTCCAGATCTTGGCCTTGAGAAGAATCATCGAGGAGGTGAAGAAGAACAACCTGACAGCGGTACTGTGCTTTATCGACTTCAAAAAGGCTTTTGACTCGATACACAGAGCCGTGATGATGAGGATACTCAAGGCCTACGGAGTCCCTCCCAATCTACTCCGGGCCATAGGGACCATGCACACGGGTACAAGGGCCAAGGTGGTAACCCCAGACGGCAACAGTGAAGAATTTGACATCCTGGCTGGAGTGATGCAAGGGGACACCCTTGCCCCCTTCCTTTTCGTCATAGTCCTCGACTATGCGCTCAGGAAGGCCATCAATGGACGGGAGCAGGAACTAGGTCTCACAATAACCCCAAGGAGATCGAGACGACACCCCGCCATAGTCCTAACAGACCTGGACTACACAGACGACATCAGCCTGCTCTCTGACCAGGTGGAGCAGGCACAGGAACTCCTGTGCAGAGTGGAGACGGAGTGCGCCAAGGTTGGCCTCAGGCTAAATGCCAAGAAAACCGAGGTCATAATGTATAACATCCTCCCGGATCATCCACCTCTAAGGACAACAGGAGGTTCTGCTCTAAAGGAACTCAGTGATTTCAAATACCTGGGCTCGTGGGTCAACCCGTCCGAGCAAGACCTTAAAGTGAGGAAGGCGCTTGCGTGGAGGGCTCTGAACGGCATGACCAGTGTGTGGAAATCCAACCTCCCCGTCAAATCAAGCTCAACTTCTTTCATGCAACAGTTGAGTCTGTCCTTTTGTATGGCAGTGAATGCTGGACCTTGAAGCCCACCCTGCAGAAGTCCTTGGATGGGTGCTACACCAGAATGATGCGTGTGGTGCTCAACATCAACAGGGAAGAGCATGTCACTAATGCAAACTTGTATGGGGGGGGGGGGGGGGGGGGGTGCTAAAGGTGAGCGATAAAGTGGCAGTCAGGAGAATGAGGCTGGCAGGTCACTGCCAGAGACACCATGAGATGCCAACCAGCAAACTTGTGCTGTGGGAACCAACACACGGGCATCGATCACGAGGACGTCCCACACTAACCTACGTGGACGTACTCAGGAGAGATGCGGGAACAGAAAGCACCGGCGAGCAGCCAGAGGCATGGAGGATCGGGATGACTGGAAGCACCGATGGAGGGCCCGTCCGAGGATGACCTAGATGATGATTTCATCTTTGATAATATATTGTTTATTGAATAGTAGCTCAAATGTATGTGACCATGCTATGATGGGGATTGGAAACTAGATACAGTAGGCTTGTTCTCAAGTACATTGTATTTGTGTAACAGCTACCCCCGGAGATCGACGACGACCAGAGACCTCAGACAGCCACAGCCGGTCCACGTCTGAGAGCCCAATAACCACTGAGGCCACTGGAGGCCAGAGCAGCCATGATCCTTCACCAGGTCAGAGCCGGCATCAAAGAGTCAATTATAGGCACAACTCCCAATATCAGTAACAGGTCTGTTCAATTGTTGACAACCCGACGTGATTGTCTGACATCAGCAAATACAGAAGATGTATACGTGTATTGTAGCACATGCCTGTATAGCAATATACAGAAGATATGTATATGCCTGTATAATCAAACACTGTGATTTTGTGCAGAGAAGAGAGTCGATCCAGGCACTCAAAAAGATGTAAAATCCAGAGGGAAGATGGTTAAAAGGCCTTTATTAAAGGTGGCTAAGTCATTTAAAATCTAATCAACATGTTTCGACCATAGCGGTCTTCATCAGGATTCATCTTCATCTCTAATCCTGATGAAGACCGCTATGGTCGAAACATGTTGATTAGATTTTAAATGACTTAGCCACCTTTAATAAAGGCCTTTTAACCATCTTCCCTCTGGATTTTACATCTTTTTGAGTGCCTGGATCGACTCTCTTCTCTGAACTCTGCATTCCCGGTGATCCAAGAGCACCTTAACCTATATTGAACTGAGCTAACCAAGTTCTCCCTTTTGAGCACCTGGTTGTTTTTTCTCCTGCTTACTGTGATTTTGTGCATTGGGGAAAACTCTTGTTTTGCTATCTTGACAAGGGAGAATTCTCATCCATCTTGCTGGATTGTCAAATAGATCTGTTTGGGATAAGGGAATAGGAATTGAACCAAATATAAACTACCAATTGGGGTATAACTGTGATTAGGGTATTGTGTGATATTAGGTGAAGTTAAAATCTCTGTTGAGTTTGCGTTTTCTTTTTTTTCTTTTTAGTATTTTTATTGCACATTACTTTAGTTACATTCCATAATGATGCACACAAGCAATCTTATTTTTATTTTTGTTCAAAAACAATTTTACAGCAGCATATAACAAAAAGATCAAATAAATAAACATTCTTTCATTTGGCGGATTTATACATAAAGAACAACTTCAAGAAGACAAACTTACCTCACTGCTTTTAAATTTTATGGTAAGTTGATTGAACAACCTGTCTTCAGCATTGGCTGCACATGACCGTAGCCTGTAAGCCTGAGTGTTGGTTGGCTAGCTAGCATGACCTAGTTTTCACATAGCTAACGTAACGTTATCGATAAATGCTAGCTAACGTTAGCAGGGATTGGGAAAATGCATGATGCCTGTAATATTCAAAATCAGTTTTAAGCTTCAACATTTACTTTTGACAAACAAGTTCTGACGTGTATAGCGACAATGCTCTGACACACTTGAAATGTTTGTGCAATTGGTATTTAAATTTTTTTATATGTGTCCAAATATGTGCGATAGCATCAGTTATTGGAATGGTGCTCAGATTTAGCATGACCCCTAAATGCTATGATGTTGATTGAAACTAGATACAGGAGTAGGCTTGTTGTCAAGTACATTGTATTTGTGTAACAGCTACCCCCGGAGATCGACGACGACCAGAGACCTCAGACAGCCACAGCCGGTCCACGTCTGAGAGCCCAATAACCACCGAGGCCACTGGAGGCCAGAGCAGCCATGATCCTTCACCAGGTCAGAGCCGGCATCAAAGAGTCAATTATAGGCACAACTCCCAATGTCAGTAACAGGTCTGTTCTAAGCCTAACATTCTCAGAATAGCTTTAACATTTGTTTGCCAAAATCTTTTAGTTCAAAATCATTTCAGAACCAAAATGGTTTCCGAGAGAAGAGGACCACTGTGGTCCAGATCTTGGCCTTGAGAAGAATCATCGAGGAGGTGAAGAAGAACAACCTGACAGCGGTACTGTGCTTTATCGACTTCAAAAAGGCTTTTGACTCGATACACAGAGCCGTGATGATGAGGATACTCAAGGCCTACGGAGTCCCTCCCAATCTACTCCGGGCCATAGGGACCATGCACATGGGTACAAGGGCCAAGGTGGTAACCCCAGACGGCAACAGTGAAGAATTTGACATCCTGGCTGGAGTGATGCAAGGGGACACCCTTGCCCCCTTCCTTTTCATCATAGTCCTCGACTATGCGCTCAGGAAGGCCATCAATGGACGGGAGCAGGAACTAGGTCTCACAATAACCCCAAGGAGATCGAGACGACACCCCGCCATAGTCCTAACAGACCTTGGGTACGCGGACGACATCAGCCTGCTCTCTGACCAGGTGGAGCAGCACAGGAACTCCTGTGCAGAGTGGAGATGGAGTGCGCCAAGGTTGGCCTTAGGCTAAATGCCAAGAAAACCGAGGTCATAATGTATAACATCCTCCCGGATCATCCACCTCTAAGGACAACAGGAGGCTCTGCTCTAAAGGAAGTCGGTGATTTCAAGTACCTGGGCTCGTGGGTCAACTCGTCCGAGCAAGACCTTAAAGTGAGGAAGGCACTTGCGTGGAGGGCTCTGAACGGCATGACCAGTGTGTGGAAATCCAACCTCCCCCGTCAAATCAAGCTCAACTTCTTTCATGCAACAGTTCAGTCTGTCCTTTTGTATGGCAGTGAATGCTGGACCTTGAAGCCCACCCTGCAGAAGTCCTTGGATGGGTGCTACACCAGAATGATGCGTGTGGTGCTCAACATCAACAGGGATGAGCATGTCACTAATGCAAACTTGTATGGGGGGGGGGGGGGGGTGCTAAGAGTGAGCGAGAAAGTGGCAGTCAGGAGAATGAGGCTGGTAGGTCACTGCCAGAGACACCATGAGATGCCAACCAGCAAACTTGTGCTGTGGGAACCAACACACGGGCATCGATCACGAGGACATCCCACACTAACCTACGTGGACGTACTCAGGAGAGATGTGGGAACAGAATGCACCGGCGAGCTAGCCAGATGCATGGAGGATCGGGATGACTGGAAGCACCGATGGAGGGCCCGTCCGAGGACGACCTAGATGATGATTTCATCTTTGATAATATATTGTTTATTGAATAGTAGCTCAAATGTATGTGACCATGCTATGATGGGGATTGGAAACTAGATACAGTAGGCTTGTTCTCAAGTACATTGTATTTGTGTAACAGCTACCCCCGGAGATCGACGACGACCAGAGACCTCAGACAGCCACAGCCGGTCCACGTCTGAGAGCCCAATAACCACCGAGGCCACTGGAGGCCAGAGCAGCCATGATCCTTCACCAGGTCAGAGCCGGCATCAAAGAGTCAATTATAGGCACGACTCCCAATATCAGTAACAGGTCTGTTCAATTGTTGACAACCCGACGTGATTGTCTGACATCAGCAAATACAGAAGATGTATACGTGTATTGTAGCACATGCCTGTATAGCAATATACAGAAGATATGTATATGCCTGTATAATCAAACACTGTGATTTTGTGCATTGGGGAAAACTCTTGTTTTGCTATCTTGACAAGGGAGAATTCTCATCCATCTTGCTGGATTGTCAAATAGATCTGTTTGGGATCAGGGAATAGGAATTGAACCAAATATAAACTACCAATTGGGGTATAACTGTGATTAGGGTATTGTGTGATATTAGGTGAAGTTAAAATCTCTGTTGAGTTTGCGTTTTCTTTTTAGTATTTTTAGTATTTTTATTGCACATTACTTTAGTTACATTCCATAATGATGCACACAAGCAATCTTATTTTTATTTTTGTTCAAAAACAATTTTACCGCAGCATATAACAAAAAGATAAATAAATCAACATTCTTTCATTTGGCGGATTTATACATAAAGAACAACTTCAAAAAGACAAACTTACCTCACTGCTTTTAAGTTTTATGGTAAGTTGATTGAACAACCTGTCTTCAGCATTGGCTGCACATGACCGTAGCCTGTAAGCCTGAGTGTTGGTTGGCTAGCTAGCATGACCTAGTTTTCACATAGCTAACGTAACGTTATCGATAAATGCTAGCTAACGTTAGCAGGGATTGGGAAAATGCATGATGCCTGTAATATTCAAAATCTGTTTTAAGCTTCAACATTTACTTTTGACAAACAAGTTCTGACGTGTATAGCGACAATGCTCTGACACACTTGAAATGTTTGTGCAATTGGTATTTAAAATTTTTAATATGTGTCCAAATATGTGCGATAGCATCAGTTATTGGAATGGTGCTCAGATTTAGCATGACCCCTAAATGCTATGATGTTGATTGAAACTAGATACAGGAGTAGGCTTGTTGTCAATGTCAAGTACATTGTATTTGTGTAACAGCTACCCCCGTAGATCGACGACGACCAGAGACCTCAGACAGCCACAGCCGGTCCACGTCTGAGAGCCCAATAACCACCGAGGCCACTGGAGGCCAGAGCAGCCATGATCCTTCACCAGGTCAGAGCCGGCATCAAAGAGTCAATTATAGGCACAACTCCCAATGTCAGTAACAGGTCTGTTCTAAGCCTAACATTCTCAGAATAGCTTTAACATTTGTTTGCCAAAATCTTTTAGTTCAAAATCATTTCAGAACCAAAATGGTTTCCGAGAGAAGAGGACCACTGTGGTCCAGATCTTGGCCTTGAGAAGAATCATCGAGGAGGTGAAGAAGAACAACCTGACAGCGGTACTGTGCTTTATCGACTTCAAAAAGGCTTTTGACTCGATACACAGAGCCGTGATGATGAGGATACTCAAGGCCTACGGAGTCCCTCCCAATCTACTCCGGGCCATAGGGACCATGCACACGGGTACAAGGGCCAAGGTGGTAACCCCAGACGGCAACAGTGAAGAATTTGACATCCTGGCTGGAGTGATGCAAGGGGACACCCTTGCCCCCTTCCTTTTCATCATAGTCCTCGACTATGCGCTCAGGAAGGCCATCAATGGACGGGAGCAGGAACTTGGTCTCACAATAACCCCAAGGAGATCGAGACGACACCCCACCATAGTCCTAACAGACCTTGACTACGCGGACGACATCAGCCTGCTCTCTGACCACGTAGAGCAGGCACAGGAACTCCTGTGCAGAGTGGAGACGGAGTGCGCCAAGGTTGGCCTCAGGCTAAATGCCAAGAAAACCGAGGTCATAATGTATAGCATCCTCCCGGATCATCCACCTCTAAGGACAACAGCAGGCTCTGCTCTAAAGGAACTCGGTGATTTCAAATACCTGGGCTCGTGGGTCAACTCGTCCGAGCAAGACCTTAAAGTGAGGAAGGCGCTTGCGTGGAGGGCTCTGAACGGCATGACCAGTGTGTGGAAATCCAACCTCCCCCGTCAAATCAAGCTCAACTTCTTTCATGCAACAGTTGAGTCTGTCCTTTTGTATGGCAGTGAATGCTGGACCTTGAAGCCCACCCTGCAGAAGTCCTTGGATGGGTGCTACACCAGAATGATGCGTGTGGTGCTCAACATCAACAGGGATGAGCATGTCACTAATGCAAACTTGTATGGGGGGGTGCTAAAGGTGAGCGATAAAGTGGCAGTCAGGAGAATGAGGCTGGCAGGTCACTGCCAGAGACACCATGAGATGCCAACCAGCAAACTTGTGCTGTGGGAACCAACACACGGGCATCGATCACGAGGACGTCCCACACTAACCTACGTGGACGTACTCAGGAGAGATGTGGGAACAGAAAGCACCGGCGAGCTAGCCAGATGCATGGAGGATCGGGATGACTGGAAGCACCGATGGAGGGCCCGTCCGAGGACGACCTAGATGATGATTTCATCTTTGATAATATATTGTTTATTGAATAGTAGCTCAAATGTATGTGACCATGCTATGATGGGGATTGGAAACTAGATACAGTAGGCTTGTTCTCAAATACATTGTATTTGTGTAACAGCTACCCCCGGAGATCGACGACGACCAGAGACCTCAGACAGCCACAGCCGGTCCACGTCTGAGAGCCCAATAACCACCGAGGCCACTGGAGGCCAGAGCAGCCATGATCCTTCACCAGGTCAGAGCCGGCATCAAAGAGTCAATTATAGGCACAACTCCCAATATCAGTAACAGGTCTGTTCAATTGTTGACAACCCGACGTGATTGTCTGACATCAGCAAATACAGAAGATGTATACGTGTATTGTAGCACATGCCTGTATAGCAATATACAGAAGATATGTATATGCTTGTATAATCAAACACTGTGATTTTGTGCAGAGAAGAGAGTCGATCCAGGCACTCAAAAAGATGTAAAATCCAGAGGGAAGATGGTTAAAAGGCCTTTATTAAAGGTGGCTAAGTCATTTAAAATCTAATCAACATGTTTCGACCATAGCGGTCTTCATCAGGATTCATCTTCATCTCTAATCCTGATGAAGACCGCTATGGTCGAAACATGTTGATTAGATTTTAAATGACTTAGCCACCTTTAATAAAGGCCTTTTAACCATCTTCCCTCTGGATTTTACATCTTTTTGAGTGCCTGGATCGACTCTCTTCTCTGAACTCTGCATTCCCGGTGATCCAAGAGCACCTTAACCTATATTGAAATGAGCTAACCAAGTTCTCCCTTTTGAGCACCTGGTTGTTTTTTCTCCTGCTTACTGTGATTTTGTGCATTGGGGAAAACTCTTGTTTTGCTATCTTGACAAGGGAGAATTCTCATCCATCTTGCTGGATTGTCAAATAGATCTGTTTGGGATAAGGGAATAGGAATTGAACCAAATATAAACTACCAATTGGGGTATAACTGTGATTAGGGTATTGTGTGATATTAGGTGAAGTTAAAATCTCTGTTGAGTTTGCGTTTTCTTTTTTTTCTTTTTAGTATTTTTATTGCACATTACTTTAGTTACATTCCATAATGATGCACACAAGCAATCTTATTTTTATTTTTGTTCAAAAACAATTTTACAGCAGCATATAACAAAAAGATAAAATAAATAAACATTCTTTCATTTGGCGGATTTATACATAAAGAACAACTTCAAGAAGACAAACTTACCTCACTGCTTTTAAGTTTTATGGTAAGTTGATTGAACAACCTGTCTTCAGCATTGGCTGCACATGACCGTAGCCTGTAAGCCTGAGTGTTGGTTGGCTAGCTAGCATGACCTAGTTTTCACATAGCTAATGTAACGTTATCGATAAATGCTAGCTAACGTTAGCAGGGATTGGGAAAATGCATGATGCCTGTAATATTCAAAATCAGTTTTAAGCTTCAACATTTACTTTTGACAAACACGTTCTGACGTGGATAGCAACAATGCTCTGACACACTTGAAATGTTTGTGCAATTGGTATTTTTTATTTGTAATACGTGTCCAAATATGTGCAATAGCATCAGTTATCGGAATGGTGCTCAGATTTAGCATGACCCCTAAATGCTATGATGTTGATTGGAAACTAGATACAGTAGGCTTGTTGTCAAGTACATTGTATTTGTGTAACAGCTACCCCTGGAGATCGACGACGACCAGAGACCTCAGACAGCCACAGCCGGTCCACGTCTGAGAGCCCAATAACCACCGAGGCCACTGGAGGCCAGAGCAGCCATGATCCTTCACCAGGTCAGAGCCGGCATCAAAGAGTCAATTATAGGCACAACTCCCAATGTCAGTAACAGGTCTGTTCTAAGCCTAACATTCTCAGAATAGCTTTAACATTTGTTTGCCAAAATCTTTTAGTTCAAAATCATTTCAGAACCAAAATGGTTTCCGAGAGAAGAGGACCACTGTGGTCCAGATCTTGGCCTTGAGAAGAATCATCAAGGAGGTGAAGAAGAACAACCTGACAGCGGTACTGTGCTTTATCGACTTCAAAAAGGCTTTTGACTCGATACACAGAGCCGTGATGATGAGGATACTCAAGGCCTACGGAGTCCCTCCCAATCTACTCCGGGCCATAGGGACCATGCACACGGGTACAAGGGCCAAGGTGGTAACCCCAGACGGCAACAGTGAAGAATTTGACATCCTGGCTGGAGTGATGCAAGGGGACACCCTTGCCCCCTTCCTTTTCATCATAGTCCTCGACTATGCGCTCAGGAAGGCCATCAATGGACGGGAGCAGGAACTTGGTCTCACAATAACCCCAAGGAGATCGAGACGACACCCCACCATAGTCCTAACAGACCTTGACTACGCGGACAACATCAGCCTGCTCTCTGACCACGTAGAGCAGGCACAGGAACTCCTGTGCAGAGTGGAGACGGAGTGCGCCAAGGTTGGCCTCAGGCTAAATGCCAAGAAAACCGAGGTCATAATGTATAGCATCCTCCCGGATCATCCACCTCTAAGGACAACAGGAGGCTCTGCTCTAAAGGAACTCGGTGATTTCAAATACCTGGGCTCGTGGGTCAACTCGTCCGAGCAAGACCTTAAAGTGAGGAAGGCGCTTGCGTGGAGGGCTCTGAACGGCATGACCAGTGTGTGGAAATCCAACCTCCCCCGTCAAATCAAGCTCAACTTCTTTCATGCAACAGTTGAGTCTGTCCTTTTGTATGGCAGTGAATGCTGGACCTTGAAGCCCACCCTGCAGAAGTCCTTGGATGGGTGCTACACCAGAATGATGCGTGTGGTGCTCAACATCAACAGGGATGAGCATGTCACTAATGCAAACTTGTATGGGGGGGTGCTAAAGGTGAGCGATAAAGTGGCAGTCAGGAGAATGAGGCTGGCAGGTCACTGCCAGAGACACCATGAGATGCCAACCAGCAAACTTGTGCTGTGGGAACCAACACACGGGCATCGATCACGAGGACGTCCCACACTAACCTACGTGGACGTACTCAGGAGAGATGTGGGAACAGAAAGCACCGGCGAGCTAGCCAGATGCATGGAGGATCGGGATGACTGGAAGCACCGATGGAGGGCCCGTCCGAGGACGACCTAGATGATGATTTCATCTTTGATAATATATTGTTTATTGAATAGTAGCTCAAATGTATGTGACCATGCTATGATGGGGATTGGAAACTAGATACAGTAGGCTTGTTCTCAAATACATTGTATTTGTGTAACAGCTACCCCCGGAGATCGACGACGACCAGAGACCTCAGACAGCCACAGCCGGTCCACGTCTGAGAGCCCAATAACCACCGAGGCCACTGGAGGCCAGAGCAGCCATGATCCTTCACCAGGTCAGAGCCGGCATCAAAGAGTCAATTATAGGCACAACTCCCAATATCAGTAACAGGTCTGTTCAATTGTTGACAACCCGACGTGATTGTCTGACATCAGCAAATACAGAAGATGTATACGTGTATTGTAGCACATGCCTGTATAGCAATATACAGAAGATATGTATATGCTTGTATAATCAAACACTGTGATTTTGTGCAGAGAAGAGAGTCGATCCAGGCACTCAAAAAGATGTAAAATCCAGAGGGAAGATGGTTAAAAGGCCTTTATTAAAGGTGGCTAAGTCATTTAAAATCTAATCAACATGTTTCGACCATAGCGGTCTTTATCAGGATTCATCTTCATCTCTAATCCTGATGAAGACCGCTATGGTCGAAACATGTTGATTCGATTTTAAATGACTTAGCCACCTTTAATAAAGGCCTTTTAACCATCTTCCCTCTGGATTTTACATCTTTTTGAGTGCCTGGATCGACTCTCTTCTCTGAACTCTGCATTCCCGGTGATCCAAGAGCACCTTAACCTATATTGAAATGAGCTAACCAAGTTCTCCCTTTTGAGCACCTGGTTGTTTTTTCTCCTGCTTACTGTGATTTTGTGCATTGGGGAAAACTCTTGTTTTGCTATCTTGACAAGGGAGAATTCTCATCCATCTTGCTGGATTGTCAAATAGATCTGTTTGGGATAAGGGAATAGGAATTGAACCAAATATAAACTACCAATTGGGGTATAACTGTGATTAGGGTATTGTGTGATATTAGGTGAAGTTAAAATCTCTGTTGAGTTTGCGTTTTCTTTTTTTTCTTTTTAGTATTTTTATTGCACATTACTTTAGTTACATTCCATAATGATGCACACAAGCAATCTTATTTTTATTTTTGTTCAAAAACACTTTTACAGCAGCATATAACAAAAAGATAAAATAAATAAACATTCTTTCATTTGGCGGATTTATACATAAAGAACAACTTCAAGAAGACAAACTTACCTCACTGCTTTTAAGTTTTATGGTAAGTTGATTGAACAACCTGTCTTCAGCATTGGCTGCACATGACCGTAGCCTGTAAGCCTGAGTGTTGGTTGGCTAGCTAGCATGACCTAGTTTTCACATAGCTAACGTAACGTTATCGATAAATGCTAGCTAACGTTAGCAGGGATTGGGAAAATGCATGATGCCTGTAATATTCAAAATCAGTTTTAAGCTTCAACATTTACTTTTGACAAACACGTTCTGACGTGTATAGCAACAATGCTCTGACACACTTGAAATGTTTGTGCAATTGGTATTTTTTATTTGTAATACGTGTCCAAATATGTGCAATAGCATCAGTTATCGGAATGGTGCTCAGATTTAGCATGACCCCTAAATGCTATGATGTTGATTGGAAACTAGATACAGTAGGCTTGTTGTCAAGTACATTGTATTTGTGTAACAGCTACCCCTGGAGATCGACGACGACCAGAGACCTCAGACAGCCACAGCCGGTCCACGTCTGAGAGCCCAATAACCACCAAGGCCACTGGAGGCCAGAGCAGCCATGATCCTTCACCAGGTCAGAGCCGGCATCAAAGAGTCAATTATAGGCACAACTCCCAATATCAGTAACAGGTCTGTTCAATTGTTGACAACCCGACGTGATTGTCTGACATCAGCAAATACAGAAGATGTATATGTGTATTGTAGCACATGCCTGTATAGCAATATACAGAAGATATGTATATGCCTGTATAATCAAACACTGTGATTTTGTGCATTGGGGAAAACTCTTGTTTTGCTATCTTGACAAGGGAGAATTCTCATCCATCTTGCTGGATTGTCAAATAGATCTGTTTGGGATCAGGGAATAGGAATTGAACCAAATATAAACTACCAATTGGGGTATAACTGTGATTAGGGTATTGTGTGATATTAGGTGAAGTTAAAATCTCTGTTGAGTTTGCGTTTTCTTTTTTTTCTTTTTAGTATTTTTATTGCACATTACTTTAGTTACATTCCATAATGATGCACACAAGCAATCTTATTTTTATTTTTGTTCAAAAACTATTTTACAGCAGCATATAACAAAAAGATCAAATAAATAAACATTCTTTCATTTGGCGCATTTATACATAAAGAACAACTTCAAGAAGACAAACTTTGTAACACTTCCCCCGGTCCTGTGGGACCAGCCGGCAACCCTCCGCCCGGTTCGGTTGGTCCAGGACTCAGACACTCACAACCCCCCATCAATAACCCTCATAACATAACATTTCCAACCGGTGGGCTGATGCAGGTCTGGCATCAGCTCACACACCAGCTTATTATTATTTACTGCCAGTTATGTTTATTATGTTTAGTGTCTGTATTGTCGTTGTTGTCTCCACTTTGTTAGACTTGTGTTCCCCTGTCTGTGGTTTGTAAATATGTTTTAGTCTGGTTGTCTAATTGTTATTGTTTTCCCAGTGTGCTCTGTGTTCTGTTGTTTCTGTCTGCCACACCTGTGTCCTGTTTGTAATTACCCTCTGTGTCTATCAGTGTCTGTATATTAGGTGTTGTGGGTCTGCAGTCCCTTGCGGGTTAATTGTTTAATGTTACCTATGTTTGTCAGTCGTGTATCGTTCCTGTCTTGTCAAGTAAACTGTTATCGTCACCACGTCGACTCCTGTCTCATCTATATTCATTCTGCCACCTGGGTTCACCATGAAGAAGAAGCATAATCGTAACAACTTACCTCACTGCTTTTAAGTTTTATGGTAAGTTGATTGAACAACCTGTCTTCAGCATTGGCTGCACATGACCGTAGCCTGTAAGCCTGAGTGTTGGTTGGCTAGCTAGCATGGCCTAGTTTTCACATAGCTAACGTTGTGAGGATAGGGGTTTTTGCGGAGCCCAATAGCAAACAACAGGAGGAGAGAGAATGGAGCGGTTTAGGGTTCTTTAATTGTACTTCCCCAAACAGACAGAGTTGTAACAGGAATGTGTGATAGACAGGTTATAGTGTTCTTGGGGAGGAATGAGAACAGGTGCACTTCCAGTGCAGCTGGAGGCAGAGGACACAGGTCTTGTGTCGAGAGGGAGAGCAGGGGTTCTCCTTGTGCGGCACGAGACGTCCAGGCAGGAAGGGCGCTGGAGCGGGGGTCCTGGGCACAAGAGAGACAAGGTTAGAGAAGGGATAACAACAGGAGTAGATCTAGCAGGTCTTCAGGTAGAGTCGTCGTACCTAGGTAGGCAGTTTAACACTGCGACACCGGATGACAGGATCTGCCAGGTGATATAGGGATCTGCTGATGAGGGAATCCCTCGCAGCCGCGCTGATTGATCCTCATCTGGCAGCGCGGGAACGCTCCAGCAGGAAGCCCATTTATGGGCGCGTCAGGATGACGGCAGAGGAATCGTGACAGGTTTAACATGATTTGTGGAGCTCCCTCTGGTGTTGTGGTCGTGGTATTCACTGACCTTTGGGAAGTATTTCGACATGTACATGGGTACCTTGGTGGTGTAGTGTATCTTGTAGACCAGGCCCATTGCAAGTTGCTGTACTCTGTCGTCTACTCTAAGCCATCCTAGGTTGTCAAAGTGGGCAGGGGTGAGGTGGGTTCTAGGAGTAAGGTCAAGCAGTAGTCTGACCAGTTAGTTTTGAGATGTTTGTAATTGTACTGCTACTAATGATAATAATAATAATAATAACTTGGTTTTATATAGTGCCTTTCAGAAGACCCAAGGTCGCTTTACATAGGGGGGGGGATAACAAAAGTAACAAACATAGTGGACAGACACAACATAAAAAGTGGGAAATTAGGGGTTAAAGGCCAAGTTGAAGAGGTGGGTTTTGAGCAGTGTTTTGAATGAGTCCAGAGTTGGGGCGGTGCGGAGTTCTGCGGGGAGGGAGTTCCAGAGGGTGGGAGCTGCCACGCTGAAGGCTCTGTCCCTGAAGGTCCGCAGTCTGGTTCAGTCTTAAACAGTACTGTATATTTGTAGATCTGGTATGTCATAAATGTCTAGATGTAGCAGTACTGTTTATCTGTATGTCGTGTATGTCATAAATGTTATGGTGAATTGAAAATGGGGGACCCTGATGTAAACAAGACGAAAGTCTTTCTCTGGTCTGCATCCCCTTAGCAGTTGTGTGTATTGAGCCGTACTGTATTGTACCCATTCTGCAATCTGTTAAATAAAGTTTTCAATCAATCAATCAATACTACTACTACTGTTCTTCTACTACTACTACTACTACTACTACTACTACTACTACTACTACTACTACTACTACTACTGTTCTACTACTACTACTACTACTACTACTACTACTACTACTACTACTACTACTACTACTACTGCTATTACTACTACTACTACTACTACTACTACTACTACTACTACTACTACTACTACTACTACTACTGCTATTACTACTACTACTACTACTACTACTACTACTACTACTGCTATTACTACTACCACCACTACTACTACTACTGTTCTACTACTACTACTACTGTTCTACTACTACTACTACTACTACTACTACTACTACTACTACTACTACTACTACTGCTATCTACTACTACTACTACTACTATTATTACTACTACTATTACTGCTACTACTACTACTACCATTACTGCTACTACTACTACTACTACTACTACTACTACTACTACTACTACTACTACTACTACTACTACTACTACTACTACTACTACTACTACTATAACTAGGCTACTGATGAATGAATGAATGAATGAAAACTTTATTTAACAGATTGCAGAATGGGTACAATACAGTACGGCTCAATACATACAATTGTTAAGGGGATGCAGACCTGAGAAAGACGTTTGTCTTGTTTCCATCAGGGTCCCCCATTTTCAATTCATATAGACATATATGACATACATGACATACAGATAGTCAGTACTGCTACATCTATACATTTATGACATACCAGATTTGCAAATACAGTACTGTTTGTGATACAGAAGGAGTCAAGAAAAGGGAGTATGATGATGATAAAAAAAGAACACAAGTAGAACAAGCCTAGACAGAACTCAAATCAAATTAAATGTTAATAAAAAGTAAGTGAACTTCAACTTTAAGCGTGTGAGCCGCTGGTTCCACTAACAGGCTGCTATACATTAATAGACCTGCATTTATAGACACAGCAGGCGGGTCGGTCTGGCTGCATGGAGCCGGTGGGGGAGGGGCCCGGTGGGGGAGGGTGTTTCCTATTCAGCAGCAGCGAGGAGCGTCCAGCTGCAGCTCCGGAGAATCCTCTCACGGGGCGCTGTGGCAGCCACAGAGAGCGCACGCTGATTGGCGGAGAGGGAACCGTGCGCTGATTGGCGGAGAGGGGACATCACTCCACATTGGGCCTAGCCCCTCCCCCTTAACCAAGCTCGGTTGAGACGTGCAGTTGGAGAGAGAAGGCGGGCAGGAATTGATTGATTGATTGATTGATTGATTGATTGATTGAAAACTTTATTAACAGATTGCAAAATGGGTAGAGCAGTCATCTGGCAATCCGGAGGTTCCCGGTTCGAATCCGGCTCCTCCCGGGCAGCGTGTCGATGTGTCCTTGAGCAACTTGACACTTAACCCCTAATTGCTCCCGAGGGAATGTGTGAGTGAACGGGTAAAATGTGAGGAACAAATTGTAAAGCGCTTTGGATAAAAGCGCTATATAAAAAAGCAGCCATTTACCATTTACCATTAAAGTATGTGTTATAATATATTAATAGCATTTTAACATTTAGATTATATATTAGTGCAGTGCTTCCTTCCTCTCTCTCTATCTCTCTATATTGGGTTCCAAACACAACCGTGATAATTAGATTAGATTTAGACTATTGTATTATTAGATTATATATTGCAACTATATTTATTGTAGGGCAAAATAACTGAGAGGGCATACATACCCTCATCTCACACCTTGTTGCTCACATGCACATGTCCAGAGTTAATAATATTGTATATTGTTTACACTGCCTTTTTATTAAATTTTTATTTGTACTTCTCCACTGTTGTCAGAATGCAGGTAGGTGAATTCCAATGGGTGAAGGCAATCACAGAGACAGAGAGTGTTTACTCTTGAACAGGTTCGACTTTAATAGTAAGAACACAGAGTAAATTCTAAGAGAGAACAAGTGCTAATAGCACAAGTGTAAAATAAGGTAAATGGGAGCTTATTGGAGGTCCAGAGTAGAACCGTCCGCGTTATCCCCGAACGCAATTAGTGAAGACCTGACAATGGACAAGCAGAAGAGAGGTATGTTACATAGAGACAAAATACCAACATTCCACACACACCCCTGTGACAGCCAATCAGGAACCACCCCTAAGTGACAGCACTAATTGACAGGGAAATGACAGGTGACAAGCCCAGTGACATATGCCAGGAATGTGGGTGGTCACCGACCGAGGTCGGTGTCCAGAACGTAACAGTACCCTCCCCCGACGAACGGCACCAGACGTTCACCTAGGAGCCTCGGGATTCAGCCGCCGGAAATCAACGATCAGGCTGGGATCTAAAATATCCCTTTGAGGCACCCAAGAACGCTCTTCTATCCCGTACCCCTCCCAATCCACCAAGAACTGAAACCCCCTACCCCTCCGCCTACAACCCAGTATCCTCCGCACCGTGTAAATGGGTTGACCGCCAATAAACCGGGGCGGAGGAACCACAGGCAGTGGCGGGGCCAAGGGCGATGAGAGGAATGGCTTCAACAGGGACACATGAAACGTCGGATGAACCCTCATAGAGCTCGGAAGTCGTAGCTTGTAAGCCACTGGATTAACCCGATGAATCACTTTAAATGGTCCTATAAAGCGAGGAGCCAGCTTCTTGGATTCCACCCGGAGAGGGAGATCCCGGGTGGAAAGCCAAACCCGCTGCCCTGGACGGTAAACTGGAGCCGGACGACGCTTACGGTTAGCCTGCCGTTGGGTACTAACCGAAACCTTCTGTAGCGCCTTTCGAACCTGTTTCCACGTCCTGCGACAGCGAGCCACATGTGCCTGGGCCGAGGGCACCTCCGCCTCCTGCTCCTGCTCGGGAAACAGAGGAGGTTGAAAACCATACTGGCACTGAAAGGGAGACATACCGGTAGAAGAGGAGAGAAGGGTATTATGCGCGTACTCAGCCCAAGCCAACCTCCTACTCCACGTTGCCGGACTACCGGCAACGTAACACCTCAAGACCCCCTCCAAATCCTGGTTGACCCTCTCCGTCTGCCCGTTCGACTGTGGATGGAACCCAGACGACAGACTGACAGAGGCGCCGAGGCCGGCGGCAAACGCCTTCCAGAACCTGGAGGCCCGTGGACCCGAAAGACATGCTGTATAATTAAATCAGCAGTCTCCCGGGCCGAAGGAAGCTTGGGGAGAGGGACAAAGTGAGCCGCCTTAGAGAACCGATCCACCACCACCAAGATGGTGGTGAATCCGTCCGAAAGGGGAAGACCAGAAATAAAGTCCAGAGATATGTGTGACCAGGGTCGTTTAGGAATAGGAAGTGGTCGGAGGAGACCCGCCGGTGCCCGTCGAGAGGTCTTACTACGTGCGCACACCGGACAGGCCGCCACAAAGGAACGCGTATCCCCCTCCACTGTCGGCCACCAGAACCTCCTACGGATAAATTCCAGGGTCCTGGTTGCCCCTGGGTGGCTGGTGAGGGATGACGCATGTGCCCACTGTAGCAAGCGTGAGCGCGCCACCTTGGGAACATACGACCGTCCCGGAGGACCCCCACCAGGATCGGGCTCCCGCGTTAGCGCCGACCTTACCACCTTCTCTATGCCCCAAGACACGGGTGCCAAAATCAAGGCCGGTGGAATAATGGGATGGGGCTGCTCCTCCCGCCTAGGAAGATCAAACTGGCGCGACAACGCGTCAGGTTTGATATTCTTGGAGCCGGGTCTATAGGAGATGGTATATCGAAATCGTGTGAAGAACAACGTCCACCTGGCCTGGCGAGCGTTAAGGCGTTTAGCCCCTTGGATGTAAGCCAAGTTCTTATGATCAGTCCAAATAATGAAAGGATGTGCCGCCCCCTCCAACCAATGTCTCCACTCCTCCAGTGCCAATTTGATCGCCAATAACTCCCGATTACCCACGTCGTAATTACGCTCGGCTGGTGACAGACGGCGAGAAAAAAAAGCACACGGGTGCACTTTCCCATCCTTTAAGCATCTCTGAGAGAGCACCCCCCCCACCGCGACGTCAGAGGCATCCACCTCCACAATGAACGGAACCTCCGCGTCATGGCGGATCAATACAGGAGCGGATGTAAAACGACGTTTAAGATCGCAGAAGGCCGACTCAGCCCTAGGCGACCATTCAAAGCCAGGGAGAGAGGCCTTAGTGAGAGCTGTTAAGGGATTGGCTAAGGCGCTAAAATTGCGAATAAAGCGCCTGTAAAAATTTGCAAAGCCCAAAAACCGTTGTAACCCCTTGAGCGACGAAGGCCGTGGCCAGTCCAAAACTGCACTCACCTTGGCTGGATCCATGCGCAGATCGCCCTTCGTCAACACAAAGCCCAGGAAGGACACGGTGTCCGTGTGAAACACACACTTCTCAGCCTTAACGAATAGTTGATGCTTGAGGAGACGGTCTAGCACCTCCCGAACGTGCATTTGGTGTTGCACCATATCGCGAGAAAAAATCAGGATATCATCTAAGTAGACAAACACCGACACCCCAATCAAGTCTCGCAGCACGTCGTTAACCAGGGCTTGGAAGACTGCCGGAGCATTAGCCAAACCAAAGGGCATGACCAAATACTCATAGTGCCCATTGGGTGTGTTAAATGCAGTCTTCCACTCGTCTCCCTCTCTAATCCTGACCAGGTTGTATGCATTACGTAAGTCAAGTTTAGAAAAGACCTGTGCCCCCTGTAAGCACTCAAAGGCCGTGTCCATGAGGGGTAAAGGATATCGGTTCTTGATGGAAACGTCATTAAATCCCCTATAATCAATGCATGGGCGCTGATCCCCATCCTTCTTATCAACAAAGAAGAAGCCAGCGCCGGCAGGGGAAGTGGAAGGGCGTATGTGCCCCGCAAGCAATGCCTCCTCTATGTAGGTGTTCATGGCCAAGGTTTCGGGGCGTGAGAGAGAGAACATTCGCCCGCGAGGCGGGGAGGTACCGGGTAGAAGATTAATGGGACAGTCGTATGATCTATGAGGCGGAAGTGCTTTAGCACGCGTCTTGCTAAAAACGTCCGCCAGGTCCCAATAGATCTCAGGCACCCCTATTAAATCGGGATTAGAGGGTAGATCAGAATCTGCCACGCTCCTTACCATCCTGGAGAAAGAGGGAGGAGACAAAAGAGAAGAGGGGGGGGGAGACAAGGGTTTGGGCAAACTCCCGCTGACGATCGACTTGACGTCGGCCGCCGTTGAGAGTTCGCCCGTGCTCCAATTAATGACACGAACACATGACGACAACCAGGGATGACCCAACACCATGACAGAATAGGGGGAAAAGATGACAAAAAAAGTAACCCATTCCCACTCCCCACCCTCCACCCGGATGTGTAAGGGAACTGTGCGCTGGGTGACGCTCCCACTGCCCAGAGGCCGACCGTCCAGGGCATAAACTGGTAAGGGAACCCCTAAATCCTCCACTGGGGTTCCCCACTCCTTCACCAATCCCACGTGAATAAAATTGCCCGCCGCCCCTGAGTCAATGAGAGCCTTAGTTCCCCTAATGTCACCCCCACAGTTGATCGCCACCTCAAAAAATGTACGAGAATCCGTGGTTTTGGCAGGAATGAGCCCACCTGCTGGCGCCTTTTCGAAGCCCGACGGCGCACCTTCCATCCCCGATTGGCGCCGAGCCGATACAGCCTGGCCCCGACAGCTGCCGAAGCGGTGACCGGTGCGGCCGCACCGGAAGCAGCGTCGCTCTTTGATGAAGCGCTGCCTCTCGTCGTCCGAGAACGACAGCGCTCCAAGCTGCATGGATTCATCACCCAGTGGCCCACTCGTGTAATGCATGGAATTATCAACACCAGGAGAAGAAGGAAAACATACCTGGGACTGGGTGTTGTTGACATGCTCCTTCTCCCTCTCCCGGTGCCGATTATCCATCTTGATGGTGGTGTTGATCAGCACTTCCAGCTGCTCGGGGATCTCACGCGCGGAGAGAGCATCTCGCATCCGCGCTGAGAGTCCCCTGACGAACAGAACCACGCAGACGTTCTCCGCCCAAGCTGTCTCCCGAGCCAAGATCCGAAAATTGATAGCATAAGCTGCGACCGTGCGGAGGCCCTGCCGGCAGTCGAGAAGACGACCACCAGCCTCGAAGATCAAGAGTACCCGGGAAGTATCGAATACTCTTCTCAATTCCCGGGTAAAGGCGTCCAGACTGTCGCAGATTATCGCCCCTGCCTCTAATTCCGCCGTAGCCCAGGAGAGAGCTTGACCGGTGAGCAGTGTGATAATATACGCTACCTGCGCTGTCTCCGATGGAAATGATCGTGGTTGCAGCCGGAAAACGAGTAGACACTGGGTGATGAATTCCCGACAACCATCCGGTGATCCGTCATAGCGAGCGGGCGCCTGCAGATGTGGTTCGCGGGACCGCTCCTGGACCCCGAACACCCCCCGACTCTCCTCTGCGTGGAGCGCTGCTTCTTCCGCCGCCGACTGAACACCAGCCACTCCTTCTTGGGCTTGTCGGGCTGTGGCCAACGCCGACTGCGCCACCGCTTGGGATGATCCGACGACCCCATTGAGTCGGATTAACTCGGCGCTGACCAGCTGCTGATGTTCCTCCATCCGTGTCTGGGCTGCTCCCTGCGTCCGGAGCATCTCCATGATGGCCTCCATGGAATTCTGATGGTCAGGTCTTCTGTCAGAATGCAGGTAGGTGAATTCCAATGGGTGAAGGCAATCACAGAGACAGAGAGTGTTTACTCTTGAACAGGTTCGACTTTAATAGTAAGAACACAGAGTAAATTCTAAGAGAGAACAAGTGCTAATAGCACAAGTGTAAAATAAGGTAAATGGGAGCTTATTGGAGGTCCAGAGTAGAACCGTCCGCGTTATCCCCGAACGCAATTAGTGAAGACCTGACAATGGACAAGCAGAAGACAGGTAGGTTACATAGAGACAAAATACCAACATTCCACACACACCCCCGTGACAGCCAATCAGGAACCACCCCTAAGTGACAGCACTAATTGACAGGGAAATGACAGGTGACAAGCCCAGTGACATATGCCAGGAATGTGGGTGGTCATGTGGGTGGTCACCGACCACAATTCATCATTGTTACATGAAAATATGTTTGCACCAGATTTAGCAGAAACTAATTTCCATCTGTAGTCTATCCAGCTGCTAACTGTATTTGAGTGAGTTAAGTCTTGGTGTCATGGTAGACTCAGACCTAAGCTTTAAATCACAATCAACAAGTTGACAAAAACATAATTCTTCCACCTTAGAAACATAGCTAAAGTACAGCCATTTATAAATCAAAAGGACGCTGAAAACCAGATCCATGCCTTTATTTCAAGCCAACTCGACTACTGTAATGCACTCCTTACCGGCCTCCCGAAAAAATACGATGATAACTATTTTATTGCAATGCACTATTGCATTATTTTATTCTATTTTACTAAATATTTTATTGCACTGCACTATTTTACTTTGTATCAGTGAATCATAGACGCCTGGCCATAAGAGCATTCGGAGCATCTCTGCTCTCCCACTATTGAACTTGGGGGAGCAAAGGTATGCTCTTGCTCCACCACTTTTTGAAAAATATGATATATCCCCCCCCCAATATATAAATCTAACCATAACTACGTTATGGTTAACTGAGTTTTATAGTGAAAAGAGCAGCTTTATTGGTCAAGATTGAAGGCTCAATATTGCAGGAAATTGCACGTACAGGTTAATTAAATTAAAAAAAAATGTGCCGTGGAGGGGGTCGTGCCTGACCATCCCTTGCCTGCAAAAAAAAAAAAAAAAAAAAAAGTAGAATTTTTTTTTAATTAAAAATAAAAAATAGATAAAAAAAGGGCACCTATCTGGGCTAAGCCCCGGATCTCCGATAATCCTAAATCCGCCCCTGTGCTACACCTGGATTTCCCCACGGGGATCAATAAAGGAATGTCTTATCTTGCCTCAGCCCCGTGAGTCAGTAACCTCGTTCCCAGTTGTAGCTCCTCCGTGAGATAAAGCCTGGTAAAGAACTACGGCCCAAAGTGTGAATGTCCGGTGTGTGTAGTACTTCCCCTGGAAGCTGCCTCCCAACGTGCCAAACCTTTCCCGAATCCTGTCGGCAAACAAGCTAGAACGTCCCGGTCATGTAGTAAATTCTTCAGGCAAAGCCGTTGCAGTGGCTCAAACGAGGAAATATTGTGCACTTCACACGTTTCTATAATTGTTTTGTCGAAACCGGAAAGCCTGTAGCCTGTACTTCCTGTACCTGTACAATTGTGTGCATTGAGCCGTACTGTATTGTACCCATTCTGCAATCTGTTAAATAAAGTTTTCATTCATTCATTCATTCATTCATTCATTCATTCATTCATTCATGAACAACAACACCATCATCAAATTTGCTGATGACACAGTAGTGGTGGGCCTGATCTCTGCCAACGACGAGAGGGCCTACCTGGAAGAGGTAGAGAACCTGTCACAGTGGTGTCAGGAGAACTGCCTCTCCCTGAACGTCAGCAAAACAAAAGAGATGATTGTGGACTTCAGGAGGTCGGGGGTCAAGGACTACAGCCCCCTCAGCATCGACGGGGCACCGGTTGAGAGAGTGAACAGTTTCAAGTACCTCGGAGCCCACATATCCGAGGACTTGACATGGACCACACACATTGACAGTGTTGTGAAGAAGGCACGACAACGCCTCTACTTCCTCAGGCGCCTAAGGAAGTTCCAAGTCAGTCAGAAGATCCTTAGGAACTTCTACTCATGTACAATAGAGAGCATCCTGACTGGCAACATCACCTCCTGGTTTGGGAATAGCACTGCACAAGACCGTAGCAGACTACAAAGAGTGACACGTTCAGCCGAACGCACAATTGGAGGGGGGCTTCCCACCCTCCAGAACATTTACAACAAGCGGTGCAAGGGGAAGGCTAAGAGAATTATTAAGGACTCGAGCCACCCGAACAACTGCCTCTTTGAACTGCTGCGGTCAGGCAAGCGATACCGGAGTCTTAAGGCGAGCACAGAAAGACTCAGAAGAAGCTTCTATCCCCAGGCCATCAGGCTGCTAAACGAACAATAATCACTATGCAACAACCATCAAATGCACACAGCACACACACCCACACGCACACACTCACTCAAACAAACAACACACTGCAGCACCCACTCTCCACACTTTAGATCACACAAACACACTTTACACTTTATATTTATTGATAAAGGATTTGCACTACAACTCGTACACCTACTGTGAATTGTACCTAAATTGCACCTCATCCCATTTCTGCTCTGCACTATATAGTATTGTATATTAGTACACTGCACAGTATTGTATATTGTATGGTAACTACGTCTATTCTGCATCGAACATTGTACATATGTCTAAACTGAACACTGTGACCTCATTTTTTTACTTCTAATTTTACTATGTTATTTTATTTCATACTTATCTTGTCTTGCACAGTCTCTGGAGCGTAACAGTAAGAAGCATTTTGTATAAAAGTATTCTGTACTTCTGTATGACAAATATTAAAGAAACTTGAGAAAACTTGAGAAACTCATTCACACTTTAGGAGGCATATCTTTACCAGCCTCCCCGTGAGAGGGTTCTCCGGGGCTGCAGCTGGACCCCGTAGCGCCGCTTCCTGCAGGTCAACAGCGCCGCTGTCGCGTCCAGGGAACTTCCAGGGAACTCACTCAGAGTCATAACCGGGTCGGAACCGGGAGTCACGGATAACGGGTCGAAACTCGGGACGGGACGGGAGTCACACAGATAACCGGGTCGAACCGGGAGTCACAGATAACGGGATCGAACCGGGAGTGACTCACACAGATAACGGGCAGAACCTCACGGGAGTCACACAGATAACGGGCAGAACCTCACGGGAGTCACACAGATAATAACGGGAAGAACCTCACGGGAGTCACAGATAACGGGATCGAACCGGGAGTCACACAGATAATAACGGGAAGAACCTAACGGGAGTCACAGATAACGGGTCGACTCCCGTTCTTCCAGATGGGGGATCTGAACTCGACCCGTGTTCTGTCTCTGGTCGTGTTGACTCTGCTGAGCGGATCACAGTCATCCAGTGAGTAATCAATCAATCAAGTATCGATAACCTAACTAACAACCCTATCGGCGATGCTACTGTTTATTAGTTTATTCTTTATACGGGCGTCTCGTTGGTGTTGTGTTTCGGTGAGATTGATATCAATGGTAGATTTGAATGAATGAATCTGTAGGTTTATTGTAAACCAGCAACATGTCCTGTACAGGATGATGGGGGGGGGGGGGGGGGGGGCTTTTGTAGGAATGAAGAGAAAGTCTTTTACCCGATATATCTATATCTATATGATTTGCTACAGCCTGGTATGGAACCGAGAAAGTCTTTGTACCCTACTAGTACCCAGGACAGAAGCAACAGGCTCACTCTCTCTCTCTCTCTCTCTCTTGATTGATTGATTGATTGATTGATTGATTGAAAACTGTATTAACAGATTGCAGAATGGGTACAAAATACAGTACGGCTCAATACACACAATTGTTAAGGGGATGCAGACCAGAGAAAGACTTTCGTCTTGTTTACGTCAGGGTTCTCTCTCTCTCTCTCTCTCTCTCTCTCTCTCTCTCTCTCTCTCTCTCTCTCTCTCTCTCTCTCTCTCTCTCTCTCTCTCTCTCAATTCAAGTCAATTAAAATGGGCTTTATTGACATGGGAAACATAAGTGTACATTGCCAAAGCCAAACAAAACAATCAAACAGAGAAATCAAAAGAAATCAAAAGAAATCAGTACATTACAGAAGGAATTTCTTGTATTTAGAAAAATGTCTCTCTCTCTCCCCCCCCCCCCCCTCTCTCTCTCTGGTCTTTTAGAGATGTTTAGTTTCTTATAAAAAAAAACGAAATAGCTTTGTCTGGAACTTTGGGCTGGGGGGGGGGGGGGGGGGCGCACCCCTTCATTGTTGACAGACTTGACTGGGTGGGGAAGTAGAAACACTATGAGACCATCTGAGGGGAAAGACTGGTGTGGAAGTGACCTTACAGTGTGTGTGTGTGTGTGTGTGTGTGTGTGTGGGGGGGGGGGTATCCTTCCTGGCCTCCTTTCCTGTTGTGTTATGAGTCATATCTTTTGTTCTAAGGGCTCATGACTTTACTCTGTCCTCATGGTGACTCCGCTCTGCGTTGACTTCACAGGTGCCCAAGCTGAATGCCCGATCCAATTCACCCCAGCGAGGTTGGTGGTGCCATATGGAGGTCCAGGATCAGCCTTCTGCTACACGACCTCCGCAGGGCGTCCAAGAGAGGTGTTCTGGGAGACCCGAGACGGCGCTCTCAACAGTAGCAACCTGTGGTCCGCAGAGGTCCACCAGAACTGGGACCCGAGGCCCGTGTGCGTCGCCGTGTTCGATGGGTCGGGGCGGTGTCAGAAACCCTTTGACTTCACAATGTACCGTGAGTGTTCTCTTTTGTTTCTTTTTGCATTTACTCATCATTCCTGCGTCAAGATTCTCAAAGGTTAGGTTAAAATATTACGATTAGTTTCACACTAATAATAAAAAAAAAAGACTAACCTTCATACTGTCTTTTACTATTATGCACTTTGCTACTAAGGAATCTACCTTGATTATATTACTACCTAGTACCTACTATGCTACTGTGTGTCCAACTGACCAACCTACCAAAGTCAGCCCACGTCTCAGAGCTGCACTGCCCACGTCTCAGAGCTGCACTGCCCACGTCTCAGAGCTGCACTGCCCACGTCTCAGAGCTGCACTGCCCACGTCTCAGAGCTGCACTGGCCACGTCTCAGAGAGCTGCACTGGCCTCAGAACACGTCTCAGAGAGCTGCTCTGGTTCCCATCGGAACACAAACCCACTTCAAGGTCCTTGACCTGGAATATGGTGCAGCGAGGGGAACGGCTCCCTCCTGTCTCTTTGGATGAAAGCGTCACTAAATGACTCAATGTAAAAATGACTAAATACATATTTATCTGTGTCTCCACCAGAGGCACCAGAGCAGGTGCTGATCCGCTCCGTGAACCACACCGGGCCCATGGTGGAGGGCGTGGCCTACCGGCTGCGCTGTGACATCATCGGCGTCGCCCCCGTGCGGAACCTGGAGGTCCGGTGGTACAAAGGGAACCAGTCCCTCGGGGCCGACGCCCACAGCCATGACGTCACCAGGACGCCGGTGAACGTGTCGTCCAGCATCAGCGTCACGCCGGACCGGACCGACGAGGGGGCGGAGTTCTGGTGTTCGGCCCGGCTGGACCTGAGCCCGGAGGGAGGAGCGCTGCTGCCGGCGCTGGAGTCCAGCCGCCTCAACGTCACGGTCCACTGTGAGTGTGTGTGTGTGTGTGTGTGTGTGTGTGTGTGTGTGTGAGTGTGTGTGTGTGTGTGTGTGTGTGTGTGTGTGTGTGTGTGTGTGTGTGAGTGTGTGTGAGTGTGTGAGTGTGTGAGTGTGTGAGTGTGAGTGTGAGTGTGTGTGTGTGTGTGTGTGTGTGTGTGTGTGTGTGTGTGTGTGTGTGTGTGTGTGTGTGAGTGTGAGTGTGAGTGTGAGTGTGTGTGTGTGTGTGTGTGTGTGTGTGTGTGTGTGTGTGTGTGTGTAAGTCATACTGGCCAGCAGTGTAACTAGTAAGAGTAGGTAAGAGATATGTACAGATATAGATATAGTATTAATATGTACAGTGATACAGGTATAAAGACACTATGGTAGTAAGTCATACTGGCCAGCAGTGTAACTAGTAAGAGTAGGTAAGAGATATGTACAGATATAGATATAGTATTAATATGTACAGTGATACAGGTATAAAGACACTATGGTAGTAAGTCATACTGGCCAGCAGTGTAACTAGTAAGAGTAGGTAAGAGATATGTACAGATATAGATATAGTATTAATATGTACAGTGATACAGGTATAAATACACTGGTAGTAAGTCATACTGGCCAGCAGTGTAACTAGTAAGAGTAGGTAAGAGATATGTACAGATATAGATATAGTATTAATATGTACAGTGATACAGGTATAAAGACACTATGGTAGTAAGTCATACTGGCCAGCAGTGTAACTAGTAAGAGTAGGTAAGAGATATGTACAGATATAGATATAGTATTAATATGTACAGTGATACAGGTATAAAGACACTATGGTAGTAAGTCATACTGGC
>NC_140178.1:751393-988031 GCF_963971535.1 Notolepis coatsorum
CCTCTCTCCTCTCTCTCTCTCTCCCCCCCCCTCTCTCTCCCCCCTCTCTCTCTCTCTCCCCCCCCTCTCCCCCCTCTCTCTCTCCCCCCCCCCTCTCCCCCCTCTCTCCCCCCCCCCTCTCTCCCCCCTCTCTCTCTCTCTCTCTCTCTCTCACTCTCCCCCCCCCCTCTCTCTCTCTCTCCCCCCCCCCCTCTCTCTCTCCTCTCTTCTCTCTCTCTCTCTCTCCCCCCCTCTCTCCCCCCCCCCTCCCTCTCTCTCCCCCCCTCTCTCTCTCCCCTCCCCCCCCTCTCCCCCCCCCTCTCCCCCCTCTCTCTCTAGATAAGCCTGTCATCAACACCACCCAGCTCCAGCTGAAGGTCCCGGTGTTCAGGGGTTACCCTCAGGAGTTGGTGTGTGAGGCTGAAGGGCAGCCGCCTCCGTGGATCCAGTGGATCTACGACTCGGACAAGGTGGTCCGTCTGTCTGGAGGGAACCTCACGGTCTACGAGTCGGGCTTCTACACCTGCAGCGCCACCAACGCCGTGGCCTCCAGCTCCCGGGTGGTCCAGGTGATTCTGACAGGTAACGGGGAACATGGCGTCTAAATCTGTTTCACTGAATAAAATGTCCCGTTTGGGAAAACTGGATCCACTGACGCTTGGAAGTAAACTCACCAGATCACAACAGAGAGCCTTTAAACATTGGTTCAGTTTGGGGGGCGGCTGGGTGGCGCAGCGGACTAAGCGCTTGTCACTAACGCGAGAGACACTGGTATCGAATCCGGCTGTCGGCGTTGCCTCCGGCTTGGCCGGCCATCATACTAACTCGATTGGCAGAGTCAGCGGGAGTCTGGTCGTTGTAAACAGCGACTCCTACAGGTCGGTCAGGGCGCCTGCACAGCGAGGGAGGGAGATGGTGAGGGTAGTGTGACCTCCCACACGTTACACCTCACCAATGAGAGTCCACGCTGCGAAAAGATGCTGCTGGCTGTCTCCTATGTCTCGGAGGAAGCATCTGCTAGACTTCAGGGCTCCCTAGACTGACCAGTGGGGGGCACATGCGAGCAACAACCAGGAAGGGGAGGGGGGAATTGGCATAACGACTCAATTGGGATGGGAGAAAAACACAGAAATACAGGAGGAGAAACAATGAAAAAGAAATAAAAAAATGTGTTCAATTTGTTCAAAACCTTTTATTTTCTCTTGCAGTGAGATTTGAGATTTGAGAGGTGGCGAATGATTATCCAATGACGCATGTAGTGTGCAACTTTAATGTATTACCTATTAACCCTGCGAGTGGATGATTATCACATGTCTCATAGCATTCAAGCAAAGCTTCTCTGCTGTCAGCTTCACGTCTCGCTTCTTATTGCTTCAGTATTTCCCTTTCTCTGTGTTCTCTGGGTGGCAAACTAAACGGTCAACCCTCTGTGGTGTCCCCTCTCCTTCACGCTCTCTCTGCTCCTTCCTCTTCCTCTTCCTCTAGCCGACACACTGGTGGCCGTTAGTGGCCTGAGGTAGAGTCTGGTGATCTGAAGGTCAGGGTTAGACAGTGTCTCGAGTTTCTCATGTTTATTAGGTGTCATACAAAAATACAGAATACTTTTATATGAAATGCTTTTTTCTGTTCTGCTCGTGAGAGCGTGATAGATACAAATAGATAAGTATAAAATAGAAAGTCAAAAGTACATAAACAAATGTAAACAAAAGTGTTCAATATACATATATACAATATACAATAGATTAGAAGAAAAATTAGTAACTGAGTTGCAATACAGTATACAGTACAATGCAGAACTGGGATGAGGTACAACTTAGGGTGCAATGAGGTATGAGTTGTAGTGCAAATCTCTTTACCAATAAATATAAAGTGTGTTAAAGTGTCTAAAGTGGGTGAAGTGGGTGCTACAGTGAGTTGTTTATTTAAAGTGCGTGTGGATGTGTGTGCTGTGAGTGTATTTGATAGTTTGTTACATAGTGTTATTGTCGTTGAGCATCCTGATGGCCTGGGGATAGAAGCTCCTTCTGAGTCTCTCTGTGCTTGCCATGAGACTCCGGTATCGCTTGCCTGACCGCAGCAGTTCAAAGAGGCAGTAAGGTGGAGGTAGAGTCTGGTAATCAGAAGGTTAGAGTTAGACAGTGTCTCAGGAGGTAGAGTCTGGTAATCAGAAGGTTAGGGTTAGACAGTGTCTCAGGAGGTAGAGTCTGGTAATCAGAAGGTTAGGGTTAGACAGTGTCTCAGGAGGTAGAGTCTGGTAATCAGAAGGTTAGGGTTAGACAGTGTCTCAGGAGGTAGAGTCTGGTAATCAGAAGGTTAGAGTTAGACAGTGTCTCAGGAGGTAGAGTCTGGTAATCAGAAGGTTAGTGTTAGACAGTGTCTCAGGAGGTAGAGTCTGGTAATCAGAAGGTTAGAGTTAGACAGTGTCTCAGGAGGTAGAGTCTGGTAATCAGAAGGTTAGAGTTAGACAGTGTCTCAGGAGGTAGAGTCTGGTAATCAGAAGGTTAGAGTTAGACAGTGTCTCAGGAGGTAGAGTCTGGTAATCAGAAGGTTAGAGTTAGACAGTGTCTCAGGAGGTAGAGTCTGGTAATCAGAAGGTTAGAGTTAGACAGTGTCTCAGGAGGTAGAGTCTGGTAATCAGAAGGTTAGAGTTAGACAGTGTCTCAGGAGGTAGAGTCTGGTCATCTGGTAATCAGAAGGTTAGGGTTAGACAGTGTCTCAGGAGGTAGAGTCTGGTAATCAGAAGGTTAGAGTTAGACAGTGTCTCAGGAGGTAGAGTCTGGTCATCTGGTAATCAGAAGGTTAGGGTTAGACAGTGTCTCAGGAGGTAGAGTCTGGTAATCAGAAGGTTAGTGTTAGACAGTGTCTCAGGAGGTAGAGTCTGGTAATCAGAAGGTTAGAGTTAGACAGTGTCTCAGGAGGTAGAGTCTGGTAATCAGAAGGTTAGAGTTAGACAGTGTCTCAGGAGGTAGAGAGGTCGTCTGGTAATCAGAAGGTTAGGGTTAGACAGTGTCTCAGGAGGTAGAGTCTGGTAATCAGAAGGTTAGTGTTAGACAGTGTCTCAGGAGGTAGAGTCTGGTAATCAGAAGGTTAGTGTTAGACAGTGTCTCAGGAGGTAGAGTCTGGTAATCAGAAGGTTAGGGTTAGACAGTGTCTCAGGAGGTAGAGTCTGGTAATCAGAAGGTTAGAGTTAGACAGTGTCTCAGGAGGTAGAGAGGTCGTCTGGTAATCAGAAGGTTAGGGTTAGACAGTGTCTCAGGAGGTAGAGTCTGGTAATCAGAAGGTTAGTGTTAGACAGTGTCTCAGGAGGTAGAGTCTGGTAATCAGAAGGTTAGGGTTAGACAGTGTCTCAGGAGGTAGAGTCTGGTAATCAGAAGGTTAGGGTTAGACAGTGTCTCAGGAGGTAGACTCTGGTAATCAGAAGGTTAGAGTTAGACAGTGTCTCAGGAGGTAGAGTCTGGTAATCAGAAGGTTAGAGTTAGACAGTGTCTCAGGAGGTAGAGTCTGGTAATCAGAAGGTTAGTGTTAGACAGTGTCTCAGGAGGTAGAGTCTGGTAATCAGAAGGTTAGAGTTAGACAGTGTCTCAGGAGGTAGAGTCTGGTAATCAGAAGGTTAGGGTTAGACAGTGTCTCAGGAGGTAGAGTCTGGTAATCAGAAGGTTAGGGTTAGACAGTGTCTCAGGAGGTAGAGTCTGGTAATCAGAAGGTTAGAGTTAGACAGTGTCTCAGGAGGTAGAGTCTGGTAATCAGAAGGTTAGGGTTAGACAGTGTCTCAGGAGGTAGAGTCTGGTAATCAGAAGGTTAGGGTTAGACAGTGTCTCAGGAGGTAGAGTCTGGTAATCAGAAGGTTAGAGTTAGACAGTGTCTCAGGAGGTAGAGTCTGGTAATCAGAAGGTTAGGGTTAGACAGTGTCTCAGGAGGTAGAGTCTGGTAATCAGAAGGTTAGGGTTAGACAGTGTCTCAGGAGGTAGAGTCTGGTAATCAGAAGGTTAGGGTTAGACAGTGTCTCAGGAGGTAGAGTCTGGTAATCAGAAGGTTAGGGTTAGACAGTGTCTCAGGAGGTAGAGTCTGGTCATCAGAAGGTTAGAGTTAGACAGTGTCTTCATTAACCGGTTGTGTGTTTCTGTCTCCTCTCGCCACAGAGGACTACCTGCCCCTCATAGCGGGCTTCATTAACCCGTTGTGTGTTTCTGTCTCCTCTCGCCACAGAGGACCACCTGCCCCTCATAGCGGGCTTCATTAACCCGTTGTGTGTTTCTGTCTCCTCTCGCCACAGAGGACTACCTGCCCCTCATAGCGGGCTTCATTAACCCGTTGTGTGTTTCTGTCTCCTCTCGCCACAGAGGACTACCTGCCCCTCATAGCGGGCTTCGTCGCCGTCACAGTAGTGGTCATCTCGGTCATCTTCGTCTTCATCTACTCGATCTACTACAAGAACACTAAGATGAGACGTTACAGTCTCAAGAACCCCAAACTCAGCACCCTGAGCGGCAACGTAGCTCATAACGGCTGGGACACGCCCCTCCCCATGACCAAGCTGTCATAGCTCCGGCTGGGACACGCCCCTCCCCATGACCAAGCTGTCATAGCTCCTCCCGTAGTGGACCTGCCACTCTGAACCGGCTGGGACACGCCCCTCCCCATGACCACGCTGTCATAGCTCCCGTAGTGGACCTGCCACTCTGAACCGGCTGGGACACGCCCCTCCCCGTGACCAAGCTGTCATAGCTCCTCCCGTAGTGGACCTGCCACTCTGAACCGGCTGGGACACGCCCCTCCCCGTGACCAAGCTGTCATAGCTCCCGGGAACATCCCCTTCTTGGCCACCAGGGGGAGTGAAGTCGAGGGGCTGAACACCTTGCAAGTCAGCCGGCTGACTCTGGACTTGATCCTGAACCATTTTGGGAATGATCTCTTTGCAAGCCTTTTGATACTTGATATGCACTGTGATGTTGTGGCGTCGATGTTGTAGATTCATGTTTTACAGACGGGTTTGAGTGGAACGCTCGCTGCTGCTGCTGCTGTGTGACTCCGGTTGACTTCCTGTGTGACTCCGGTTGACTTCCTGTGTGACTCCGGTTGACTTCCTGTGTGACTCCGGTTGACTTCCTGTGTGACTCCGGTTGACTTCCTGTGTGACTCCGGTTGACTTCCTGTGTGACTCCGGTTGACTTCCTGTGTGACTCCGGTTGACTTCCTGTGTGACTCCGGTTGACTTCCTGTACGTTCCGCTGCTGTAAACATGAAAACATGGCCGAGATGTGAACAACAGTTAGAATAGAATTTGGCTTAAAAACAAAACAAAAAGAAAAACACTCCTGTAATCCTATAGTTAATACTCTCTGAAATCCCAAAGTCATTGTTGGCTCGACATGCTTATCAACGATAGTCGATCATGACAGAGCTGACTCTTTGGCTGTCGTGACGACTAACTGGACGTCACCTGCAGTCGGTTCTAAAACGCAACGTTTGTGTCGTTGTTGTCAAGTTCAGGGATGGGCATTCATTTTCCAATATTCAAATAGTTGTTCAATTATAAAAAAAAAAAACCTACACTGTGTTGAGAGGGAACCCTGTTGACTGTTAGCTAATCAGGCGGCATAACAGGTTAACAGCTGGGGAACAGAAGAGAGAGATGAAGACAGAGAGACTGGAGACGATACATGGGAGTAATGTTTTATACGTTTGGCCTGTTGGTTCACTAAGTTCACACATTTCAAACATCGACGATGAAACTTTCTGAATGAATGCTGGAAATAACGTTAGTATCTATCTAGTTAGTAACGTTAGTATCTAGTTAGTAACGTTAGTATCTATAGTTAGTAACGTTAGTATCTATAGTTAGTAACGTTAGTATCTATAGTTAGTAACGTTAGTATCTAGTTAGTAACGTTAGTATCTATAGTTAGTAACGTTAGTATCTATAGTTAGTAACGTTAGTATCTATAGTTAGTAACGTTAGTATCTAGTTAGTAACGTTAGTATCTAGTTAGTAACGTTAGTATCTAGTTAGTAACGTTAGTATCTAGTTAGTAACGTTAGTATCTACACTAAAGTATCTAGCTGTTAACAACGACAGCAGCCAGCTACCTCGCTTGTTTGATTATCTCACGTTCGCTATTAAATAAAAACATAGTCATAGTTATTATGTTATAATAGTATAACATTGGTATAGGTATATACTGTAGCAGTTTTTTAGCAGGTATATAGCAGTTATTTCCATACCTAGTCAAATTGAAAGCATCTATTGAACAACCTGAGTATGAAGTCCGACAGGCTCAGGCTCTCTCTACTAACGGCAGACTAGTCACTGGAGAAGACAAGAGGAGATCACAGAGGGCTTCCTCGGGAGATTAAAGTCTAAAGTCCTCTCATCTCATAAGCACAATGGGAATCTAGTATAATTATGAATGTCTTTGTCTTCTCTGGTCTGATCTTCTTCATCCCGGATCCTTGTCTTGGGGGGGGGGGGGGGATCTTGTGATCTCGGCTGATCAGAGACCCCTGCCAACGTGAACACAAGCTGCCCTGTTTCCCTCTCATGTCTCCTTCCTTTGTCGTGCAGCCGACCTTGTGCCTTATCTCTGGGCTTGTCTGCTCGTCAAGTCACTGAAGCAATCATCCCTTCATCCCCACTGTCTGTAGCTTACTCACTCACTCTCTCTCTCTCACTCACTCTCTCTCTCTCACTCACTCTCTCACTCACTCTCTCACTCACTCACTCTCTCACTGACTCTCTCTCTGTGTTCTGCCATCTTGAGTACCCGGCCTGCCTCCTTCTCACACGTCCTGTGCTTCACTGTTTGTTGTGTCACTGAGGTGGAGTGGGGGGGGGGGGGGTGGTTGCCCAAAACAGTGGCAGCTGGCAGCATACTACTAGTATTCTGGATAAGAAGAATCTCAATACATGATGTCGTTTGTAAAACCTTGTATTTATTTATGAAAAACACTATTGGAATATAGCCCATGGTGGACATTGGACTGCAGGGAGAGGCTTCTTAGGTCAAATGAATGTGTGTGTTTGGCTTCACTTCTGTAAGTGTTTTAATGGCTGTTTCCAAAGCTGAGTTCAAGCCTTTTTAAATCCTTACTCACTGGTGTGCGGCTCTTTGGAGGACCTTGTGAATACTGCTGTAAATAATCTTTCAACTATTTGGTGTAAAACAGTATTTTAATATAAAAAAGTTGGCCTTTTGATGATGACTCACTGTGTTACTGGAAAATATAATGGAAATAGAAACATTCATTCGTTAATTCAATAAAAATAAAAAGTTTGACGAAGACGAAAGTGGCCCAAATCTGATTTATTTGTGCTCACATGACGTGGCTCAGATATGAACAGTGAAAACAGCACAAATCACATGGAATGTTAGCTGCATGGTCTCCGCTGCAAATCAACTTATAAATTAAACCATAAACTGGGACTGCAGTGTGTCCTCCGTGTTCACGACCGTGTCATCGTTGGTGTTCATTGCGCATGCGGGTAGATTCTGGAGCGATGACCGGTTCGCGTCTATTCTTAACCCAAACGGTTCATGCGTTTTGCGAATCTGATTGGCCACTGACGCTTCTGGTCATGTGACATGTGCGCCCAATCGCGTGACGCGCCCATTTCCGCCTCGACCAACAGCAAACCCCAACTCTAACCCTAACCGTTCTATCGCCCTGCTCTAAGACAAACTCTAACCCTAACCGTTCTATCGCCCTGCTCTAAGACAAACTCTAACCCTAACCGTTCTATCGCCACGCTCTAAGACAAACTCTAACCTTAACCGTTCTATCGCCACGCTCTAAGACAAACTCTAACCCTAACCGTTCTATCGCCACGCTCTAAGACAAACTCTAACCCTAACCGTTCTATCGCCCTGCTCTAAGACAAACTCTAACCCTAACCGTTCTATCGCCCTGCTCTAAGACAAACTCTAACCCTAACCGTTCTATCGCCCTGCTCTAAGACAAACTCTAACCCTAACCGTTCTATCGCCCTGCTCTAAGACAAACTCTAACCCTAACCGTTCTATCGCCCTGCTCTAAGACAAACTCTAACCCTAACCGTTCTATCGCCCTGCTCTAAGACAAACTCTAACCCTAACCGTTCAGTCGCCCTGCTCTAAGACAAACTCTAACCCTAACCGTTCTATCGCCCTGCTCTAAGACAAACTCTAACCCTAACCGTTCTATCGCCACGCTCTAAGACAAACTCTAACCCTAACCGTTCTATCGCCCTGCTCTAAGACAAACTCTAACCCTAACCGTTCTATCGCCACGCTCTAAGACAAACTCTGACCTTAACCAACTTTGAAAGAGTGCCTATAAGCTTAACCGGGGAGAGAACTTGCCGTCACACGATTGGTGCAACCAGAAACATCAGTGGCCAATCAGAGCGCAAAACGGGAACGCGGAAGCATGAACCGCTTGGGTTAAGAATACAGGCAACCGGTTCACACTGACATCTGATACCTTTGATTGATTGATTGATTTATCGATTGAAAACTTTATTAACAGATTGCAGAATGGGTACAGTACAGTACAGCTCAATACATACACTTTACACATTACATGGGGGACCCTGATGTAAACAAGACGAAAGTCTTTCTCTGGTCTGCATCCCCTTAACAATTGTATGTATTGAGCTGTACTGTACCCATTCTGCAATCTGTTAATAAACTTTTCAATCAATCAATCAATCAATACATACAATTGTTAAGGGGATGCAGACCAGAGAAAGACTTTCATCTTGTTTACATCAGGGTCCCCCATTTTCAATTCACCATAGCTACAACCTGCAGACAAACAACAACAATTGAATGTGATAAATAAATAAATCGGAACTGGCCGTTAGAGCTGCATTGTGCTGCAACTGACTTGGGGACGGATTCTAACACGTCTGTCTGAGGTGTTTGTTGATCACTCTTCCTTCTAGAGAGGGAGGAGGGGGGGGGGTCAGGGTGTAGTGTAGCGAGATCTATTGAGTGTAGAGGAGGCGGAGGGAGGGAGGAGGAGGGGAGGAGGGGGGGGGGGAGGAGTGAGGGAGGAGGGGGTTCAGCAGACCGTCCCAGCGGGTGTCGTTCATTCTAAAGACTCTAAAGAATCTAAACCAAGACCAGCCCGCGGTGCAACTTTACTGCATCAGAGGAACAAGAAGACCGTGAAGAGAAACCCTTTCTCTCTGGACTCGTAAATTCACACGACTTTCGCTTCAAAATGTGGGAAACTCTTTTACTTTTGTTCGGTGGAATCATCGCATTAGCAGGTAAAGCTGTTTAAACAAGACGCGAGTCTTTCTCTGGTCTGCATCCCGTTAACAGCTGCGTGTATTGAGCCGCACTGTACTGTATTGTAATTTGTACCCATTCTGCAATCTGGTAATACAATGATCAATCAATCAATACATTGTGAACAACGATTAGCCAGTTACATTCAATCAATCAATCAAATGTATTTATATAGCACTTCTTCTTCTTTCGTGTAACGTCAGAGGTCCAACTCCGTATCTTGTAGCCATGCCCTTAACTCTGGTCCCACATCAAAGAGGCTGGCTTCCGAGGGTGGTTTGTATTACTAACTTATAGTTATATAGTGTAGTTAGAGTATTATTACTAACTTATAGTTATATAGTATATATATAGTTATCTGTTGTATGGTAACAACAGATGAGGTACTCAAAAAACTGAGCGCCCTCCAACCTAACAAGGCCACTGGCCATGACAACATCCCCTCCAAATTCCTCAGAGACTCAGCAGCCGCCATCACCCCAGTCATCACACACATAATAAACCTCTCCATAAAACAGGGACACGTCCCCAAGGACTTCAAAATTGCGAGAGTGACCCCTCTGCACAAAAAAGGCAGTAAATTAGACCCAGGCAACTACCGCCCTGTTTCTATCCTTACATCCATCTCGAAAGTCATGGAAAAAATAGTATACGAACAGGTCGAAAAATACCTTGCGGAAAAAAATCTAATCTACGAATTCCAATCTGGCTTCAGAACATCCCACTCCACTGACACATGCCTTCTCTATTTAAACGACCACATCAAACAAGAGGTGGACGCGGGCAAATACTGCGGCATGGTCATGCTGGACCTACAAAAGGCCTTCGACACTGTCAATCACACCATTCTGATTGACAAGCTAAAAGCAATTGGTTTTGATAGTTTATCAGTGAGCTGGATACAATCCTACCTGGAGGGGAGGGAACAGATGGTGGAGGTAAACGGTACTCTACCCCCCCCCCCCCCCTCACAGTGAGCTGTGGTGTTCCACAAGGAAGCATACTAGGTCCGCTACTGTTCCTAATTTATGCAAATGACATGTCGTCAGCTTGTGACTGCAACTTGTTCCTGTTTGCGGACGACTCAGCCCTGCTGGTCTCTGACAAGAACAAGTTACAGGTTGAAAAAACCCTCAGCTCAGAACTCGGCAAAATCTGCATATGGCTCGCTGATAACAAACTATCATTACACAAAACAGAGTCCATTCTCTTCGGTTCAAATAACAAACTCAGCAAGACCGACGGCTTCTCAGTTACAGTGGGTGACAATATTGTCACAAGGAAAGAAGATATTACCTACCTGGGTTCCATCCTAGAGGCAAATCTTTCCTGTGACAAAATGGCATCCAATGTAATAAAAAAAGTCAACCAACGAACTCGATTCTTGTACCGGATCTCCTCACTGGTAAACAAGAATACCCTGAAGACTCTAGCAGGAGCACTCATTCAAGGGTACTACGACTATGCTTGCACCTCATGGTACCAAAGCACCTCAAAGGCGCTAAAAACAAAATTACAAACATCTCAAAACAAACTGGTCAGACTACTGCTTGACCTTACTCCTAGAACCCACCTCACCCCTGCCCACTTTGACAACCTAGGATGGCTTAGAGTAGACGACAGAGTACAGCAACTTGCAATGGGCCTGGTCTACAAGATACACTACACGACCAAGGTACCCATGTACATGACAAAATACTTCCCAAAGGTCAGTGAATACCACGATCACAACACCAGAGGGAGTTCCACAAATCATGTTAAACCCAGATTCGGCTCAAACAAGGGACTAAACACGTTTCGCAATTATGCCACATCAATGTGGAACGCCCTACCCACAGCTGTAAAGGAATGTGAATCACTACCCACTTTCAAAAACACTCTCAAAAAACACCTACGGGAGACTGCAACTCGAAACTGGCCCCTGTAAATGTCATAACCCAACCCCCTCCAATGTACAGTAAATTACCAAGTATGGTCTTGTCAATAATCCAATGTACAGTGTTTGTTTGTACAGGTGTACAGTGTCCCCCACCCACCCCTCCTACCCAACCCCCCCCCCCACTCCTACCCAACCCCCCCCCCACCCATCCACCTCCAATGTACAGTCCCCCCCCACCCCCACCTACCCAATCCAATGTACAGTTTCTACGTCTAATGTATATACTCTTTTCTTTCTGGACTCTTTTTGTATCACAAACAGTACTGTAACTGCAAATCTGGTATGTCATAAATGTATAGATGTAGCAGTACTGTCTATCGGTATGTCATGTATGTCACATATGTTACGATGAATTGAAAATGGGGGACCCTGATGTAAACAAGACGAAAGTCTTTCTCTGGTCTGCATCCCCTTAACAATTGTATGTATTGAGCTGTACTGTACTGTACCCATTCTGCAATCTGTTAATAAAGTTTTCAATCAATCAATCAATCAATATAGTGTAGTTACAGTGTTATTACTAACTTATAGTTATATAGTGTAGTTACAGTGTTATTACTAACTTATAGTTATATAGTGTAGTTACAGTGTTATCACTAACGTATAGTTATATAGTGTAGTTACAGTGTTATTAGTGCAGCCTAACTTATAGTTATATAGTGTAGTTACAGTAAGTACTGCAGTGTAGTCAAACGTGTTTGATGATCTAGTTACTATTTAATAATTTAATTACAGCACTATGTTATCAATACACATTTATAAAACAAGGCATATTTAGCCAAAATATGTTGCCAGAACATAATTTTTTAAATATATATATATATTTTTTACTTGCCAATGCGAACTGTCACCCAACCACGACCCCACTTTGGGTCGCGACCCGTAGTTTGAGAACCGGTGATCTAGTAGTATCTACATTTTCCTTTTTTTTTTATTATTATTATCTTTTCCTCCTTTCTTTTTCTGTTTTTCTCCCCTCCCAATGTTAGTCGTTATGCCAATTCCCAATCCCCTTCCTGGTCGTTGCGCACTCTACCCCCTACCGTCGGTCTGGGAGGGCGGAGACTATCACATGCTTCCTCCGACACATGTGTACCCAGCCCACCGCTTCTTTTCACCTGGCAGCGCGGACTCTCACTGGGAGAGTGTAACGTGTGGAAGGTCACACTACCTCCCCCAGATCCTTCCCTCGCTGTGCAGGCGCCCCGACCGAACTGTAGGAGTCGCTGTTTACAACGACCAGGACCCACCTCACCGGGTTTCCCACCCGCTGACTCTGCCAATCGTGTTAGTATGGACGGTCGGCCAACCCGGAGGCACCACAGCTGGATTCGATCTCACTGTCTCTGTGGTGGTAGACAGACGCTTAGTCCACTGCGCTACCCGGCCGCCCTACATTTTACTTTCTTCTTTATGATTTGTTTTGCCATGTTTTACCGGTGAACCCATATCTCTAATTCCAAATATAGGCCTAGATGCTTGTATGTCCGTGGTAATAAAGGAGAAGTATGTCTTTGTGAAACTGTGAGGTTCCTTGTAAACTAACCTCGTTCCCAGTTTTATCTCCGTGAGACGAAGCCTGGTAAAGAACTACGGCCCAAAGTGTGTGTGGGGTAGAATGTCCGGTGTGTGTACTTCCTGTCGGCAAACAAGCTAGAACACGCGTCCCGGTCATGTAGTAACTTCTTCAGGCAAAGCCGTTGCAGTGGCTTAAACGAGGAAATATTGTGCACTTCACACATTTCTATAATTGTTTTGTCGAAACCGGAAAGCCTGTAGCCGGTACTTCCTGTACTTCCGTTTAGACATTTTAGGAGGCATATCTTTACCAGCCTAGAGAACCGGTGATCTAGTTAGTATCTACATTTTCCTTTCTTTTTTATGATTAGTTTTGCCATGTCTTACCGGAGGTGGGGAGCTGGGAGCAGGAGACACGCCCCCTCCAGGAGACACGCCCCCTCCAACCTGTTGCATGCTGGGAGCAGGAGACACGCCCCCTCCAGGAGCCACGCCCCCAACAACCTGTTGCATTCAAGCTAGAGAGCAGGAAAAACATGGACGCTCGCTAAACCTTTTGGGCAGTTTGTCTTGCATACAGTTCACAGTTTACAACGACATATAGCCGGTATACTTACAGAAACAGCAAACAACATTTACGTTCACCGGTGGTTGAGATATCATACCCGAGTGTGCGACTAGGAACGCCGATATTCTGTTTTATTAGTTTTTTGCTAGTCGGAAGTCGGAATTTTTTTATCTCCCGAGTTATAATCGAACACGATAACAGCATTAACGTTTATACGATGTGAGCGGCCGGGGGCTCGAGCCGGGGGTTCAGACCAGGAACAACGAGTTGACGCGTCGTTTAATTCCATTTGTCCTCGTAGGAAGTGAGACTTTCCAACGTCAGCGTCTGCATGACGTGAGTGAGCGGCCGGGTCCACATGTTGTCAGCTTACCATCATAATGCATTTATTTCACCCTGGGGCCACAATGGCTAGGTAGGTAGAGCAGTCGTCTGGTAATCCCAGGTTCCCGGTTCAATTCCCGCCCCTCCCGGGCAGCGTGTCGATGTGTCCTTGAGCAAGACACTTAACCCCTAACTGCTCCCGATGAGCAGGTCGGCACCTTGCACGGTCGCCTCCGTATTGTATGGTAACTCAGTTACTTCTATTCTGCATCGAACATTGTACATATGTCTATACTGAACACTGTGACCTCTATTTTTACTTCTATTTTACATGCTATTGTGGGATCGCAAGAAAGGATGAAACGGGAGACGGTAGTCGAGTCTTTCCTTTACTTCCCAACATAAATTACATACATCAAACTAGGGCTGGGCGATATGGAAAAAAATCATATCGCGATAACGATATGATAATTTTATTTTATTTCTCGATATCGATAATTATCGAATTGTTATAAGTATAAAAAAAAAAAAAAAATCTTTTTTTTTAACAACAGATGTATGTTTATTTTGCAGCAATTCTTTGTCGTTGCCGCCATCTTTAGTGTTACATCCCCTCACACTCCAGTTCTCAGGCTGCAGCTGGTTTAAAAGCTAAAGTAAACCGGCTTCTCTGCTGGCTGTGGCTCCAGAGGAGTTGAACAGTTCTGGCTCTGCTAGTTTATTTTCGATCTTTTGGCGCTTTTTTGGTGGACAAACCACCGCACATGTGCACTGTGACTTGTGACTGGAGTCTAGTTCTGCTAGCACACATAGCCTACTGTGTACAGACGGTTTCAAACTGTATTTTAAATTAGAAAGCAAACAAAATAAATGGACGAGAAAAAGAAATCTGAATTTGGTCAGTATTGTCATTTGGACAAGCAAAGCCATTACTTTAAGTTGCAGGCAAGAAAGACAAGTCTGTCCACTGTCTCTGGTTTTAAAGCTGCTCTGTTGCAGGTAAAAAAAAAAAAAAAAAAAAAAAAAACGATTTTTCGATTTTTTTTTTTATTCCGATATTCGATATCGATTATTAAAATATATCGCGATATTTATCGTTATCGTTATATCGCCCAGCCCTACATCAAACAGAGTGCAGAGGCGTTTAACGTTACTACTTCAAAGTGACAGCAGCCAGCTGACAGCTGACAGGTGACCTAATATACGTCACCAAATACCCACACCGTTCCCAGAATCCCCAGGCTTAAAGGAGCATTCCTCTGCTCCTCAAGTCCAGTGAATGTCTGCACCAATTGTGCGTGATAAGTGTCACCACACTATACTATTTTATTTCATACTTATCTTGTCTAGCACAGTCTCTGGAGCGTAACAGTGAGAAGCATTTTGTATAAAAGTATTCTGTACTTCTGTATGACAACTAATAAAGAAACTTGAAACTTGAACATGTGAGTGTGTGAGTGTCTGAGTGAACGGGTCAAATGTGAGGAACAAGGTTGTAAAGCGCTTTGGATAAAAAACGTTATATAAATGCTGCCATTGACCATTTGATACGTTATCGTTGAATCTGTAGGTCGGCCTGCGACGGCTTCCTGCACCAAGGACACCATCGTGATGAGCCCCCCCCGCGTGGTGGTCCGGTACGGAGACTCGGTGTCGGTCACCTGCAGCAAGTCGCTCGCGGGCGTCGGCATGGGCTGGGAGGCAACGCACGGGGGCACCAAGCTGGAGATGGGTGTGAACCTGGTCACCTGGGCGGTGGCCGCTCTGACCGTCTGGACCATCAGTCCGCTATGTTACGTTACCTTCTCTGATGACCAGTGTTCAGAAAGGCTACCGGTCACCGTCTACAGTGAGTCTACCTCTTCATCTGAACTCTGACCCTAACCCTAACCCAGTCCCTCCACTCTGCAGTAAACAGCCATCACTGATATAGAGTGTCTGGTCAGTAACATGGGTCTCCCAGTCCCTCCACTCTGCAGTAAACAGTCATCACTGATATAGAGTGTCTGGTCAGTAACATGGGTCTCCCAGTCCCTCCACTCTGCAGTAAACAGTCATCACTGATACAGAGTGTCTGGTCAGTAACATGGGTCTCCCAGTCCCTCCACTCTGCAGTAAACAGCCATCACTGATATAGAGTGTCTGGTCAGTAACATGGGTCTCCCAGTCCCTCCACTCTGCAGTAAACAGTCATCACTGATATAGTGTCTGGTCAGTAACATGGGTCTCTCAGTCCCTCCACTCTGCAGTAAACAGTCATCACTGATATAGAGTGTCTGGTCAGTAACATGGGTCTCCCAGTCCCTCCACTCTGCAGTAAACAGTCATCACTGATATAGAGTGTCTGGTCAGTAACATGGGTCTCTCAGTCCCTCCACTCTGCAGTAAACAGTCATCACTGATATAGAGTGTCTGGTCAGTAACATGGGTCTCTCAGTCCCTCCACTCTGCAGTAAACAGCCATCACTGATACAGAGTGTCTGGTCAGTAACATGGGTCTCCCAGTCCCTCCACTCTGCAGTAAACAGCCATCACTGATATAGAGTGTCTGGTCAGTAACATGGGTCTCTCAGTCCCTCCACTCTGCAGTAAACAGTCATCACTGATATAGAGTGTCTGGTCAGTAACATGGGTCTCCCAGTCCCTCCACTCTGCAGTAAACAGTCATCACTGATATAGAGTGTCTGGTCAGTAACATGGGTCTCCCAGTCCCTCCACTCTGCAGTAAACAGTCATCACTGATATAGAGTGTCTGGTCAGTAACATGGGTCTCCCAGTCCCTCCACTCTGCAGTAAACAGACATCACTGATATAGTGTCTGGTCAGTAACATGGGTCTCCCAGTCCCTCCACTCTGCAGTAAACAGTCATCACTGATATAGAGTGTCTGGTCAGTAACATGGGTCTCCCAGTCCCTCCACTCTGCAGTAAACAGTCATCACTGATATAGAGTGTCTGGTCAGTAACATGGGTCTCCCAGTCCCTCCACTCTGCAGTAAACAGTCATCACTGATATAGAGTGTCTGGTCAGTAACATGGGTCTCCCATTCCCTCCACTCTGCAGTAAACAGTCATCACTGATATATAGTGTCTGGTCAGTAACATGGGTCTCCCAGTCCCTCCACTCTGCAGTAAACAGTCATCACTGATATAGAGTGTCTGGTCAGTAACATGGGTCTCTCAGTCCCTCCACTCTGCAGTAAACAGTCATCACTGATATAGTGTGTCTGGTCAGTAACATGGGTCTCCCAGTCCCTCCACTCTGCAGTAAACAGTCATCACTGATATAGAGTGTCTGGTCAGTAACATGGGTCTCTCAGTCCCTCCACTCTGCAGTAAACAGTCATCACTGATATAGAGTGTCTGGTCAGTAACATGGGTCTCCCAGTCCCTCCACTCTGCAGTAAACAGCCATCACTGATATAGAGTGTCTGGTCAGTAACATGGGTCTCCCAGTCCCTCCACTCTGCAGTAAACAGTCATCACTGATATAGAGTGTCTGGTCAGTAACATGGGTCTCCCAGTCCCTCCACTCTGCAGTAAACAGCCATCACTGATATAGAGTGTCTGGTCAGTAACATGGGTCTCTCAGTCCCTCCACTCTGCAGTAAACAGCCATCACTGATATAGAGTGTCTGGTCAGTAACACGGGTCTCTCAGTCCCTCCACTCTGCAGTAAACAGCCATCACTGATATAGAGTGTCTGGTCAGTAACATGGGTCTCCCAGTCCCTCCACTCTGCAGTAAACAGTCATCACTGATATAGAGTGTCTGGTCAGTAACATGGGTCTCCCAGTCCCTCCACTCTGCAGTAAACAGTCATCACTGATATAGAGTGTCTGGTCAGTAACATGGGTCTCCCAGTCCCTCCACTCTGCAGTAAACAGCCATCACTGATATAGAGTGTCTGGTCAGTAACATGGGTCTCCCAGTCCCTCCACTTTGCAGTAAACAGTCATCACTGATATAGAGTGTCTGGTCAGTAACATGGGTCTCCCAGTCCCTCCACTCTGCAGTAAACAGCCATCACTGATACAGAGTGTCTGGTCAGTAACATGGGTCTCTGACCAGACACTATACTATAGCAGGGATGGCTGTCAGAGTGTAGAGCTATTATTCTAACTTGTAGACCACTTGAAACATGAAAATGACTTTTATTACCTAAAGTTTAATCTAACAATTCACTTATTCAATATCTGAAATGAAATGGGGGAAAAAAACAACCACCTTCGTACTGTCTTCTACTATCATGCACTCTTCCACTAATTAATCTTCCTTGTCTATATTACTACCTACTGTACTAATATGTACTCATCACTGCAGCACCCAGGTTTCAACACTGTTTGATGAACATTGTTACTCAGCTGATAGAGTTGTACCCTTCCTTCCTGATGACTTGTCGTACAGAACTTGTAAGTCGCTTTGGATAAAAGCGTTTCAGCTAAATGACTAAATGCATGTTTAGGTGTAACTGGTTTCCATCATGTTTTGTTTTATTTTCATCAAATCTTTTTTTTCTTTTCTTTTTTTTACATAACATATAACACATACATACAATACAATACATAACAATAACACAATAATAAATAATATAAAGAATAAATGAAGGAGTAAATAAAATAAAAAATATATAATAATAATAATAATAATAATAATTAACAGATCAACAGACAATAACAATAACATTTGTGGTCACAAGACAAGATAGATTTTGTTATCTATTCTATTTTATTCTATTATTATTTGTATTTTTTGCACAATCAAGGCGGGCATGGCCACCTTCATTTCACTACATGTCTTGTGTCTGTATGTGACGAATAAACCTCTTGAATCTTGAAAGAGAACAGGGCAAATTATAATTTATATATATAATTATAAAAAGAAAAATATATGTAATAAATGTTTTCATCATGTTTGTCGACAGAGATGCCAGACAGCGTGTCCCTGTTGTCGAGCCCCGCCGAGTCGAGCCCCCCCGCGTGGTCGAGCCCCCCCGGGCCCATGGTGGAGGGCAGACGGTACCAGCTGCGCTGTGCCATCCTCAGCGTGGCCCCGGTGCACACCCTCACGGTCACCTGGGTCCAGGGGGGCCACGTCCTGCGGGTGGAGTCCAACTACACCCAGAGCTGGACCCCCATGGACGTGTCCCCCTCCCTCTCCTTCGCCCCCCGCAGAGAGGACGACGGGGCGCAGATCCTCTGTCGGACGCAGCTGGACCTGGGCCCCGCGGGCCCCCACCCCCTCCCCGTGATGTCATCAGAGCCCCACCGTCTGACTGTGCACTGTGAGTTCATCTGACGAGTTCCTCTGACTGTAGTTCCTCTGACGAGTTCCTCTGACTGTAGTTCATCTGACTGTAGTTCATCTGACTGTAGTTCATCTGACTGTAGTTCATCTGACTGTAGTTCCTCTCTGACTGTAGTTCCTCTGACTGTAGTTCATCTGACTGTAGTTCATCTGACTGTAGTTCCTCTGACTGTAGTTCCTCTGACTGTAGTTCCTCTGACTGTAGTTCCTCTGACTGTAGTTCATCTGACGAGTTCCTCTGACTGTAGTTCCTCTGACTGTAGTTCCTCTGACTGTAGTTCCTCTGACTGTAGTTCATCTGACTGTAGTTCCTCTCTGACTGTAGTTCCTCTGACTGTAGTTCCTCTGACTGTAGTTCCTCTGACTGTAGTTCCTCTGACTGTAGTTCCTCTGACTGTAGTTCATCTGACTGTAGTTCAGCTGACTGTAGTTCATCTGACTGTAGTTCCTCTGACTGTAGTTCATCTGACTGTAGTTCATCTGACTGTAGTTCATCTGACTGTAGTTCATCTGACTGTAGTTCATCTGACTGTAGTTCCTCTGACTGTAGTTCCTCTGACTGTAGTTCATCTGACTGTAGTTCATCTGACTGTAGTTCCTCTGACTGTAGTTCATCTGACTGTAGTTCATCTGACTAGTTCCTCTGACTGTAGTTCCTCTGACTGTAGTTCCTCTGACTGTAGTTCATCTGACTGTAGTTCATCTGACTGTAGTTCCTCTCTGACTGTAGTTCATCTGACTGTAGTTCCTCTGACTGTAGTTCCTCTGACTGTAGTTCCTCTGACTGTAGTTCCTCTGACTGTAGTTCATCTGACTGTAGTTCCTCTGACTGTAGTTCCTCTGACTGCAGTTCATCTGACTGTAGTTCCTCTGACTGTAGTTCCTCTGACTGTAGTTCATCTGACTGTAGTTCATCTGACTGTAGTTCCTCTGACTGTAGTCTGGTGAGAGCTTGGTGAGTCTGGTGAGAGCTTGGTGAGTCTGGTGAGAGCTTGGTGAGTCTGGTGAGAGCTTGGTGAGTCTGGTGAGAGCTTGGTGAGTCTGGTGAGAGCTTGGTGAGTCTGGTGAGAGCTTGGTGAGTCTGGTGAGAGCTTGGTGTGTCTGGTGAGAGCTTGGTGAGTCTGGTGAGAGCTTGGTGAGTCTGGTGAGAGCTTGGTGAGTCTGGTGAGAGCTTGGTGAGTCTGGTGAGAGCTTGGTGAGTCTGGTGAGAGCTTGGTGAGTCTGGTGAGAGCTTGGTGAGTCTGGTGAGAGCTTGGTGAGTCTGGTGAGAGCTTGGTGAGTCTGGTGAGAGCTTGGTGAGTCTGGTGAGAGCTTGGTGTGTCTGGTGAGAGCTTGGTGAGTCTGGTGAGAGCTTGGTGAGTCTGGTGAGAGCTTGGTGAGTCTGGTGAGAGCTTGGTGAGAGCTTGGTGAGTCTGGTGAGAGCTTGGTGAGTCTGGTGAGAGCTTGGTGAGTCTGGTGAGAGCTTGGTGAGTCTGGTGAGAGCTTGGTGAGTCTGGTGAGAGCTTGGTGAGTCTGGTGAGAGCTTGGTGAGTCTGGTGAGAGCTTGGTGTGTCTGGTGAGTCTGGTGAGTCTGGTGAGAGCTTGGTGAGTCTGGTGAGTCTGGTGAGAGCTTGGTGAGTCTGGTGAGAGCTTGGTGTGTCTGGTGAGAGCTTGGTGAGTCTGGTGAGAGCTTGGTGAGTCTGGTGAGAGCTTGGTGAGTCTGGTGAGAGCTTGGTGTGTCTGGTGAGAGCTTGGTGAGTCTGGTGAGAGCTTGGTGTGTCTGGTGAGAGCTTGGTGAGTCTGGTGAGAGCTTGTATGGAACGCACCAGAATTTAAACAGGTGCAGCTGCCAGTTCAGTGTCACTGTGTGTATTTTCTTTTTTTGCTTGTCTGGTCGTGAAATTGGTTTTACATTTAGCTCTAAGTCTTACCTGGTTGAAACCTGCAGATACCCTGGATAACATATTCCTTTATTGGTTCCCTTATATTCCTTTATTGATCCCCTTGGGGAAATCCGGGACTTACAAACACAAGTACACAATTATCAGGATTTGTAAGAGAATATTAAATCAAATCAAATCAAATCAAATTTATTTATAAGGCCCGACAACACGTTAATGTCCCCATGGGCCGTACAGGTCTTCTTTAAACAAGTCAAGAAGAAAACATAACAATAAGTCAAGAACAGAACAAGAACACCATAAGGTGCAAACATTTTAGATGAATACAAATAGATGAATGAATGCAACACTCCCAGACATACCCCACGCGAAGGTAAGGAAAAACTCACTAAAACCTAACAATAGGGAAAAAAGCTCCACAGGCAGTGTGGAGGAGAGAAACCTTAGAAGGGCCATTCAAGGGGGGATCTCCCTTCTTAGATGTTGGTGATAGTAGTGTTGCAGATGGACAGTTGGTAAGCATGCACTCATGTGTGTGGTGAAAGTGGAGACTTGTGGAGTGGAAGTGGAGACTTGTGGAGTGGAAGTGGAGACTTGTTATATTATATAATATATTATTTTCTCCCGTTTGTCCTCAGACCCTCCGACGTTCACGAGTCCCGAGGAGGAGACGCTGGAGGTGGTCGTGGGGGAAGACGTCACTCTGAACTGCACTGCGAGTGGGAACCCGGCGCCGGTGTACAGCCTGCGCTCAGACACCCTGGACAGGGTGGGGGTCCAGGCCCTGCACACCGCCCAGCTGCCCCCGGGCACCTACAGCTGCACCGCCTCCAACTCCGTGGGCAACAGCACCAAGACCTTCATCATCAGTGAAGCCACAAGTAAGATCATGTTAAGATAACGATAAGATCATGTTAAGATAATGTTAAGATAATGTTAAGATAATGATAAGATAATGTTAAGATAATGATAAGATAATGATAAGATAAGATAATGTTAAGATAATGATAAGATAATGATAAGATAATGTTAAGATAATGATAAGATAATGATAAGATAATGTTAAGATAATGATAAGATAATGATAAGATAAGATAATGATAAGATAATGTTAAGATAATGATAAGATAATGATAAGATAATGATAAGATAATGATAAGATAATGTTAAGATAGGATAATGTTAAGATAATGATAAGATAATGTTAAGATAATGATAAGATAATGTTAAGATAGTGATAAGATAATGTTAAGATAAGATAATGATAAGATAATAAGATAATGTTAAGATAATATAACGTTAAGATAATGTTAAGATAATGTTATGATAAGATAATATATTCCTTTATTGATCCTCTTGGGGAGATGCAGGCATCATAGCAGCATGGGGGAGGGGGGGGGGGGTACAGGTATTATTATAACGCCTGCATGCTATTGTTTCAGGAAGTCGTTCTGGGACCACTGCTGGGATTCTGGTGGCTGCGTTGATTCTGTTCGGTCTTGTGTCTGTCGGTGCCGTGTATTACAACCAGAGAAGGTCCACTGTGTGAGAGAGAGAGAGAGAGAGAGAGAGAGAGAGAGAGAGAGAGAGAGAGAGAGAGAGAGAGAGAGAGAGAGAGAGAGAGAGGGAGAGGGATGGAGAGAGAGAGAGAGAGAGAGAGAGAGAGAGAGAGAGAGAGAGAGAGAGAGAGAGAGAGAGAGAGAGAGAGAAAGAGAGAAAGAGAGAGAGAGGGGGGAGGGATGGAGAGAGAGAGACAGAGAGGGGGAGGGATGGAGAGAGAGAGAGAAAGAGAAAGAGAGGGGGGAGGGATGGAGAGAGAGAGGGATGGAGAGAGAGAGACAGAGACAGAGAGACAGAGAGGGAGAGGGATGGAGAGAGAGAGATGGAGAGAGAGAGAGGGAGAGAGATGGAGAGAGAGAGAGAGAGAGAGGGGGGGAGGGATGGAGAGATGGAGAGAGAGAGAGAGAGAGATGGAGAGAGAGAGATGGAGAGAGAGAGGGGGGGGAGGGATGGAGAGATAGAGATTAAGAATAAACTGGACTTTGAAGAAGTCTTTATTCATTGCACACATTGACAATGGAGAGAGATGGAGAGATGGAGAGAGATGGAGAGAATGCCCCACAAACTCTCTCTAACCGCTGCCTCTTCCTGCAGGGAGCCGCAGCACGTTCTGGGCTGTAGTCGGAGTGTTCGTGGGCCTGGCGCTGGTGCTGGTCGCCGGCTACATGGTGCTCAAGTTCAGGGCTGGAGGAGGGTCTGACTTCTGAGGGGGGGGGGGGTCCTCGAGGACTGTATGAACTCAATACTTGATCTTTGCAATAATGGCAATAATGGCTTTAATTCTGCATGGCTTTAAAATGCAAGTGTAGCTTCTTGCAGCATGTGGAGCCTGGGGTGTGTGTTGCATGCTGGTCCATCTGGAGCAGGACCATGTGTTGCATGCTGGTCAATCTGAAGCAGGACCGCTGCTCGCCACAGTGCGTGATCAGAGGAGCCGTTCATATCTTTGTGACGTTCAGGATCACTATCATACAAATAAGCGGTTGGAAAAAAGCTACATCTAGATTTATATGCCAAAGTTTAAATGGGACTTTCTTTCCTTTATGGTTAATTACTACATTATCTGTGGTTAGAGTCTGTGTAATTACTACATTATCTGTGGTTAGAGTCTGTGTAATTACTACATTATTGATGGTTAGATTCTGTGTAATTACTACATTATCTATGGTTAGATTCTGTGTAATTACTACATTATCTATGGTTAGATTCTGTGTAATTACTACATTATCTATGATTAGAGGATGTGTAATTACTACATTATCTATGATTAGAGGCTGTGTAATTACTACATTACCTATGGTTATAAACTGCAATTACTACATTATCCATGATTAGAGGCTGTGTAATTACTACATTATCTATGGTTAGATTCTGTGTAATTACTACATTATCTATGGTTAGATTCTGTGTAATTACTACATTATCTATGGTTAGATTCTGTGTAATTACTACATTATCTATGGTTAGAGTCTGTGTAATTACTACATTATCTATGGTTAGATTATGTGTAATTACGACATTATCTATGGTTAGATTCTGTGTAATTACTACATTATCTATGATTAGAGGCTGTGTAATTACTACATTATCTATGATTAGAGGCTGTGTAATTACTACATTATCTATGGTTAGATTCTGTGTAATTACTACATTATCTATGATTAGAGGCTGTGTAATTACTACATTATCTATGGTTAGATTCTGTGTAATTACTACATTATCTATGGTTAGATTCTGTGTAATTACTACATTATCTATGGTTAGATTCTGTGTAATTACTACATTATCTATTATCTATGGTTATAAACTGTTGTTACTTTTTCTTGCATAGGAAACGTGTTGCTTAGAAACGAAATGTTTAAAAACCACTTGTGTTATATACTGTCGATATCGAAGGCTCTTTGTTTACATTTACTCAGGTGCTATCTGTTTCTCAATCAAATAAAATCTCGTAATCACATCTCTTCTAAGAAGAGGATGTCGGTACAAAGTTGTTTTTTGTTTGCATTTGAGTTCTTCTCAAGTTACAAGTGTTAAGCACAAGGTATTCTCAAGTTCACATTCTGTGACGTTTGAGAAGCCTTTCAAATGTGTACGAACCACTATTTCCAAAATGTCCCCCTTACCCTGTAGTGCTATTTATCCATCCAGATCATTTCGCCTAGTTTTGGACATTCATTCATTATTATATGGGGGGTGTAGTTCGGTAGAAAATAGTTCCTGCAGGAGACTGCTCACAACAAGTTCTGTGGATCATCTTGAGTCACCAAGTCATGATGTCTGGAGAGAGACGTTGGTTTGAGTTCTTCACACGTCTTTTATTTAGCGGTTTGAGCCACAAACCCAGTGCCATTCAGCTCCATCGTATTGGAGCGACGGCAGAAATCACACCCAAACTACCTGGACTTTATGTTTTATTTTAGGTGACCTGTCACTTTTAAAATGCACTGTTTAAGCTTTGTAATGTATTTGTTGTTTACTAATGATGTGTATCATTTTTATCAAATCATTGTCAGCTGATGTCCCTGAGATGTGAAGTCATTGCCTTGTTGTTACCATTAAAAAAACATGTACAACCAATGTCATTATGTAATATTTTTATTTTATTTTACATGTTGCGACCGTTATAGTTAACTTGTTGTATAGGTTAAAATGTAATGGTATCAGAAAGTGGACTATTAAACATTATGATTAATAAAACGATTAAATATTAATAGTTTGTGACACTTGTTCCGTGTCGTTCTTTAAATGCAAGGAATGCATCGGCCATATTCACACGGCGGCCATTTTGCTCTTACGTCATGCTCAGGTTGGGTTCTTTGATTGGATTAGATTCAAATGTATTGTCGCTATATATACAGCAGAAGTAGACGCACCAACAGGAAGTGTGGCACCCAACCTGAGTGTGACTGAGACCCAACCAGAGTGTGACTGAGACCCAACCAGAGTGTGACTGAGACCCAACCAGAGTGTGACTGTGACCCAACCAGAGTGTGACTGTGCCCCAACCAGAGTGTGACTGAGACCCAACCAGAGTGCGACTGAGACCCAACCAGAGTGTGACTGAGACCCAACCAGAGTGCGGCTGAGACCCAACCAGAGTGTGACTGAGACCCAACCAGAGTGTGACTGTGCCCCAACCAGAGTGCGGCTGTGCCCCAACCAGAGTGCGACTGTGCCCCAACCTGAGTGCGACTGTGCCCCAACCAGAGTGTGACTGTGCCCCAACCAGAGTGTGACTGTGCCCCAACCAGAGTGCGACTGTGCCCCAACCAGAGTGCGACTGTGCCCCAACCAGAGTGTGACTGTGCCCCAACCAGAGTGTGACTGAGACCCAACCAGAGTGTGACTGTGCCCCAACCAGAGTGTGACTGTGCCCCAACCAGAGTGTGACTGAGACCCAACCAGAGTGCGACTGAGACCCAACCTGAGTGTGACTGTGCCCCAACCAGAGTGTGACTGCCCCAACCAGAGTGTGACTGAGACCCAACCTGAGTGCGACTGAGACCCAACCTGAGTGTGACTGTGCCCCAACCAGAGTGCGACTGAGACCCAACCAGAGTGCGACTGTGCCCCAACCAGAGTGCGACTGAGACCCAACCAGAGTGTGACTGTGCCCCAACCTGAGTGCGACTGTGCCCCAACCAGAGTGCGACTGAGACCCAACCAGAGTGTGACTGAGACCCAACCAGAGTGCGACTGAGACCCAACCAGAGTGCGACTGTGCCCCAACCAGAGTGCGACTGTGCCCCAACCAGAGTGCTACTGTGCCCCAACCAGAGTGCGACTGTGCCCCGACCTGAGCGTGATGACATAAGAGCAGAATGGCCGCCCCGTGAATATGGCCACTTGTTGAGCCGCAGCCAAGCCTCTCTGTATGTGTTCTTTGACGGAATGCTGATCGAGGCGACGTTTAAACCAACGTCCTCCCTGCTCCCTTTTCAACCCCGCTCCCTGGCTCCGTCCAGCGCCCAGGCTGCCATACTAATTAGTACGGACTGACGGGAATGTAAAGCGAACCTTTTGTAATCCTGCCCATGTCGGCCCTTATAGACGGGCATTTCTTTTTGTCTCTTGTGTCTGTTGTTCCCCGGTGTTATTCCCGGCTGAAGGTCCGAGCTCCGACTGTGTTGCTATAACGACCGGGCTGTGGTGTCTGTTGCTCAATTTGTCTTGTGAGCAACGGAGAAGAAACATAATAAAGTTTAGTATGTGACACGAGCTCAGGAGTTGGTTAGGGAGCGGGAACATGCAGCTGTGTGTCCCATAAACACACCGATCAGCATCCACTTACTCAGGTCTCAGTCCCTCAGTCTGCTACTGTTTACATTTACATCTAGTCATTTAGCTGAAACGCTTTTATCCAAAGCCACTTACAAGTTCTGTACGACAAGTCATCAGGAAGGTATACAACTCAGCTGAGTAACAATGTTCATCAAAGTGTTGAGTGCTACAGTGTAGGTTAGTTTATTAGGACAAGTGCAGGACAGTACGGTTAGTTAGGGTTAGAGTTTTTTTATTTTTATTTTTCAGATAATGGTTGAAGAAGTGCGTCTTTAGTCGACGGCGAAAGATTGGACGTGTTTCGGCTCCTAACTGGGGTGGGTAGTTCATTCCACCATTGTGGGGTAAGGACTGAGAAAAGGCAGGTTGGCTACTGACACGTCAGGGTGGGCTACTGACACGTCAGGGTGGGCTACTGACACGTCAGGGTGGGCTACTGACACGTCAGGGTGGGCTACTGATACGTCAGGATGGGCTACTGATACGTCAGGGTGGGCTACTCTACTGATACGTCAGGGTGGGCTACTGACACGTCAGGATGGGCTACTGATAAGTCAGGGTGGGCTACTGATACGTCAGGGTGGGCTACTTATACGTCAGGATGGGCTACTGATACGTCAGGGTGGGCTACTGATACGTCAGGGTGGGCTACTGATACGTCAGGATGGGCTACTGATACGTCAGGGTGGGCTACTGATACGTCAGGGTGGGCTACTGATACGTCAGGATGGGCTACTGATACGTCAGGATGGGCTACTGATACGTCAGGATGGGCTACTGATACGTCAGGATGGGCTACTGATACGTCAGGATGGGCTACTGATACGTCAGGATGGGCTACTGATACACGCAACACTTTGATGAACATTGTTACTCAGCTGATAGAGTTCCTTCCTGCTGACTTGTCGTACAGAACTTGTAAGTCGCTTTGTATAAAAGCGTTTCAGATAAATGACTAAATGTAAAATTGTGATACGTCAGGATCGGCTACTGATACGTCAGGGTGGGCTACTCTACTGATACGTCAGGGTGGGCTACTCTACTGATACGTCAGGGTGGGCTACTCTACTGATACGTCAGGGTGGGCTACTCTACTGATACGTCAGGGTGGGCCATTTGAATCATAGTCCTGAGGTCTGGGCACAGTGGGCAGAGTGGGCACAGTGGGCAGAAGCAGCTGGTGTAAGTCGAGCATGAAAACAGCTGAACAGTATCTCTCTCTGAATTTACAGTTCTCTAAATGTGACAATCGTTCCATTGAAAATAAGAAATACTAAACTGGAGCGAGTCAGTGATTCCTGCTGTGATGCACTAAACTGAAGAAGTAACCCACTGTGAAACAAGGCCTAAACGGGTTCAATCCAAGAAGCACTGAAAGTTGCACATGATGGCCTGAGTAGAGTGACTTGTTAAATTAATCTATGGTGCCCCTAGCCAGCCATGATTGATTGAAAACTTTATTAACAGATTGCAGAATGGGTACAGTACAGCTAAATACTAACAACTGCTAAGAGGATGAAGACCAGAGAAAGACTTTCGTCTTGTTTACAGTATTGATCGCCAGCCTTTGTCAATCAAGCGGTAGTGTTTTAATTGATTTGTTATCTTTGGTCTTGTTATGATTTGATTTGCTTATTTCTGTGTGTACACTCAACCTGACTGTAAATGGGGGAAACCTGAGCTGATTGATTGATTGAAAACTTTATTAACAGATTGCAGAATTTGTACAACAGCTCAATACACACAATTGTTAAGGGGATGCAGACCAGAGAAAGACTTTCGTCTTGTTTACATCAGGGTCCCCCATTTTCAATGCATATCTGCCTTTCGAGTTTAAATAAAGGTTTGAAAATTGAAAAAATGTAAAGTTTGTTTTATTTACAATGTGGTTTTCCCCTAGTATTTTGAGAGCTCTCTACCTGTCTGTCTCTCTCTCTCTCTCTCTCTCTCTCTCTCTCTCTCTCTCTCTCTCTCTCTCTCTCTCTCTCTGACTGCCCCCCCCCCCCCCCCCCCCAGATGGATGAGCGCTGTTGTTCCGACATAGTTCACTCTTCAGTTGCCAAGCTGCAGATACACTCAGCTGCAGGGGCCAGTCTGGGGCCAAGTTGGGGTTTCTTTCCTCTCACATCGACAACCGTGGAGTTAAATACATCCGCAGGAAAACGATGGAAAACAACTTTCCGAAATGGATTCTTCTAACACTTTGCACGATGTTCCGCTTAGCAGGTAAGAGACACGACAGACGTGTTTTCACTGCGAGGATCGATAGTTTTTAATAGTGCGGCTATTGAGATGGAAAATAAAGCAGTAACTGTTGTCAAGTGCATCTGATCCATGATGAAGCTGCGAGGTGCAGAGTCTGTCTGCAGCGGGGTGCCGTGTGTTCTGTTCGGGGTGCTGTGTGTTCTGTTCGGGCTCTGGAGTGGTCAGTGGATCAACTGCATGGGTTGGAAATCCAATGTCGGTCAATTCGAAGAAGATATTTCCACTCATTCCACTTCTATTGTCCCGCCTCCCCGTTATTACATAACCGCAGCCTGACAGTTATTAGATTACACAGAGAGATACAAGGCGTTTCTGAATGGAGCTTCGGTGTGGGAATGCGCGTGCGTGTGTGCGCCCGGGCGCGTGTGTGTGTGTGTGAGAGAGTGAGCAGAGAGATTGATTGATTGATTGAAAACTTTATTAACAGATTGCAGAATGGGTACAATACAGTACAGCTCAATACACACAATTGTTAAGGGGATGCAGACCAGAGAAAGACTTTCGTCTTGTTTACATCAGGGTCCCCCATTTTCAATTCATCAGGACATATATGACATACATATATCCCCCCCCCCCCCCCCCCAACCACCTCCAATGTACAGTCCCACCCCCACCTACCCAATCCAATGTACAGTTTCTACGCCTAATGTATATACTCTTTTCTTTCTGGACTCTTTTTGTATCACAAATACAGTACTGTAATTGCAAATCTGGTATGTCATAAATGTATAGATGTAGCAGTACTGTCTATCTGTATGTCATGTATGTCATATATGTTACGATGAATTGGAAATGGGGGACCCTGATGTAAACAAGACGAAAGTCTTTCTCTGGTCTGCATCCCCTTAACAATTGTATGTATTGAGCTGTACTGCACTGTACCCATTCTGCAATCTGTTAATAAAGTTTTCATTCATTCATTCATTCATTCATACATGACATACAGATAGTCAGTACTGCTACATCTATACATTTATGACATACCAGATTTGCAAATACAGTACTGTTTGTGATACAGAAGGAGTCAGGAAAAGGGAGTATATACATTTGACGTAGAAACTGTACATTGGAGGAGGTTGGGTGGGGGGGGGGTTGGGTACACTGGGATATTGACAACCATACTGGGTAATCTACATTGGAGGTGGTTGGGGGGGGGGGGGGCACACTGTATAAACAAGCAAAACTGTACATTGAGGGGGGGGGGGGGGGGGGAGACACTGTACAAACAAACAAAATTGTACATTGGACTATTGACAAAACCATACTAGGTAAATGACTGTACATTGGCAAAACTGTACATTGAGGGGGGGGGGGAGACACTGTACAAACAAACAAAATTGTACATTGGACTATTGACAAAACCATACTAGGTAAATGACTGTACATTGGAGGGGGTTGGGTTAGGATATTTACAGGGGCCAGTGTTGAATTGCAGTCTCCCGTAGGTGTCCCTTGAGAGAGGTTTTGAAAGTGGGTAGTGATCCACATTCCTTTACAGCTTTGGGTAGGGCGTTCCACATTGATGTGGCATAATTGCGAAACGTGTTTAGTCCCTTATTTGAGCCGAATCTGGGTTTAACATGATTTGTGGAGCTCCCTCTGGTGTTGTGATCGTGGTATTCACTGACCCAGGCCCGGACTGGCCATCGGGAGCACCGGGAGTTTTCCCGGTGGCCTGGCCTGCACAGATAAAAAAAAAAAAAAAAAATTATATAAAAAAAAAAAAAAAAATGTATTATTTTATTTTTATTTTTTTTTGCCAGGCGATTGTTTCTAGTTGTGGCGGCGGCGCGGCGCGATAGTTAGATAACCTAGATGGGTGGGGAACAACCAGGATTTCACTGTCTGCCACAGAGTTGGAGAACTATCTGACTCTCTCTCTCACGGTCCGGCGGATCACACACACACAATGGAGCCCTGCTGCCGCATGTGATTGGTGGAGGCGGGACCAGGCGATACAACTGATTGACAGCGGAGGCGGCGAATGGAATGGCAGACGGCACTCAGATGCAGAATAACAGCCAGGCAATGAGCATGATACAGTAGAGCGAAAGTCAATTAACGTTGATGTCAATATGGACAGTGGAAGAAAGAGAAAGGGTGGAGGAGAGAGGGATAAAACAAAGAAAAAGAAAGGCCCTTACAGGAGAGAGTGGTTAACTGTATTATAATAGTAAATAGAAAATATGTTGTGCTCTTGCTTTTTTCTTTTTGAAGGTGGAGAGAGTAGCATTGCTAGTGCCACAACAGTTTTATTTGAGGTCCATAACAGTACATTGTACTAAGCAATTGTTGGCTCATTAGTTTGTGATTCACATGCACTAAAATTCACCAGAATGCAGGAAATTATGTCTTTGTAACAAAAAAAATCCTGGTGGGGGACCCCCAGACCCCCCGCTAAAAAAGTGGCCTGACTGGGGCTATATTTCGCGCTATATCTCCCGGTATGAATTATTTCCCCAGTCCGGCCCTGCACTGACCTTTGAGAAAGAGAGAGAGAGAGAGAGAACAGAGAGAGAGAGAGAGAGAGAGAGAGAGAGAGAGAGAGAGAGAGAGAGAGAGAGATGTATTACCGTTGGTGATGACTGAGAGTCACAAACAGTACTGTATTTGTAAATCTGATAAAATGTATAGATGTAGCAGTACTGTCTATCTGTATGTCATATTATGTCCTGATTAATTGAAAATGGGGGACCCTGATGTAAACAAGACGAAAGTCTTTCGCTGGTCTGCATCTGTGTGTATTACGCCGTACTGTATTGTACCCATTCTGCAATCTGCTAATAAAGTTTTCAATCAATCAATCAATCAATCAATCAATCAATCAATCAGAGAGATAGAAACGAAGAGAGAGGTAGAGTTTTGATTGATTGATTGAAAACTGTATTAACAGATTGCAGAATGGGTACAATACAGTACGGCTCAATACACACAATTGTTAAGGGGATGCAGATGTAGCAGGTATATATAAAATATACTGTTATGTATTCCACGAAGAATCCCTCCCTCACGTTTTATTTTAATTTGTTTTATTATCTTTTATTATCAAAGTCTTTTATTTTGAAATCGTCACTTCCTGCCGAAGTGACGTATTTCCCCTTGCACTTCCCCCTTCACGCCAGATTGTCTGGGTGCTAGAAGGGGTAAGATGGTAAAAAAAATAAAAAAATCCTATATATATATATATTTTTTTTTAATAATCGAATTTTATTTTCATATTCGAATCCCATGCCCATCGAACAAAGCTTCGAAGAATTTAAGACAGCCCTAGAACACGTGATGCAAGGCTTCTATCCTCCCTACAACCGACCAGTGGGGGGCATAGTCGAGCAACGTTCAAGACAGGGGAGGGGAATTGGATACACGAAATTGGGATGGGAGAAAAATAAGGAGAAAAAGTGGATAAAAAAAAGATAGATAGAGGGAGAGAGAGAGATAGAGAGAGATGTATGGCGGTGGTGATGATGGTGATGGTGATGACAGTGATGATGATGATGATGATGACAGTGATGGTGATGATGATGATGATGACAGTGATGGTGATGATGATGATGACAGTGATGATGATGATGATGATGACAGTGATGGTGATGGTGATGATGACAGTGATGATGATGATGATGATGATGACAGTGATGGTGATGGTGATGATGACAGTGGTGATTGTTGTGAAGGGCCAGATTAAAGCTGAGAATCTACATTTATTGTTTTATATACATTGTATATTATTTATATATACACGGTATATCCCTTTAAGCCTGCGTTCGAATCATAGTAATATTCGCTCTCCTTATTGGATAACGCCCGTAGGCGCCAGCCCGCAAGCCCCCAAAGTCAGGTTCAAAGACGAACCCAGGCATGTCACAACATGCCTGGAGACAGCGTATTGATTCGAGACAAGAACTGAGGTTTGGGACTAGATAATCACTTAAGTATATATACGGCGCAGGTGCGCACAGCAGCAGTTCGGTAACAGTGAAGTGAGCAGCAGTGCGTCTAACAGAGCGTTGAGAACCACGTGCGAATGGAATAGTAAAGTGTCAGATTAATGCAGTAACGTCAAGTTCGACTTAGTTTAATGTGAAGTAAATAGTCGTTCATTTATTGTATATCGTGCCAACCACAGTTCGTTCATGTGTAGCATTACCCAGCGGTTCGTTCGTGTTAGCTAGTGGACCTTAGCCAGTGCGCGTGGACTAAATACCTTAGTACCAGCACACGAGGAGGCCTAGTCGGAGAACCTGCTGAACATGTGCACAGGAGAACCGGCGGCGGCGATTGCAGAACCATTACTGGTTGGATTATATTGATTGAGGAACGTGTTACCCGGAGAAGAGCATCGTTAATCTCCACTGTCGTTTGGGATTTAACCTCGTGAGGATTTACATTCGGGCTGGCCTCATGGACCGAGGCTAGCTGGCTATCATTGTTTGCTATCGAGCATTGGATTACAGTTATTGCTTTTGTTGCTGATCGTTGGATTTACAAGGACTGGCTTCTGTACGTGAATCCCCTTATTCTTCATTGAATCAGACTGAGTATCCGAACATTCCTCTATCCTCCAGACCTTACAACTCTGGGAGGAACCCAGTGTCTCCAGGCGGTACCAGCGTTGCCTTCTATAAATGCTATTATACGCCAGGTGGCGTCAGCCTAGTACCCATCGTAGGAATCATTCTATTCCCAGTGACTTATGCTACTGACTGACTTTATGCATATTCTTCACCATACAAGCGCGACCCTAATTCTCATTCTGTAACCTAATGTTGCATAATAATAAAATACCCTCAAATACTATTTCCTTGTCAATGCCGTGTTATTATGAGTGTCCACCATATCTATTCGATGTACTGTCTGGCCAGTAATTAAAGTACATACCTAGCAGTGGTTTAATCTATCACAATCTTTAATACAGTCAGGGTTTTGTAACCCCTCAGTTACAATTGGTCCTTCGAGCCGGAGGGTATCAGTAATCTTTAATATCATATTAATATTGATATGGCCAGCGGTGGACACTCTCCAGACGGCTCCCCCAAATTAGAGCGCCCGAGGCGCAAACGTCAGCCACCTCCATACCTGGAGGAATACGCTTTCGTTTTACCCCCTAGCTTATCTAAAAAGACGTTAAATACGGATAAAACGGATAGTTTAAGCATGCCCAATCGGCCAATCCTATCGACTTGTCGGCCCTTCCAGTAGAGACCCCAGTGGGTTCAAACGAAACTGACTTAGCTCACGGGGGGGACCAAGCGGGACATGACGTGACTATACCTCAAGACAGCGCCACCGGGATAGACCCTGGAGCGCCCCAGGATAAAGAAAGCGCCACCGGGATAGACCCCGGAGCACAACCAACCCAAGAGCGCGCACCCGAGACAGACCTCGGCGCGCAACCAAGAGAAGAGTACCGCGCTCAAGAGATAGACCTCGGAGCGCGCCAAGAGAACAGGTCTCCACCAAGCCCTGTCAGCGCCCGATCACCTCCATCAGTGTCATCCCCCAGCGAGGCTGACCAGAGACTGGCGCAAGCCTTAATCGCCACGCTGACAGCTTCAACCGAAAGAGACCGTATCCAGGGTGAGCGCGACCGTCTTCAAGCACAAGCGCTTAGTGAGCGCGAACACTCTGCAGCGGAACGAGAGCGTCTTCAAGCACAGACGCTTAGTGAGCGCGAACACTCTGCAGCGGAACGAGAGCGCCTCCACGCGCAACTCCAAGCACAAGCCCTTAGTGAGCGCGAACACTCTGCAGCGGAACGAGAGCGCCTCCAGGCGCAACAACGGAGTGAGCACAAACGCATCAGACTGGAGGAGAGGCGCCTCCAGACGGAAGAGAACATCCAGCGAGAACACGCCAATGCACAGCGCGAAGCGGAGCGCGACCGGCTGCAGGCGCAGATGATAGAACAATTGATCGCCAGGGCGACCCCCCCCCCCCTCCACACGGAGCTCCCGGAGATCATCACGACACGGGTCTAGGGCACCTTCCCCTACCCGACAAATCTACACGGGACCCGGCCAACAGGAAGAACCTGCCTACGCCGCCGAGCCCCCTCCCCGACCGGTCTATACGGGACCCAGCCAACGGGAAGAACCGGCCTACGTCGCCGAGAGACTAACTAGAAGACTCCAAGACCTAGCGGAGGAAGAGGAGGGATATCAAGCCCACCAGCACGAACCTACTTTGGACCAGGAGGCCCAGTACAGCCCCGACCTCAGCCCCGAGTCACTGCGCTACAAACCCCCGACCCAACTCAAGGGTGAGTTTGATGTACAGTCAGCACCGAGGAACAGCACCTGGGGGCTCGGCCTCTGGTACCCACCCAGTACTAACCCACGACCACCCATACGGGGAGACTCGCCCAGGAGGCCTCTCCCCCTACGCTCATCGGTGTCCCAGCCATCCATGGCGTCTTACCTTGGCACACCGACGTTCCCAGACTTTACGCGCGAGGACAGAGCACAGTACACAGAATTACGCATGTGTTTAGAGACTATAATGTCCGATGTCCACGACGAGTCTTATAAATATGCCATCCTCCTCAAGCATCTCAAGGTGCCCAGAGCGCATAACATAGCGCTGGCATATTCGAACTCAAGCACCCCATACTCAGCTGCTCTGGTGGCCCTCGACGCGCGCTATGGACGCATATGGGATTACGTGATCCAAGAAATACGAGATATCGACCGCCTCCCCCCAGCCAAAGACAATAGAGCACTGGATGACCTCTCTATCAAGGTACAATCCCTCGTGGGGATGCTGGGGTCCCAAAAGGAGAAGGGGAGATATGAACTGTATGCAAATTCTAACGTGGAGCGGATACTGGAGAAGCTCCCTCCAGCCCGTCAAGAGCGTTTTTGGCGGCAGAAAGACCACCGTGACCCCAACGGCCCAGAACCATCCCTCCTAGACCTGGCTGATTTCCTCGCCAGGGAGGTCAGCAGTCTACGACTGGACACATTCGTGTGGAGTGGCTCTAGCCCTAGAGATGGACCGCGGAGGTTCAATGACAACCGCCGGTCAGTGACAGTTATGCACCAGGCCGAGTCAGTGCCGCAGCACAAGAACCACAACACCCCCCACGTGAAGGGAAAGTGGAAGATTGCCTGCCAGTACTGTGAAAATGAACATTGGCTGTCTCAATGTGACACCTTCAAGAAGCTGACCGCTGACGAGGTGAGTCAGTGGATCAAAGCGAACCGCCGCTGCTTCCGCTGCGCGCGCAGCCATATGGCAGCTGAGTGCCGCCTAAAGAAAAGATGCAGCAAGTGCGACGGCGCCCACCTGGAGGTCCTGCACGACAGCAACAAGAGGAGACCCGTACCACAAAGCAGCTCGAGAGTAAATGTCATGTATATAGACCCTGCGAAGAGCGGGAGCTCCCGAGTGCTCTTGAAGGTGGTCCGAGTGCTCCTAAGCTACGAGGACAAGGTCATGGACACTTACGCCGTCCTAGATGATGGGTCGGAAAAGACTCTCCTCCTCGCTTCCGCCGCAGCCCAGTTGGGTCTGCGGGGTACCGAAGAAACAATGACAATCCGTACCATTAGAAGAGACCTAAAGACCATAAAGGGTGAAAACGTCTCCTTCACGATAGCAGCGGTCGAGCAGCCCGAGAAACGGTATAGCATCACTAACGCCTTCACAAGCCACGACATAGGTCTGTCACGGTATACCTACCCCATCACACAGCTGACGGAGAAATACATGCACCTACGTCAACTACCTATACCGCTCATCGACGGCGCCACCCCGACCCTGCTCATAGGATCCGACCACGCACACCTCATCGTCCCAACGGACCAGGTCCACATCGGGCCCAGAGGCTGTCCAGCAGCGGTCAAGACCCGCCTGGGTTGGACACTACAAGGCCCCCTCTCCGGGTCTTCCAACCGACCGACAGCCACTCGCTGCCTCTACACGAGGATAAACGAAGACGACACCACCCTCTTGCAGCACGTCGAGAGACTATGGACATTAGACTCGATGCCCTTTAAGAACGAAAAGAAACTAGTTCATTCAAAGGAAGACACGTATGCCATAGCTCTCCTCGAGCAGAAGACAAAGAGGGTCGAGGTCGACGGAGTGATGAGATACGCAACTCCACTCTTGAGGCGAGAGGGGATGCCCACCCTCCACACCTCAAAAGAAGCGACAGAACGCTATCTACTGAACACCGAGCGGCGTCTAGCCAGAGACCCCACTCAAGCCACTGTGTACCGCGCTGAGATCGACAAACTGATCACAGCGGGACATATCAAGAAAATTGACAATCAAGAGGCAGACCAGACGACCGAATCCTGGTACGTGCCCCACCACAAGGTCCACCACAACGGCAAGAACCGCATTGTATTCAACTGCAGCTACCAGATCGGACTACAGAACCTGAATAAGTTGCTCTTGCCCGGCCCGACACTCGGCCCCTCCCTCCTCGGCGTACTACTACGTTTCCGCCAAGACAAGGTGGCCATCAGCGGCGACATCAAAGGGATGTTCCTGCAGGTGCGACTGGTGGAGGAGGACAAGCCCCTGCTGCGGTTCCTATGGAGAGAGAGGATCAACGATGAGCAACCCTTCATCTATCAATGGGAGGTCCTCCCCTTCGGCACCACATGCAGCCCATGCTGTGCTACGTTCGCACTACAAAAACACGTGACAGAAGACCCTGAAGCTGACGAGGAGGTCAGACAAAACGTAGAGAGGAGTTTCTACGTGGACAACTGTCTACAAAGCGTCTCGACGCCAGAAGAAGCCGAAGCCCTCCTGCTTAAGCTCCGCGCCTCCCTGATCAAAGGCGGCTTCGATCTTAGGCAGTGGGCCAGCAGTGACCCTCAAGTACTTCGCAGCCTCTCCCCAGAGACAAAGGCAGCAAGCAGCGAGACCTGGATGGCGACCACCCCAGGTGAAGCACAGGAAATGACATTGGGCCTCGTCTGGCGCTTCAAAACAGACTCGCTCCATTACAAGCACACACCCCTGACCCAGGAGCAGGGAAGGTCGACCCCTCTACCGACCACTAGACGGAGCGTATACAGAACACTCGCAAGCCAATACGACCCGCTGGGGTGTATCCTACCTTACAGCACTCGGGCGAAGATGCTTGTGCGAGAACTGTGGGACAAGGGACAGGGCTGGGACGACCCCATACCCGACCACCTAGCTTCCACCTGGAGAGAGTGGGAACTCAGCTCGCTCCAAAATGTGAACATTCGCCGGAGCTACTTCCCACCCACAGTGCGGCTGGAGACGTGCCAGATGGACCTGCACGTCTTCAGTGACGCCTCGGAAGTAGCCTACGGTTCGGTGGCTTACTTGCGAGCCCGAGAGGAGGGAGGAGAAGTACACACAGCTTTCGTCCTGGCTCGCTCAAGAATAGCCCCCCGCAAGCAACAATCGATCCCGCGTCTAGAGCTCTGCGCAGCTCTGGTAGGCGCGCAACTCGCCACGCTGATACAACGTGAACTCACCATAACGGTGCAACGGACAATCTTGTGGTCAGACTCCATGACTGTACTCACATGGATCCAGTCCGATTCTTGTAGATACAAGGTCTTCGTGGGAGTCAGAGTCACCGAGATTCAAGACCTGGTAGAATCAGCGTGCTGGAGGTACGTTGACACCAAACAGAACCCAGCCGATGTCATCACACGGGGGATGTCCCTAGATGACCTCACACGTCCCAATATCTACAGTGACGGTCCTGAGTTCCTCAAGCTCCCGGAGGAGGAGTGGCCTACCCCCACCCCACGGGAGGCTAGTCAAGAGGAGGCAGAGATCAAGAAATCTATGTTCTGTGGGCTGACGCACATCCCAGCCCCCACTGACCCTAACATAGACGACTGCCTAACCTTTGAGAGTGCGCAGATAAAAACATTCTTGTGGCACCACCCTGAGGTTCCCCCCACTACAGACATTGACGCATCGAACTACGCAGAGGCAGAACTCCTTCTGCTACAGCGAGCCCAAAGAGACTCATTTCCAGATGAGCTAGACTGCCTGCAGGGAACAAAGCCAATCCCTTCAGACAGCCGACTGTTCCACTTGGCCCCTGAGCTCGACACCCATGGCCTCATCAGGGTGGGTGGTCGTCTGAGACGGGCCCCGGACTTAACGGATGACGTCAAGTATCCTATCGTCCTCAACAGTCGACACAAGGTCACCGAGCTTATCATAAAGAAATACGACGAGGATGTGCACCACGCTGGGGCAGAGAGAGTCTTCGCTGAGATCCGACGTCGTTACTGGATACTGCAAGGAAGAGAAGCAGTACGTCGCTTCCAGCGGACCTGTCTAGACTGTCGCAAGTGGCGAGCACAGCCCAGTATACCTATGATGGCCGACCTGCCTCCCTGCCGCCTCCGACTCGGCGAGAAGGCCTTCCACTCCACAGGCGTGGACTGCTTCGGCCCGCTCTACGTCAAGAAAGGAAGAGGGACAGAGAAGAGGTGGGGCATTGTATACAAGTGCATGACCACCCGAGCAGTGCATATAGAACTCCTGCAGACCATGAGTACGGATTCATTCCTCATGTCCCTCCGGAGATTTACAGCAAGAAAAGGGAAACCGTCTGTATTGTTGTCTGATCAAGGGACAAACTTCAAAGGCGGAGAAAGAGAACTGAGAGAGAGCTTCCAGGCCATGGGCCCAAAACTTAAGACCCGCCTCGCTCCCTCTCAGATCGAGTTCCAGTTCAACCCCCCGAACGCCCCTCACTTCGGGGGAACCTGGGAAAGAGAAGTCCGTTCCATAAAGACAGCTCTGTACGCCGTGCTTGGGGCCCAGACCGTCGCGGAAGAAGTCCTCACGACAGTCCTCACGGAGATCGAGGGTGTATTGAATTCAAAGCCCCTCGGGTACGTCTCAAGTGATGTAGCAGACGTCGACCCAGTCACCCCAAACACTCTCTTGATGGGGCGGCTGGACCCTGCCCTTCCACAGGCGGTGTACAGACCTGAAGAAGCGAACGGCCGAAGAATGTGGAGATACAGTCAAGTATTGGCTGACCAGTTTTGGAACAGTTTCCTCCTCCACTACCTACCGTCCCTCCAAACCCGTCAGAAGTGGGTAAAGGACAGGGACAACTTAAAAGTGGACACAGTCGTTATGATCATAGACCAGTCACTACCCCGAGCTATGTGGCCGGCCGGCCGCGTAAGCAAAGTGATCACTGGTGCAGACGGGAAGGTCAGAGCGGCAGAAGTTATTGTCCAAGGGCGGACTTACACCCGACCCATGGCGAGGCTGATAGAGTTGCCAGAGCTCCCTGACTCCCCTGATGACGATCATGACCCACTGACTTTGTAGATTGCCCTACTCCCCACAACAGACATTGAGCAGTTGACTGGACTATTAATCTGTCTCCCTTAACTAATTAGGTGCGGACTAATTAGGAGGCGGCTGTTGTGAAGGGCCAGATTAAAGCTGAGAATCTACATTTATTGTTTTATATACATTGTATATTATTTATATATACACGGTATATCCCTTTAAGCCTGCGTTCGAATCATAGTAATATTCGCTCTCCTTATTGGATAACGCCCGTAGGCGCCAGCCCGCAAGCCCCCAAAGTCAGGTTCAAAGACGAACCCAGGCATGTCACAACATGCCTGGAGACAGCGTATTGATTCGAGACAAGAACTGAGGTTTGGGACTAGATAATCACTTAAGTATATATACGGCGCAGGTGCGCACAGCAGCAGTTCGGTAACAGTGAAGTGAGCAGCAGTGCGTCTAACAGAGCGTTGAGAACCACGTGCGAATGGAATAGTAAAGTGTCAGATTAATGCAGTAACGTCAAGTTCGACTTAGTTTAATGTGAAGTAAATAGTCGTTCATTTATTGTATATCGTGCCAACCACAGTTCGTTCATGTGTAGCATTACCCAGCGGTTCGTTCGTGTTAGCTAGTGGACCTTAGCCAGTGCGCGTGGACTAAATACCTTAGTACCAGCACACGAGGAGGCCTAGTCGGAGAACCTGCTGAACATGTGCACAGGAGAACCGGCGGCGGCGATTGCAGAACCATTACTGGTTGGATTATATTGATTGTGGAACGTGTTACCCGGAGAAGAGCATCGTTAATCTCCACTGTCGTTTGGGATTTAACCTCGTGAGGATTTACATTCGGGCTGGCCTCATGGACCGAGGCTAGCTGGCTATCATCGTTTGCTATCGAGCATTGGATTACAGTTATTGCTTTTGTTGCTGATCGTTGGATTTACAAGGACTGGCTTCTGTACGTGAATCCCCTTATTCTTCATTGAATCAGACTGAGTATCCGAACATTCCTCTATCCTTCAGACCTTACAACTCTGGGAGGAACCCAGTGTCTCCAGGCGGTACCAGCGTTGCCTTCTATAATTGCGATTATACGCCAGGTGGCGTCAGCCTAGTACCCATAGTAGGAATCATTTTTTTATTTATTTTTTTTTTGTCTTTTTTCCCCTCCATTTTCCTCCGATTTTCTCCCATCCCAATGTTAGTCGTATGCCAATTCCCAGTCCCTTCCTGGTCGCTGCGCTTTACCCCCCACAGTAAGATCATTTGGGAGAGTGGAGGCTACCACGTGCTTCCTCCGACACACGTCCAGCCAATCACGCTTCTTTTCACCTGGCAGCGCGGATTCTCATTGAGAGGGCGTAGCGTGTGGGAGGACCACACTATCCCCCTCACGTCCAATCCGCGCTTAGCAGGCGCCCCGACCGAACTGTAGGAGTCGCTGTTTACAACGACCCGGACCCACCCCGCCAGCTTCTCCCACCCTCTGATACAGCCAATTGTATCAGTGCAGACGGCCAGCCAAGCTGGTGACAACCCCGGAGCTGTGAGCTGGATTCGAACAGGCGAACCAAGCTCACAGCTCCGGGGCTGGTGACGAACACAATCTCCGCTCGACCACCTAACCGCCCTCGTAGGAATCATTCTATTCCCAGTGACTTATGCTACTGACTGACTTTATGCCTATTCTTCGCCATACAAGCGCAACCCTAATTCTCATTCTGTAACCTAATATTGCATAATAATAAAATACCCTCAAATACTATTTCTTTGTCAATGCCGTGTTATTATGAGTGTCCACCATATCTATTCGATGTACTGTCTGGCCAGTAATTAAAGTACATACCTAGCAGTGGTTTAATCTATCACAATCTTTAATACAGTCAGGGTTTTGTAACCCCTCAGTTACAGTGATGATGATGATGATGATGACAGTGATGATGATGATGATGATGATGACAGTGATGATGATGACAGTGATGATGATGATGACAGTGATGATGATGACAGTGATGATGATGATGATGATGACAGTGATGACAGTGATGATGATGACAGCAGCATGTGTCCTCAGCGGCGGGGGAAGGCTGCTCCTTGGTGCTGCGGCCCCCCAGGGTGGTGGTGGGCTTCGGCCAGCCGGTGTCGGTCAGCTGTGAGGCCGCCCGCCCAGTGCGCGTCCTCGGCTGGGAGTCGGCCATCGGCGCCGCCCACACCCAGCAGGAGCTGTCCGTCCAGTGGAAGGTGGACAGTCTGATCGACTGGATCGAGGATCCCATCTGTTACGGCGTCTTCTTCACCGAGCCGAGGCAGTGCGAGGAGAAGCTCAACCTTGTGCTGTACAGTGAGTACAGGGTTAACCTTCTGTAGTGTGGTAGTGAAGGGGTTAACCTTCTGTAGTGTGGTAGTGACAGGGTTAACCTTCTGTAGTGTGGTAGTGACAGGGTTAACCTTCTGTAGTGTGGTAGTGACAGGGTTAACCTTCTGTAGCATGGTAGTGACAGGGTTAACCTTCTGTAGTGTGGTAATGACAGGGTTAACCTTCTGTAGTGTGGTAGTGACAGGGTTAACCTTCTGTAGTGTGGTAGTGACAGGGTTAACCTTCTGTAGTGTGGTAGTGACAGGGTTAACCTTCTGTAGTGTGGTAGTGACAGGGTTAACCTTCTGTAGTGTGGTAGTGACAGGGTGTGGTAGTGACAGGGTTAACCTTCTGTAGTGTGGTAGTGAAAGGGTTAACCTTCTGTAGTGTGGTATTGACAGGGTGTGGTAGTGACAGGGTTAACCTTCTGTAGTGTGGTAGTGACAGGGTTAACCTTCTGTAGTGTGGTAGTGACAGGGTTAACCTTCTGTAGTGTGGTAGTGAAAGGTTAACCTTCTGTAGTGTGGTAGTGACAGGGTTAACCTTCTGTAATGTGGTAGTGACAGGGTTAACCTTCTGTAGTGTGGTAGTGACAGGGTTAACCTTCTGTAATGTGGTAGTGACAGGGTTAACCTTCTGTAGTGTGGTAGTGACAGGGTTAACCTTCTGTAGTGTGGTAGTGACAGGGTTAACCTTCTGTAGTGTGGTAGTGACAGGGTTAACCTTCTGTAGTGTGGTAGTGAAAGAAAAAAAATTAATGTTGATTTAGAATTCAAATATCAACGTTACTTATGAATGGAGCTTCGAAGCTTTGAACTATTCGGTCCAGCCCTAAGTTGCACTTATTTCACTTGTACTTGTACGACAGAGTATGTGATAAATAAACTTCAACTTCTTTGATTTTGTAAACTTGCAGCTAGTAATTAAAAGTAATTAAATTACATTTAATTGTAATGTGCACTTTATGTTTGCACTTAATCTTTCTGTATTCTGTATATAATCCAGTGGTGGAATAAGTACACCTGTTCTTTACTTAAGTAAAAGTAGAAATACCAAGGTAAAATAGTACCCTTGTAAAAGTAAAGATTGTACTCTAGTTAAAGGAACACTACTACATTATGTGCTGACCGTCTTCTCCAGAGTCTCCACAGAAGATAGATGATACAGTTAGCCTAGTTTAAAACTCTCAAAACCGCCAGATCCAATCAAATGCCAGAAAAACGCATGGTAAACAGGAAGTGATTAATTACTTGTGAACACACTGTCCAGCTTCCACCAAACTTGTCACCAAACTTGTTTGTTTGTCAGGGGTTCTCAAAATGTTTTATACCACGACCCCATTTTATTTAGGATCTTTTTTGGCGACCCCACACTTAATGTATTGCGTAATTTCAACGTGGAAATAAGGAATATCAAAATAAAAGCACACGTTGTTGAACTTGATCATGCATATTTATTAGAAAATGAAATGACAGCACTATGTTATCAATGAAACTAATGATCCTTGGGGATGACGGTGAAGTGATGGTGTAAAAGAACAGCTGTGTATTTCCTTTAGAGCCTCCGGACAGCGTCTCCATCAGCTCCGTGAACCACACCGGCCCCCTGGTGGAGGGCAGGGAGTACCAGCTGCTCTGCGAGGTCCAGAACATCGCTCCCGTCCAGTACCTCACGCTGAGGTGGTACCGCGGCCAGACCCAGGTCTATAACCACTCCTTCTCCGAGCTCACGCCCTCCTCACCGGTCCAAGTGTCCTCTATTCTCATGGTGACCCCGACCAGAGCGGACCACGGGGTGCAGTACAGGTGTGTGGCAGAACTGGACCTCGGCCCAGAGGGCCCGCAGCCTCCGCCCACGGTGACGTCAGAACCTCTCCTCGCCGCTGTGCACCGTGAGTGGGTCAACAAGTCATCTCTCCATCATTACAGGTGCTGCAAAGTGGTTTCTGTTTCTCTACATTCTGACAGGCATCACTGATATAGTGTCTGGTCAGTAACATGGGTCTCTCAGTCCCTCCACTCCGCAGTAAACAGTCATCACTGATATAGAGTGTCTGGTCAGTAACATGGGTCTCCCAGTCCCTCCACTCTGCAGTAAACAGCCATCACTGATATAGAGTGTCTGGTCAGTAACATGGGTCTCCCAGTCCCTCCGCTCTGCAGTAAACAGTCATCACTGATATAGAGTGTCTGGTCAGTAACATGGGTCTCCCAGTCCCTCCGCTCTGCAGTAAACAGTCATCACTGATACAGAGTGTCTGGTCAGTAACATGGGTCTCCCAGTCCCTCCACTCTCCAGTAAACAGTCATCACTGATATAGAGTGTCTGGTCAGTAACATGGGTCTCCCAGTCCCTCCACTCTGCAGTAAACAGTCATCACTGATATAGAGTGTCTGGTCAGTAACATGGGTCTCCCAGTCCCTCCACTCTGCAGTAAACAGTCATCACTGATATAGAGTGTCTGGTCAGTAACATGGGTCTCCCAGTCCCTCCACTCTGCAGTAAACAGTCATCACTGATATAGAGTGTCTGGTCAGTAACATGGGTCTCCCAGTCCCTCCACTCTGCAGTAAACAGTCATCACTGATATAGAGTGTCTGGTCAGTAACATGGGTCTCTCAGTCCCTCCACTCTGCAGTAAACACTGTCATCACTGATATAGAGTGTCTGGTCAGTAACATGGGTCTCCCAGTCCCTCCACTCTGCAGTAAACAGTCATCACTGATACAGAGTGTCTGGTCAGTAACATGGGTCTCCCAGTCCCTCCACTCTGCAGTAAACAGTCATCACTGATATAGAGTGTCTGGTCAGTAACATGGGTCTCCCAGTCCCTCCACTCTGCAGTAAACAGACATCACTGATACAGAGTGTCTGGTCAGTAACATGGGTCTCTCAGTCCCTCCACTCTCCAGTAAACAGTCATCACTGATATAGAGTGTCTGGTCAGTAACATGGGTCTCCCAGTCCCTCCACTCTGCAGTAAACAGTCATCACTGATATAGAGTGTCTGGTCAGTAACATGGGTCTCCCAGTCCCTCCACTCTGCAGTAAACAGACATCACTGATACAGAGTGTCTGGTCAGTAACATGGGTCTCTCAGTCCCTCCACTCTCCAGTAAACAGTCATCACTGATATAGAGTGTCTGGTCAGTAACATGGGTCTCCCAGTCCCTCCACTCTGCAGTAAACAGTCATCACTGTGTTACGACCCTGGCTCAAAGGCACGCAACCTATGTGCAAACCGACACCAAAACCTGTGTTTAACCCAAAAAGACTACTCTAACAATGAAATACTGATACAAACTAAAGAACAAAGGATAGAAGAACGTGACAACTCTCCCTCTAGCCACAGACAGCCTGCATGTGTGACTGAAGGGCTGGTTTTAACCTGCCAGCAGGTAACCAATCAGCAGCAATTAGCTAATTAGCAGCCCTCACCTGCATGCCCAGTGACACAGGAGTAATCAAGCTCATGGTACATAACACCTCCCCCACCAAAATGGTTGCCCAAGAGGCAACCATCACACATCAAACCCATAAACAACAAATATTGTGACCCATTAGTTGTCAGGGCCACTACCACAACAGCGATAACGGGCCGGCCCCTGTCGAACACGACCACCAACCGTGTCGCATGCTCCCCACTGTGGAACATTTTCCAATGCTGTGTAAAACAAAAAACAACCCTGTCCCGACTCTCGGGCAAGCTAGACCTCACAAAAGGTTCCGCCACTGCGGTATATGGCTGGAGTGGGGCAGGCGCCTCCTCCCCTGAGGCGTAAGACTTAGGACCCCGTCGACAAACCAAGACCTTATCATATATGAGCTCCATTTCAACAGGCCCCTCCACCGATACCGACCTGTCAAAAATAGACTGCAAACCAAAATCAATTTGAGAACTAAGCTCACTGCGCTCAACAGGACAGAACACAGAAAAACAAAAATCGTAGGTCTCTGATACCACCACCGCGCCCATCTCCATCCCACCTGGCACTGGCAGTTCAGGATACTGCAAACCGTGAACATCCAGAGTAGGATGTACCGCCTCAGGTACAGCCCCACCGTCCCTGGAACATGGCAATACATCAGTCACAAAAGCGTCTGGAACACCATCTAAAATGGCGTCACACAAAATAACATTGTCCTGATCAAAATGGCTGCCACTCAACAGACCAGGTCGCGAAGGCGGCTCCTGCTCCACAGGACACAGGTAACTAGGTTGACTATCACACCTAGTGCATGGCAGAGAATCAGTGTGGACACGTGAATCAATGTCAGAATCATCAACTGACATACTGGGACCATCCTTGCCCACAAGTGAAACATCAGGGACAATAGAGCTACTGTGGGAAGGCTGGCAGCCTAAGTCAGGCCTAGTAGCCTCTTCAACTAGAACGGTGTCACATGAATCAACAGCATCTCTCATAGCATCCTTCCCACACTCATCCTCCAATTCGTTCGTGGCCTCAGCCACCGTACAGGCTGGGAAGACCTTGAGACACTGCGCTGCCAGATCATCTCCTGCCACATGCCTCTCCGGCACGCATGTCAACTCTGGTTTCACCACCGGGCCTGACACAAAGGCACAATCAAGAGAATCATTATGCAGAGGTACATCCACAGTGTGCTTTCCAAAATTCTCAACAGGTACACTTTTCAATTCAACAAAGAATGTGTCACTAAGTGTAATGTCCCAAGTCGAAGTATCAACAACATCACTTTTGTCCTTTGATATTGCCCGTGTCACAGCACACACAGGGAACACTCCTGGATGTTTCTGTGCCAGCTCCTTAGGGACCTCAGAAACCACAGGAATGGGAGGTACAACTGGAGTAGCCAACACTTTGTCACCAGCCAAATCATTCCCTAGAATGAAGGACACCCCTCTTATGGGAATGTGAGAACATACCCCCACAACAACATTGCCTGATACTAAGGGAGAATTGAGTGTGACCTCATGCAAAGGTGCATCCACAAATCCACGAACAACGACACCGGAATGCAAAGAAGACTTTTCTGAAAACGGCGAAATCCCCTCCAGAATGAGGGACTGAAAAGCACCGGTATCTCTCCAAATTGTTATAGCCTGTTTGGACTCTAGTGCATTAGTCAGGGAAACAAATCCATCCATCATAAATCTTGAGGAACCCTCGAGCTCTTTGTCCACACGTTTGATACTTTCCCCATCACCCTCTAACGTTGGCATAGGTGTTCTGCATATGGTTTCTACCAGAGCCACCGTTCTGAAATTTTTCTGTTCAAGCACCGGGCACCCAGCAACGATATGACCAGGCTCCTTACAGTAGAAACATATAATCCCTTCTGGGAATGCACCAGCAGAACCACCCCGCCTAGGAGGTGAAGTTAACTGACCAGCAGACACAGGTTTTGGGAGACGGCCCCCCTGAACAGGACGCCTATCCCTGGACTCAACACGGTAGTCCTCCACAAAAACGGACTTGTGTGTCAACACAAACTCATCAGCGAAGACAGCAGCGTGGCCTATCTTTGATACCCTACGCTCGTTTACATGAGTGGAAACGGTATCAGGAACACATCTTTTAAATTCCTCTAGGAGAATCAACTGTCTAAGCTGCTCTCTTGACTCTGCTTTCTGAGAGGTGCACCACCTGTCAAACAGGTTCTCCTTCTCTCTTCCAAATTCAACATACGACTGTCCCTCCGACCTGCGATAACCTCTAAAACGCTGACGATAGGCCTCGGGGACTAACTCATAAGTCCTCAATATGGAAGCTTTAACAAGCTCATAGTCAGCACTTTGTTCAAGAGACAGAGCAGTATAGGCTTCTTGCGCCTTACCAAGAAGAACACACTGCAGCAGCAGCGTCCAGGCCGTATCAGGCCACTTCAACGTGGTTGCCACCCGTTCAAAAAGGGGAAAATACTTTTCCACATCCTTCTCAACAAAAGGAGGCACCATCCTAATATTCTTGCTGACATCAAAACCGGAACGCGACTCTGAATGCAGAGCACCCGCCTGCAAGACAGCGTGCTTATAATCAAGCTCCTTCTGCGCACGCTCGTGCTCTAAGTCCTTCAAGTAACGCTCTTGTTGTAGCTGCCTCTCCTTAAGCTCACGCTCATACTCATGCTCCTGCGCACGCTCGTGCATTCTCTCTCCTTAAGCTCACGCTCCTTAAGAAGCTCACGCTCATGCTCACGCTCCTCTCTCCTCTCCTCACGCTCTTGCTGTAGCTGTCTTTCCTTAAATTCGAACTCTAAGCCTCCACTCACCCTCCGCCACCGCAGATAGCAGCGGAGACAAGTCAGACAAAGGAGGCTCCTCCACCCTCGCCGCAAGCACCTGCTCCCTAACGAGCAAAGCCCTCAAAGCACCCAAGGCAGTCGGTTTCAAACGCTTCTCATTGGCAGTAAGCTCCACCTTGTAGTGCACAGCAAGCTCCAGAAGCTGCTCCTTGGAAAACCTTTCCAACAACTCATCAGAAGGGTGATCAACAAAATCCTTCACGGAAGCCATCCCTACTGCACCAGCGCCACAACCTGTTCACTTTAGAGCCACCAAAAACACCCTAGCATACACACAATCTACCTGAGAACCACTGAAGAACCACGAAGAACCACTGAAGAACCACTAAAGAGCCACTAAAGAACCACTGAAGAACCACCAAAGAACCACTGAAGAAACACTACAGAACCACTGAAGAACCATAAAGAATGCTAATGCCAATACTAACAACCATAAGGAGAGGCGGTGGAAATGTGTGCCCTACTGAGCGCACCTTTCTAGTTTGCCAAAAAATAAATAAAATAAAAAAACGACCACCCTGAAATAAATAGATGTATCATACGCGCAGGAGGTCAGGTGCTAAGAGGTAGGCTAACCAAACACCCAAACAAACAAAATAAAAACACCAAACAAATTCAAACAGGTGCCCCTTATAACCTGATACGACTACTTATGCTTCTACATCTAAACTGTAGTCAAAAACGGCCCACCACATGTCTACCCTAAGAAACACTAAATCAGGCCCTACCACACTACCTGTGTTTTCTGGCCCCCTATTCTACCTACCCTTAAGCTAATACCCTGTAGACCTAACCCTCTTCAACCACACCTGCTACCAGCCAAAGATCATATTTGACCATCCACCCATCAAGTATATGGTATGGTACAAGACAAATAGATGGTGCTAATCACTTCTCTGACTGCCCCAGGAGTATGTGGTGCACAGGAAGCTAACAAACAACCAGAAAATAATGTCCCTACCTACATGTGGTGTGCACTAAACTATATATTTTAACAGCATTAAGTAGTCACATCAAATTACAAACAAATAAGGGCATACTCACCTGTTTGATGAACGGCTCAAGCCCCCACATTACACAACATGTAACGAACACCACCCACACTATAGCACCACGACACACCATGCAAAAAAAAATAAAAACACCAAACAATTTCCAGGGGTAAATTTCCCGGACGAGCGCCCAACTGTTATGACCCTGGCTCAAAGGCACGCAACCTATGTGCAAACCGACACCAAAACCTGTGTTTAACCCAAAAAGACTACTCTAACAATGAAATACTGATACAAACTAAAGAACAAAGGATAGAAGAACGTGACAACTCTCCCTCTAGCCACAGACAGCCTGCATGTGTGACTGAAGGGCTGGTTTTAACCTGCCAGCAGGTAACCAATCAGCAGCAATTAGCTAATTAGCAGCCCTCACCTGCATGCCCAGTGACACAGGAGTAATCAAGCTCATGGTACATAACAACTGATATAGAGTGTCTGGTCAGTAACATGGGTCTCCCAGTCCCTCCACTCTGCAGTAAACAGCCATCACTGATATAGAGTGTCTGGTCAGTAACATGGGTCTCTCAGTCCCTCCACTCTGCAGTAAACACTAAATACATTGTCTGGTACCCCTTCCCACTTTATCCAATAGTGAACCGTTGAAATCTTGTCAAGACACTTGCTTAAAACTAGTTTTTATCTCTTATTTTTGTCAGACCATTTTTGCAGTGTGGAGTTCTCCCTCCTGATTAAATAAGAGGGAGTTCCACAGCCTGGGGACAGCTACAGAGAAACCTCGGTCTCCCAGTGTGGAACACCTGGTGCAGGGGATGGTGAGGCGGTTGGAGTTGGAGGAGTGGAGGCCTCGTGCTGGAGTGTAGGGGTGGAGTGTAGGGTGGAGTGTAGAGTGTAGGGTGGAGTGTAGGGTGGAGTGTAGGGGTGGAGTGTAGAGGTGGAGTGTAGGGTGGAGTGTAGGGGTGGAGTGTAGAGGTGGAGTGTAGGGTGGAGTAGGTCGGTCAGGTAGGATCAACCCGTGCAGGGATTTGTAGGTGAGGAGGAGGATCTTGTAGGGGATTCGGTGGTTGATGGGGAGCCAGTGGAGTTTTTGCAGGGTGGGGGTGATGTGCTGCCAGGGTTGGTGCGCGTGAGGACCCTCGCAGCAGAGTTTTGGACGTACTGTACGCGATCCAGAACCTTCTTGGAGGCACCAAGAAGGATTCCGTTACACTAGTCGAGGCATGAAGTGATGAAGGCATGAATGAGGTGTTTCCGCTGAGGTGTCGGAGAGTGAGGGGCGGAGGCGGGAAATGGTTCTGAGGTGGAAGAAGGCGGACCTGGTGACAGACTTGACGTGAGGGTGAAATGAGAGAGTTGAGTCCAGTATTACGCCCAGGTTCCTTACCTCCGTGGAGGGGCAGATGGAGTAGCCATCCACGGAGAGAACAAGGTGGTCGATCTTTTGGAGGAGGGCTGGGGAGGCTACAACTATTAGTTCAGTCTTCTTGCTGTTGAGTTGGAGGAAGTTAGCGGTCATCCATGTTTTTATGTCCTGGAGGCAGGCAGTGAGGGAGGGGGGAGGGAGGGAGGGGAGCCGAGGGTTTGGTGTGGAGGTAAAGCTGCATGTCATCTGCGTAAGAGTGGAAGTGCAGGCCGTGTTTCCTTATGATATCACCGAGTGGGAGGAGGTAGATCATAAAAAGGAGCGGACCTAGCACTGAACCCTGGGGAACACCCTGTTTAACAAGTGCTGGAGCTGACCTGGACCCCCAGAGGGAAACATACTGCCACCTGTTGGTCAGATAGGATGTGAACCAAGGACACTTTCCAGGCGGTCTAGGAGGATTGAGTGTGAGATGGTGTCGAAAGCAGCTGAGAGGTCCAGGAGGATGAGGATGTTGATGCAGCCAGCATCAGCAGCCATGAGGAGGTCATTAGTTACCTTGATCAGGGCGGTCTCGGTGCTGTGTTTAGCCCTGAACCCAGACTGGAGTGGTTCGAACAGGTCATGGTGGGCCATGTGACTCTGTAGCTGGGCGGCTACTGCGCGCTCGAGGACCTTGCTGAGGAAGGGGGGGTTGGAAATGGGGCGGAAGTTGTTGAGGTTATCGGGGTCCAGACCGTGTTTTTTGAGAATTGGGGTGACTGCTGCCACCTTCAAGTCAGCAGGGACAGAGCCAGTGGACAGGGATGAGTTGATGATGTCTACCATGAGAGGACAGAGGGCGGGCAGGCCGGCCTTCACCAGGGTGGTGGGCATGGGGTCCAGAGAGCAGGTGGAGGACTTGGAGCCCGACACCAGCTTCATGATGGAGTCGGTGTCCACCAGGGAGAAGGATGAAAAGGAGTAGGTGGGATGGGGCAGGGGGTCATGTTTAACAACCGGAGGTGTGGGGGACACAGGACTGGAGCTGCTGGTCGATGGCATCGATCTTGGTTTTGAAGAATTCCGTGAATCTGTTGCAGAGATCGGAGGAGGTGGTCTGGAGGGGGTTGGAGATGGTGCAGAAGAGGGCTTTGGAGACGACATCAGAGTAGAAGGAGGACTTGGTTTGGGTGAGGGCGAGTCTGTAGGAGACGATGTGGTCAGAGTCAAAGGAATCTGAATCTGAATCTGTTGTCTCTCTGTGACGTCGTCTCCAGACCCCCCGTCCTTCTTCAGTCCTGAGGCGGAGGCGCTGGACCTCGTCGTGGGGTCAGAGGTCACCTTGAACTGCACGGCCTCGGGGAACCCGGCTCCGGCTTACAGCTGGGAGGCCTCGCATCACCAGCAGGGGGCGCTGGAGGACCATGCGGTGTTCAGCTCCTCGCACCACCAGCAGGGGGCGATGGAGGACCATGCGGTCTTCACGTCCTCCGCCCTGCTCCCAGGAGACCAGGCGGTCTTCACGTCCTCCGCCCTGCTCCCAGGGGACCAGGCAGTCTTCACGTCGTCCGCCCTGCTCCCAGGGACCTACATCTGCACCGCCTCTAATAAGCTGGACAAGAGGAGCAAGCAGTTCGTCATCAAGGCAAAGTCCAACGGTACGAGAACTCTGTTTGGGTTCTGTCGACTACAACCATACTTCTTTAGAAATACTAACCTTCGTACTGTCTTTTACTATTATGCACTTTGCTACTAAGTAATCTACATTATATTACTACCTACTGTGCTAATATGTCTATACTACTATCTACTGTGCCTATATTACTACCTACTGTGCTAATATGTCTGTAGTGTCCGCTTGTCGCTCCCCAATGAATCGACAAGCGTCCACGATGCACCCGCAATTAATTATCTTACTCAGTCCCAAAGTTTGTAATGTAAATATGGAATGTCCCAAGTTGCTGCTGTTTACAGAGTTTATTGTTGTCCAAGAGTGAATGATGGTGAATGAAGGGTTAAATCGGAACAGTTGTCAATTGCTCCATTCAGAGTTCCAAACGGTGAGACAGGTAGAAAAATGTATCCTCATCACAGGTGCATGGGATTACGTTAATTAGCTAGGCTATTTATAGAAGAGTGGCTATAATGGAGGCGGAGAGCCCTCTAGTGTTCAAACATAAATAAGACACTATCCTAAGCACAATAATAATAATATTAATAAACAAAACACTCATATGGCCTTTACAATGTCTATACTACTATCTACTGTGTCTATATTACTACCTACTGTGCTAATATGTCTATACTACTATCTACTGTGTCTATATTACCACCTACTATACTAATATGTCTATACTACTATCTACTGTGCCTATATTACTACCTACTATACTAATATATCTATACTACTATCTACTGTGTCTATATTACTACCTACTATACTAATATGTCTATACTACTATCTACTGTGTCTATATTACTACCTACTGTACTAATATGTCTATACTACTATCTACTGTGTCTATATTACTACCTACTATACTAATATGTCTATACTACTATCTACTGTGTCTATATTACTACCTACTATACTAATATGTCTATACTACTATCTACTGTGTCTATATTACCACCTACTATACTAATATGTCTATACTACCATCTACTGTGCCTATATTACTACCTACTATACTAATATGTCTAATGGGTCTTGTTTTATTGATTATTTTTTACTTTTTGTATTGCTTCGCTACGTACGCTAGGTACGTTGCCCGTCTATATTGCCTAAAAAAAACTCAAATACTGTGTGTATCACAACCTAAGAGCAGCCCTTGTGAAGTTGTGGATTCTTACAAATTCTACTTCATGTATTAACGTGTCTGTATCTCTGGTTGTTTCTCTCCCAGGTGTCTGAGGAACACGTTGTATTAACGTGTCTGTATCTCTGGTTGTTTCTCTCCCAGGTCTGTGAGGAACACGTTGTATTAACGTGTCTGTATCTCTGGTTGTTTCTCTCCCAGGTGTGTCAGGAACACGTTGTATTAACGTGTCTGTATCTCTGGTTGTTTCTCTCCCAGGTCTGTGAGGAACACGTTGTATTAACGTGTCTGTATCTCTGGTTGTTTCTCTCCCAGGTCTGAGAGGAACACGTTGTATTAACGTGTCTGTATCTCCGGTTGTTTCTCTCCCAGGTCTGAGAGGAACACGTTGTATTAACGTGTCTGTATCTCTGGTTGTTTCTCTCCCAGGTCTGAGAGGAACACGTTGTATTAACGTGTCTGTATCTCTGGTTGTTTCTCTCCCAGGTCTGAGAGGAACACGTTGTATTAACGTCTCTGTATCTCTGGTTGTTTCTCTCCCAGGTCTGAGAGGAACACGTTGTATTAACGTGTCTGTATCTCTGGTTGTTTCTCTCCCAGGTCTGAGAGGAACACGTTGTATTAACGTGTCTGTATCTCTGGTTGTTTCTCTCCCAGGTCTGAGAGGAACACGTTGTATTAACGTGTCTGTATCTCTGGTTGTTTCTCTCCCAGGTCTGAGAGGAACACGTTGTATTAACGTGTCTGTATCTCTGGTTGTTTCTCTCCCAGGTCTGAGAGGAACACGTTGTATTAACGTGTCTGTATCTCTGGTTGTTTCTCTCCCAGGTCTGAGAGGAACACGTTGTATTAACGTGTCTGTATCTCTGGTTGTTTCTCTCCCAGGTCTGAGAGGAACACGTTGTATTAACGTGTCTGTATCTCTGGTTGTTTCTCTCCCAGGTGTCTGTCAGGAACACGTTGTATTAACGTGTCTGTATCTCTGGTTGTTTCTCTCCCAGGTGTGTCAGGAACACGTTGTATTAACGTGTCTGTATCTCTGGTTGTTTCTCTCCCAGGTCTGAGAGGAACACGTTGTATTAACGTGTCTGTATCTCTGGTTGTTTCTCTCCCAGGTGTCTGAGGAACACGTTGTATTAACGTGTCTGTATCTCTGGTTGTTTCTCTCCCAGGTCTGTCAGGAACACGTTGTATTAACGTGTCTGTATCTCTGGTTGTTTCTCTCCCAGGTCTGTCAGGAACACGTTGTATTAACGTGTCTGTATCTCTGGTTGTTTCTCTCCCAGGTCTGAGAGGAACACGTTGTATTAACGTGTCTGTATCTCTGGTTGTTTCTCTCCCAGGTCTGTCAGGAACACGTTGTATTAACGTGTCTGTATCTCTGGTTGTTTCTCTCCCAGGTGTCTGAGGAACACGTTGGACCGTTTGGACGAGGAGAGAATATAACGATGGATGTCTGTCCTTGTTTCCTGATATCGAAGAGCATCGTGTTATCATCACACAGAATCAGATCTCATGGGAAAAAATAGCTGCTTCACATTTCTGAATAGACTAGTGATTGGTCATTGATTGGTTTACTGTATTTGTGGAATTAGAAGTCCAGCTACACTCTTTCCAGGTGATGTGTTTTGTTTTTAAATCTAGCTAATGAACTGTCTGTTGCCTTTTTTGTCTTCAAAGAAAAACTCAATAGACCTGTTAATGGAATACTGTCAGCTAATGAGAGTATATTGCCTATACACTTAAAGTTGTAGGATTAATGGCATTATCATCACTGACTGCAAAGTCACAAATATTTGTGACAAGTTTTAATGTTATGTTGAATAAATGAGTGTGTGGACAAATCACAAATATCTGTTTTAATTTGAATAGTCTTTTTTGTAAAATGATAATTATAACGCATGTACACAACCTATAGTTCAACACTGATTTGTTGGTTTACATTGTAAATGAGAACTGTTTCTTAATATAACTGTATGACGAAAAGTGTGTGTGTATATATAATTATATGTAGTAGTATTATTATTATTATTATTATTATTATTATTATTATTATTAATATTATTATATTATTATTATTATTATTATTATTATTATTATTATTATTATTATTATTATTATCATAATTTATTAATCATAATAATAATTTATACAATAGTTATGGCCAATTTTACCATCACTATTCTCACCCCACACCTTATCAATGTTTTGCTGAATTTCCCTTGGGATAAATAAAGTATTTCTATTCTATTATATCAGAGGTGATAAAAAATATCAGAAAGATAGTTTACTTCGCTGGTTCAATAATGTGCATTGCGGCAATACGGCTGAAAAATAACAAAAAGACCAACAAATAGTCACTATATGTGCAGTTTTTTCTTTGAAACCGGACACACATCTTATAGACAGTCAGGTGGGATGATTATAGATAGATTATTTTACATTACAATAGTATGTTTGATATTATCCTCCACGGCCACGAGATGGCGCTATAATGCACATCGTATTTATTTACCCTTGTCGAGAGCGGAAGTGACCAAGGCGGAAGTGCTCACGTTAGTTTATTGACGACTACTAGACGCGTCACTGACTGGAGTCTACGGTAAGTAAGAGAAATACATAACTACATACTAAACACCAATCACGTTTATAATAACATTGCAGTTACAACAGGGTTGTGAGATTAATGCACAACATGCTCTCATTCCAGACATGATGCCCCCGAAAGATCCGTGTAAGAGGCACGCGTGCGAGATCCAGAAGTGTCTGCAAGGTACAGAGAATATAATAATAATAATAATAATAATAATAATAATAATAATAATAATAATAATAATAATAATAATAATAATAATAATAATAATAATAATAATAATAATAATACAGAACCAGAGCTTAGTGTCTGCAAGGTACAGAGAATAATAATAATTATAATTATAATTATAATAATTATAATAATAATAATAATAATAATAATAATAATAATAATAATAATAATAATAATAATAATAATAATAATAATACAGAACCAGAGATGTCCAGACCCTATTGAATGAACACTTTATTTAACAGATTGCAGAATGGGTACAGTACAGTACAGCTCAACAATACACACAATTGTTAAGGGGATGCAGACCAGAGAAAGACTTTCGTCTTGTTTACATCAGGGTCCCCCATTTTCAATTCATCGTAACATATGACACACATGACATACAGATAGACAGTACTGCTACATCATCTATACATTTATGACATACCAGATTTACAAATACAGTACTGTTTGTGATACGAAAAGAGTCCAGAATGATACGAAAAGAGTCCTGACATTTATGACATACACAACAACATACATGACATTTATGGCATAGGGACATACATGACATACAGGTATTTAGTACTGTTACATTTGTGATATATACGATATGCAAATATACAGTACTGTTACCCATATATCCTGACAGAGTATATACATATGATGGGGAGGAGACTACATTAGGAGGGGGTGGGTGGGTGGGAGAGAAATATACATACAGTGGGGAGAGAATATATACATGCGGTGGGGAGGAGACTGTCTATTAGGAGGGGGTGGGGGGGTTGGACATTTACGGTGGCCAGTTTCGAATTGCAGCCTCCCGTAGGTGCTCTTTAAGAGCGGTTTTGAATGTGGGTAGGGATTCACATTCCTTTACAACTTTGGGTAGGGCGTTCCACATTGATGTGGCATAATTGCCAAACGTGTTTAGTCCCTTGTTTGAGCCGAATCTGGGTTTAACATGATTTGTTGAGCTTCCTCTGGTGTAGTGGTCGTGGTATTCACTGACCTTTGGGAAGTATTTTGACATGTACATGGGTACCTTGGTCGTGTAGTGTATCTTGTAGACCAGGCCCATTGCTAGTTGCTGTACTCTGTCGTCTACTCTAAGCCATCCTAGGTTGTCAAAGTGGGCAGGGGTGAGGTGGGTTCTAGGAGTCAGGTCAAGCAGTAGTCTGACCAGTTTGTTTTGAGATGTTTGTAATCCTGTTTTTAGCGCCTACACATGACATACACAACATACATGACATCATGACAATTATGACATAGGGACATACAGGTATATAGTACTGTTACATTTATGACATACACGACATACAGGTATACAGTACTGTTACATTTGTGACATACAAGATATGCAAATATACAGTACTATTATCCTAACAGAAAATATATACATACGAGGGGGAGGGAAATGTACATTAGGATTGATTGATTGAATGAGAACTTTATTTAACAGATTGCAGAATGGGTACAATACAGTACGGCTCAATACACACAATTGTTAAGGGGATGCAGACCAGAGAAAGACTTTCGTCTTGTTTACACCAGGGTCCCCCATTTTCAATTCATAATGACATTTATGACATACACAACATCATGCATTACAGATATAAAAATCTAATCTAATCTAACCATGACATTTATGACATACACGACATACAGGTATACAGTACTGTTACATTTGTGACATACAAGATATGCAAATATACAGTACTATTAAACAGAGATCCTAACAGTAAATCTACATACGAGGGGGAGGAAACTGTACATTAGGAGGGGGAGGGTGGGAGGGAGGGTGTTCGGACGTTTACCGGGGCCAGTTTCGAATTGCGGCCTCCCGTAGGTGCTCTTTGAGGGCGGTTTTGAAGGAGGGTAGTGATTCACATTATTTTACGGCTGTGGGCAGGGCGTTCCACATTGATGTGGCATACGGAGGGGGTGGGAGGGGGGGTTTGGACATTTACGGGGGCCATACAGATATGTATATCATGACATTTATGACAATACATGACATACAGGTATCCAGTACTGTTACATTTGTGACATACAAGATATGCAAATATACAGTAAACTATATACTATACTATACATAACCGACTTTAATTGTGCTAAAGCTACACACCAAAGAAAGTACATTTTGCTGCCCTCCTCTCGCCCCCACCAGCTAACAGATACCTGGAGAGCAGGTGTGAAGCCGTGATCCGGGACATGTGACGCTGCTGTGCGACCCACACCCACGACTCCATCTGCTGCTCCGGGTTCCAGCGAGACCGCCGGTCTGCCGAGGACAAGGCCACCGCGTAGGGTCGCGTGTGGCCACCATGTGGCGCTGCTGTGAGACCCACGCCCACGACTCCATCTGCTGCTCCGGGTTCCAGCGAGACCGCCAGTCTGCTGAGGACAAGGCCACCGCGTAGGGTCGCGTGTGGCCACCATGTGGCGCTGCTGTGCGACCCACGCCCACGACTCCATCTGCTGCTCCGGGTTCCAGCGAGACCGCCAGTCTGCCGAGGACAAGGCCACCGTGTAGGGTCGCGTGTGGCCACCATGTGGCGCTGCTGTGTGAATAATAAAATATTATATGTATTTGTATCTGTAATAAATAATGTTATATCCAACATGTATGTGACTAAATGTCATATGTGGAGGAGTATCGCACTCCTGATATTCTATCTAGGCAGTCATGTTTTTACAATACCTCACATCACATTTCATCAAGCCTATCCTCCCATCAAATCATAAATGTTGATTAAAGGAACATATGAAGACTAATATAATGCAAAAGACAAACAGTTTAGCATGCTGTGTTAGGAACATAATTTTCCTGAAATAGTGAATCCAGGCATGAAGACAGCTGTGATGGAGGTGGTCAGTGGATACAGACATGAAGACAGCTGTGATGGAGGTGGTCAGTGGATACAGACATGAAGACAGCTGTGATGGAGGTGGTCAGTGGATACAGACATGAAGACAGCTGTGATGGAGGTGGTCAGTGGATACAGACATGAAGACAGCTGTGATGGAGGTGGTCAGTGGATACAGACATGAAGACAGCTGTGATGGAGGTGGTCAGTGGATACAGACATGAAGACAGCTGTGATGGAGGTGGTGGTCAGTGGATACAGACATGAAGACAGCTGTGATGGAGGCGGTCAGTGGATACAGACATGAAGACAGCTGTGATGGAGGTGGTCAGTGGATACAGACATGAAGACAGCTGTAATGGAGGTGGTCAGTGGATACAGACATGAAGACAGCTGTGATGGAGGTGGTCAGTGGATACAGACATGGAGACAGCTGTGATGGAGGTGGTCAGTGGATACAGACATGAAGACAGCTGTGATGGAGGCGGTCAGTGGATACAGACATGAAGACAGCTGTAATGGAGGTGGTCAGTGGATACAGCTGTGATGGAGGTGGTCAGTGGATACAGACATGAAGACAGCTGTGATGGAGGTGGTCAGTGGATACAGACATGAAGACAGCTGTGATGGAGGTGGTCAGTGGATACAGACATGAAGACAGCTGTAATGGAGGTGGTCAGTGGATACAGACATGAAGACAGCTGTGATGGAGGTGGTCAGTGGATACAGACATGAAGACAGCTGTGATGGAGGTGGTCAGTGGATACAGACATGAAGACAGCTGTGATGGAGGTGGTCAGTGGATACAGACATGAAGACAGCTGTGATGGAGGTGGTCAGTGGATACAGACATGAAGACAGCTGTGATGGAGGCGGTCAGTGGATACAGACATGAAGACAGCTGTGATGGAGGTGGTCAGTGGATACAGACATGAAGACAGTTGTGATGGAGGTGGTGGTCAGTGGACCAACAGGGGCCTTGGGGAGCTGACAGGGGACCTTGAGATGATAGGAAATGATTGAAAACAATAATTATGTAATGTGTCGATCACCAGTGTTGGGCAGTAGTGCAGCATCACTACATATAATTAAACTAGTAGTTTAACTACATTTTGCAATAGCTTGCTGGTTGTAATTTCAAATTGGCAAAGTTATTGTAGTTGTACCTTTTTCCTATTTTGAGGTGTAGTTAATTACTTAAACTACAAACTATTTATTTGTCTATCAAATAAAGGAACAAGAACTTTGAGAGACCACTCATGTGATATAAATAATATATTCTGCGGTTTTGATTATGCAAGGGCAAGGCACACTCCATGAACTTTTTTATGTGAAGATTTGATTAGTGTTGGCTCAGAACGGGTACATCTGCATTTTGCTATGATGCCTCTATCTCATTAAAGTTTAAAACCTTTATCTACTAACCATTGTCAATCAAGTTGTACTGTTTTAATTTATATATCCTTACTTGTCTTATTGTTGCCTTTGTTGCTTATTACTGTATGTACACTGATGTGACTTATTACTGTATGTACACTGACGTGACTGTAAATGAGGGAAACCTCAGTTAACTTTATGAACAGATTGCTAAATAGGTACAATACAGTACGGCTCAATACACAATTGTTAAGGGGATGCAGACCAATGTGGAACGCCCTACCCAAAGCTGTAAAGGAATGTGGATCACTACCCACTTTCAAAACCTCTCTCAAGAGACACCTACGGGAGACTGCAATTCAACACTGGCCCCTGTAAATATCCTAACCCAACCCCCTCCAATGTACAGTCATTTACCTAGTATGGTTTTGTCAATAGTCCAATGTACAATTTTGTTTGTTTGTACAGAGTCTCCCCCCCCTCAATGTACAGTTTTGCTTGTTTATACAGTGTGCCCCCCCCCCCCCCCAACCACCTCCAATGTAAATTACCCAGTATGGTTGTCAATATCCCAGTGTACCCAACCCCCCCCACCCAACCTCCTCCAATGTACAGTTTCTACGTCAAATGTATATACTCCCTTTTCTTGACTCCTTCTGTATCACAAACAGTACTGTATTTGCAAATCTGGTATGTCATAAATGTATAGATGTAGCAGTACTGACTATCTGTATGTCATGTATGTCATATATGTCCTGATGAATTGAAAATGGGGGACCCTGGTGGAAACAAGACGAAAGTCTTTCTCTGGTCTGCATCCCCTTAACAATTGTGTGTATTGAGCTGTACTGTATTGTACCCATTCTGCAATCTGTTAATAAAGTTTTCAATCAATCAATCAAGAGAAAGACTTTCGTCTTGTTTACATCAGGGTCCCCCATTTTCAATTCATCATAACGTATATGACATACACAGCATACATGACATCATGACATTTATGGCATACATGACATACAGATATATATCATGATTCATGACATACAGATATACAGTACTGTTAAACAGAGATCCTAACAGAAAATATATACATACGAGGGGGAGGAAAGTCTTGTAAACAAGACAAAAGTATTTTTCTGGTCTTAATCCTCTTAGCAGTTGTTAGTATTGAGCCGTACTGTATTGTACCCATTCTGTAATCTAGTGTAAATAAAGTTTTCAATCAATCCTTCCTTTTTCGACTGGAGTCGGACCTCGTGCGTGATCCCCCCCCCCTAGCCTATGTTTGCGAAGACGCTCTCTGATTGGCTAGCCGCGTACAGCGAAGACCCTCTCTGATTGGTTTAGCGCCGAAGGGTCTCTTCCGCCTTGTACTGTACATAATATTCTCTGCTTCAAAGTGGTTATGCTTTGGCCCTCTTTCGAAGTGGGTTATGCTTAGAGTTAGGGTTAAGATTAAGGTTAGTGTTAGGGAACAACATATCAATTGTTGTTGAATATGCGGAAGAGACCCTTCGGCGCTAAACCAATCAGAGAGGGTCTTCGCTGTACGCGGCTAGCCAATCAGAGAGCGTCCCGCGTACGTCAATGCGACACAGGCGACGTGGTGACGACACAGGCGACGTGGTGACGCCAGGCGGAAACCCGGAAATCCGCAGCGCCTCTTCTTTCTAGTAGAATCTGTGGCGCTGAGCTGAGGCTTCAGGCTGGTCGTCTGACGGTAAACACACACAGAGTCACACCCTGTATCCGCGCGGGGGAGATATCGTTATTAATAAACACCGCGGCTTCCTGTAGGTTTGGAGACTTCTAAACAGTACTGTGGTGCGCTGCGTGTTTATTATCTCCAGACGAGTCATCCCACAGCTACAGGCTAACGCGCCGTGCTAGCAGCTAGCTGCAGTATCATCACCAGCATCATGTCCAGGATCGACTACAGCGTGTGGGACCACATCGAGGTGTCTGATGACGAGGACGACACCCACCCCAACATCGACACCCCCAGCCTCTTCAGGTGGAGGCACCAGGTACAGACCCCCACCCTAATCTAGGGACAGACCCTAACCTACACCAGGTACAGACCCTCACCCTAACCTACACCAGGTACAGACCCTCACCCTAACCTACACCAGGTACAGACCCTAACCTTAACCCAGGGACAGACCCTAACCTACACCAGGTACAGACCCTAACCTACACCAGGTACAGACCCCCACCCTAACCTACACCAGGTACAGACCCCCACCCTAACCCACACCAGGTACAGACCCTAACCTACACCAGGTACAGACCCTCACCCAGGTACAGACCCCCTAACCCTCACCTACACCAGGTACAGACCCTCACCCAGGTACAGACCCCCTAACCCTAACCTACACCAGGTACAGACCCCCACCCTAACCTACACCAGGTACAGACCCCCACCCTAACCTACACCAGGTACAGACCCTCACCCAGGGACACTTCAGTTAGTTCATGAAGCCACTGAGTGTTTCTGTAAAGGGAAAATGGGTGTAGCTGTAGCCAACATGTATACAGCCAGTTAGCTTGTTCAGCAAACGTCTCGCCCCTTCATGACTGATGATGCACGACGCCTTACAGCTGCATTCAAAGCAAGGCGTGCATCAGCAGTCACGAAAGGGGCTAGCAAACAGTTCATAGATTCAAATGCATTGTCATCATACAGCACAAGTACAGTACCAGTCACCCAAACAACTGCCTCTTTGAACTGCTGCGGTCAGGCAAGCGCTATCGGAGTCTCATGGCCGGCACAGAGAGACTCAGAAGGAGCTTCTGTCCCCAGGCCATCAGGATGCTCAACGAACAATAACACTAACAGAACATCAAATACACCCACAACACACACATCCACACGCACACACTCACTTTAAACAAACAACACACTGTAGCACCCACTTTACCCACTTTTTTTTGGCGCTTTTCCACTGCATGGTACCTACTCTACTCTACTCGGTATTTTCGGTTTTCCATTACCAAAGTACGGTACTTTTTGGGTACTTTTTTAGTCCCTGCTCTGTCGTGGTTCCAAGCGCGTGCCAAGCGGGTAGAACTGGTACTAGAAAAGTCACGTGAAACACTGCAGACCACTGATTGGTCAGAAGAGAGACGCGTCACTCGTTGGAGAGTCTGAACCTGGTCTGAACGAAAACAGAAAGCCGCCATCTTTAATGTCTCGCATAGGATTTCATTATGGTTGCAGCAGGCACAAGTTCAATAAATAAACAACACAGTCACTGTGTATTCTGCCTCATTTATTGATTAAACAATACCGACATCAACACAATTGCCACAGAGCGGAGAGTTTAGTTTTGCAAAAAGATCGCTGACTTGTTAAGGCTTAAGCTTATGTTGTGCTAATGTTGTGCTAGCGTTTTAGCATGGCTATCGTACATAGCGTGATCAATATAACTCGCTATTGATTGTTTGTATGAGTAACGTAAATGCTAGTAGAATAGACACAACGTGAGGTAATCACCATCCATTTTAAACCGGTTATTACCTAACGTTAGCAAATAGACGCGACTGGTAACGTTACAGCTTGTTAGCCTAATGCTAACGTTAACGTTAGCATAGACAGCCTAGCTAACGTTAACGCTTGTAGAATAGACACAATGAGAGGTAACGTTAGCGTTAGCAGAATAGACACAACGAGAGTCTCGTTAATGTTGTTATTGATTGATTGATTGAAAACTCTGTTTTACTCTGGCTTGCACGGCGCCTAGCTCACGGACATAGCTATACTGGAGCTCTCACAGAGCTATGGAGCTCTCAGCTGTACACCAGCAGCCCCGCCTCCCCACACGGAGACAAACTGAGTACTTTATTTTAGTACCTGCAGTGGAAAAGGAACGAAGTACCAGGTACCTAAAGCGAGTAGAGTAGAGTAGAGTAGGTACCATGCAGTGGAAAAGCGCCACACACACTTTATATTTATTGGCATCAATCCCATGCACCTCATTGCACCTCACCACCACAAGGTGGCACCACAAGCTAAGCTATAACTCACCATTCTACACTGTACTGTATAGTAGCTGACTGTATAGACTGTATAGAAGTATAGACCGTACATATACTGTATATATGTATATTGAACATTTTTGTTTTGTTTACACTTGTTTGTGTACTTGACTTTCTATTTTATACTTACTTATATTATACTATTTTACACTATCTTGTTATTTTATCTATCTGGCACACTCTCGGGAGCAAAACAGAAAGAAGCATTTCATGCTTTTCTGTATGCAGGGTTCCCACGGTACCTGGAAAACATTCAAAACATGGGATTCATTTTTTCATTTTCCAGGTATGGAAAGTAGGGCTGTCTTAAATACTTCGAAGCTTCGTTCGATGGCACAAGCTTCGAACATTAAAAAAGTGTGTATGTGTGTGTGGCCATTGGGTGGGGCCGGGGGACAAATACACTGGAGGAAAGTAACCCAGCTCAGCACTGCCCAAATTATATCATCACTATTGCCCGTTTGAAGGATATCATCCTCAAACACATATACACCTACATGCCTTGTAGAATTCCACACATAAGAAAGAAAGATACTGGGATGAATAAACAAAATAGGAAATAAAATGTAGAAATGCATGCAATACATAAATAAATATGAATCTCCATATATGAAATAGAACATTTAGATAAGGTGCTACTGAGATGTTTTGGTGAGTTCTTTGTTTTTTTGTGGAAGTTGCCCTTCTTAAAAATGCATGAACATTCACTGATAATTGGTCTGTAGTGGAGTCTACAAAGTCTACATTGCCGGACCATGTAGAATCTGGACCTTGTAGACTGACATAATTCTGTGCATAGTTTAGTCTACACAGGCCATATTTCAAATAATCAAAATCTTACTTCATTCATCTTAAACATTCTTGATTTGGGGGATTGGTAGTTCCCATGAAATCTGAAGTTGTTCAAACGACAACAGCGAGCCACCTTGAATTAAATCACACAGCCGAGTGAAACCTTGTTGGCTGCGTCACAGTCACGAAAGGGGCTACTTAATTCATTAATCCAATCCACTTTATTTATAGAGCACATTTAAAAACAACAAAGTTTACGAAAGTGCTGTATTGTAACTATTGGTTCTCAAAGGCAACTTAGATAGATAGATAGATAGATAGATAGATAGATAGATAGATAGATAAAGTATCTCGCAGCTCACAACAGTATACAGACATTGACCGTTCCCATACAGTTATTACACGTTATGTCTGCATCATGAATTAAAAATAAGTACATGATAAAATTCAATTAAATCATACCCATCAATATTAATAGGAGCGTGATTAGATAAAAGCAGGTGTATAAAAACAGTGTATAAAAACAGGTGTAAAAACAGGTGTAAAAAAAACAGGTGTAAAAACAGGTGTGTGGGTCAGAGGTCATGTCCCCCGCACTATAATACGCTGTTGTACAGTCCAGGGTTAGAAATTTAAAAAAAAATCAAGGGCTTTTTTTGCCCCCCTTAATTGATTTTCGGGGGCTTTTTTTTGTATTTCGGGGGCACTGAATTTTTATGATGAAAATTAACATAAGGATTATAAAACATTGTTGACACTTTTTTTTTACAGTCTTCGTCCCTATGTTTGATAATGTAATGTTAACACTTTGGGTGCCGGCCAGAAATCCGGAAAATGTATGTTCAAGTTCAAGTTCAAGTTCTTTAATAGTTGTCATACAGAAGTACAGAATACTTTCATACAAAATGCTTCTTACTGTTACGCTCCAGAGACTGTGCTAGACAAGATAGTATCAAATAACATAATAACATAATATAGCATGAATTTAGAAGAAGAAAATGAGGTCACAGTGTTCGGTATAGACATATGTACAATGTTCTGAGTTACCATATAATATACAATACACAATACTATGCAGTGTACTAATGTACAGTACTATCTAGTGCAAAGCAGAAATGGGATGAGGTACAATTTTAGGTACAATTTACAGTAAGGTGTACGAGTTGTAGTGCAATCCTTCATCCATAAATATAAAGTGTGGGGAGTGGGTGCTACAGTGTGTTTGTTTAAAGTGGGTGTGTGCTATAAAGTGTGTGTAGTGGGTGCTACAGTGTGTTTGTTTAAAGTGAGTGTGTGCGTGTGGATGTGTGTGCTATGTGTGTTTGGTGGTTGTTGTTGTGTAGTGTTCATTCATTGTTCGTTTAGCAGCCTGATGGCCTGGGGATAGAAGCTACTTCTGAGTCTTTCTGTGCTCGCCTTGAGACTCCTGTATCGCTTGCCTGACGGCAGCAGTTCAAAGAGGCAGTTGTTCGGGTGGCTCGAGTCCTTAATAATTCTCTTAGCCTTCCCCTTGCAACGCTTGTAGTAAATGTTCTGGAGGGTGGGGAGCCCCCCTCCAATTGTGCGTTCGGCTGCACGTGTCACTCTTTGTAGTCTGCTTTGGTCTTTTGCAGTGCTATTCCCAAACCAGGAGGTGATGTTGCCGGTCAAGATGCTCTCTATTGTACATGAGTAGAAGTTCTTAAGGATCTTCTGGCTGACTTGGAACTTCCTTAGGCGCCTGAGGAAGTAGAGGCGTTGTCGTGCCTTCTTCACCACACTGTTAATGTGTGTGGTCCATGTCAAGTCCTCGGATATGTAGGCTCCGAGGTACTTGAAGCTGTTGACTCTCTCAACCGGTGCCCCGTCGATGCTGAGGGGGCTGTAGTCCTTGACCCCCGACCTCCTGAAGTCCACAATCATCTCCTTTGTTTTGCTGACGTTCAGGGAGAGGCTGTTTTCCTGGCACCATCCCGCCAGGACCTTGACCTCTTCCAGGTAGGCCCTCTCGTCGTTGGCAGAGATCAGGCCCACCACCACTGTGTCGTCAGCAAATTTGACGATTGTATTGCTACTCCGCTGAGCCACACAGTCGTGTGTGTACAGGGAGTAGAGGAGGGGACTCAGAACACAGCCCTGGGGGGCCCCTATGTTGAGGGTGATGGATGAGGAGGTGCAGTTGCCTGCTCTCACCACCTGGGGTCTGCCAGTCAGGAAGTCCAAGACCCACTGGCAGAGGTCATAGCCCAAGCCCAGGTCCCTGAGCTTGGCTATGAGTATGGAGGGGACTATGGTATTGAATGCCGAGCTGTAGTCGATGAATAGCATTCTCACATAGTTCCCCTGCCTCTTGTCCAGGTGTGATGCTGCTGTGTGCAGCACATGGGATATGGCGTCCTCCGTGGACCTGTTGGGGCGGTATGCAAATTGCAGGGGGTCCATGTTGATGGGGAGGGAGGAGCAGATGTAGCCCTTTACTAGCTTCTCAAAGCACTTCATGGCTATGGAGGTGAGAGCTACAGGGCGGTAGTCGTTGAGGCAAGCAGGCTTGGATTTTTTGGGTACAGGGATAATAGTGGACTTCTTCAGGCAGGTGGGGATGACAGCCTGTTCTAAGGACAGTATGTGGATTGCCAGCTATATTTAACATGGATAAGTTCCCCTTCTTTGCAGGCAGGGAGCGAAATTAACTTTTTGACTCACCGGCCAGTGGCGGGTAGATGGGAAGAGTCTACCCGCCAAGCATATTTCTTACCTGCCAAAATGTTTTTGATTAAAAAAAAATATGTATATATTTTATATACATTTTTTTTTTAAATAAAATATATATTATATAATCATACTTGTAGTTGTATTATCTGCGAGACATCGCCACCACGCAATAAGTCAAAATGCTTGCTATCTGCAAACAGCTCCACTGTCTGTGTGTATACTTGAGTAGCCTCCAGCTCCAGCAAGGATTCTCCGGCCCTGCAGCTAGACCCTATATTCAGCTAGACCCTACATGCAAGGATTCTCCGGCGATGCAGCTGGACCCTATTTATAACGTTACGGTTCTATTGTCAAATCACATTCAACATGCCCTCAGCTAGAATACGCATTCAATCAATGTTATAAGACATTGATATCAGGAGCTATCTGTAGCTACTGCTAGCCCGGTAGATAACGTTAAGACAATTTAGTTTACTGGGACAGATGGTGAGCTAGCTAAGCTAGCTAACGAGGGAACGGAGGTATTGTGCACTCGAGTCGACTATTGCTGGAGCATTTGTTGATATCAGCAGCTATCAGTAGCTAGCCAGCTAGATACCGTTAGACAATGCCTCGTCATGTATTAAACTAAAAGTGAATAGTTGACTGGGTCATTGTTTAAACAGTAACGGTAGCTGGCTAGAGCAGACTGCCCGCATACGGCAATGGTGGCGTTTCAGGAAGTAAACAAGCCAAATAAGAGCTTCCGATTGGTCATTTGCTTTTTTTCTCATGAAACCAGTCACGTCACTCTACTGTGATTGGACCGTTGACCTGAGTGCAATGTGGGACTTGTAGTTTTTTAACGATCTCGCGACGGAGAAAAAAAAGACGAGCGCGGCTATAATCTGTACTCGCACAAGAGTATCGTTATGAACTATGGTTATGAACTACACGTCTACACGCCACACGGCGGGCAGCCCTCTAAGTGTCAAGCGCCAAAGGTAAAAACAGAGCGCCCCTGGCGGGTGGCGGGCTTTAGTTTCGGTCCCTGTTTGCAGGGCTATAACTTTTTAAATCATATTGCTAGATTGCCATTATTAGGGCCCATTCAAAGTCCTATATGTATTGTTCAGGGTGAAGCAACGTTAAACTTTTTCATTCACATATTCATACTAAAGTATGGTCTAATGTATAAGTATGTTTTCATCTCTTTCTGCAGCTTTCTCCAGAATGTGATCTATAGCCCCAAATGCATTATATTGATGATGCAATACAGCTTGATGGCAATCGGCGCGATATAAAAAATTCCAACTAGACGTACTTCTAGAAGTTACTACACGTCATCTGATGTTGACCGGATGGGCGAGGGGCCGTTTATAATTCCGTGGGCAGCGTTATACCAATCATCTAATGTGGGTCAAATGTTGATCATAGCAGTTAGAATCGAAGACGGTAATACTACACGCTAAAACTCACCCCAGTCTCCTCTAGGGGTGGGACAATACATCGATCCAGATCGATACATCGATGTAATTATCAACGATCGAATCGGATCGATGCGATGTAATAAGATCGATTCATATCCATACTCTTATTTTGAAAATCCTGTGGCGAGTCTCATAACTGATTGTGTTAAATGCGCATATGATATAATCTCGTATCGATCGCAGGCACCTGAATCTAATCGTATCGTATTGTATCGTGAGAGACTTTGTGATATCGGCAAATATCGTATCGTTGTCCAAAGAATCGATATCGTATCGTATCATGATGAAACTGGTGATTCCCACCCCTAGTCTCCTCGCGCCGTTGGGCGATCAGCGTAGAGTAGAAATTTTACCATTATGGGATGTCGATTTACCCGGTCCATTTCCAGGTTGTATAATGGTATATACGTCCAAATCATGTTGTTTATCGAGTTATTGGCAATGGATCGCTATGTATTGTGACGAGCCAGAGTGCCGGGAGCCAAACCGAGTGCCCGGAAGTAATATGGCCGAACAGCACAACCTCCACAGCACTTCCTGTTTGGCGATTGTGCCGATCGGCCACCAGATGGCGCTCCTGAACCGCCAGAGAGCTCAGTGGGTCCTCCTGGTGGATCTCAGGCCAGCGGAGGGGAAATATGAATCCGATCACAGATTTTTGAAATATTGATATTAAAGACGCTGTAAAGCGTCCTTCGGCAACTTGAGCATGGCCGGGAAGGACGCTGTAACACGTCTTCTGGCAGTTAAAGTGTTAATGTCTCTATATATAGGGCTCTAACCTAACCTTTTTCCCAAGGAGCACATGTGCTCCTAAATAAAATGTTAATAAATAAAATCTAAATAAAAATTTAGGAGCACACAAAGAAATTTAGGAGCACAGTGAAAATTGTTCAAGTAACACAGAGTTTATTAACTGCATTATTATACTGTGCGTGTGCACACTATGAATTGAAAATGGGGGACCCTGATGTAAACAAGACGAAAGTCTTTCTCTGGTCTGCATCCCCTTAACTTGTGTGTATTGAGCTGTACTGTATTGTACCCATTCTGCAATCTGTTAATAAAGTTTTCAATCAATCAAACGCAAAGGATATCGGTTGTCAAGCTGCTTTTGTATGTTGTAGTGTTGTTATGATACCAACATTTTGACTTTGATACAGATAGGAAAGGTAATGGAATATATTATTAGATGACAGAACATTGAAAATTCTTTATACAATTCTTTAATTCATTATGAAATAGAAATTCCGTTTTTGGGTGGAACGTTTGTTGCAAGGAGGGAGGAGGCGGGGACCGCTGCGTGTTACACACAACACGGAGAAATGGTCTAGCTGCTTCGGTGCGTCGTTAACGTTAACGTCGGAAGAAATTCCCCACTAAGCCCTAAATTCAGAGCAGAGCAGTATCCTAATGACTTTTATGCTTCAGTCGATAAGGTGTTTTGCGAATTCTGTCAACATACCGTGGGGACTGGACCCGCAAAAACACGTGCGAATATCACTTCAAAAGCCATGTCAGCCGGATTCCTCTCTTTCTCCTCGTCTCTCTTTTGCTCAAAATAAAAATGAATGGGCTTCATGGCTGGCTGATTTTTTTGCGTTGTCTGATTCTGAATGTATAACTTGTAGGGGTGCGACGATACATCGATCCAGATCGATACATCGATGTAATTATCAACAATCGAATCGGATCGATGCGATGTAATAAGATCGATTCATATCGATACTCTTATTTTGAAAATCCTGTGGCGAGTCTCATATCCGCCCAAGAACAACAGCAGTAGCTCCGTGTGTGTAGATGTTACAGCATAGCATTCTCCCTTTCTGTGTGTGTGTGTGCGGGCGTCTTTGGAAAGACCAGATGAGGTCAGAGGAGTTTGATGTTTAAATGTTATTTAAACATAAACAATATAATACATAATAAATGTAGGCCTATACATGATCATGCAACATCAACAAATTGTTGTAGGAACGGTTTGGGAGAGGGAGGTTGTGAGTTTTGAGTTCCAAAAAATGTAGCTTAAAGTTTAAAGCTCAATATATAAAAAGGTGGCACTTTACAGTGAACAGGAGGTCTATTTGTATTAAAAACAATAGATTGATTTTCCTTTAAATGTCTGGAAGAGCTCAAAAATACAAATGTCAAATGATATTTTCATTACCTTTTTTTTGTTGATCTAAATGTTACTGATTGTGTTAAATGGGCATATGATATCATCTCATATCGATCGCAGGCACCTGAATCTAATCGTATCGTATTGTATCGTGAGAGACTTTGTGATATCGGCAAATATCGTATCGTTGTCCAAAGAATCGATATCGTATCGTATCATGATGAAACTGGTGATTCCCACCCCTAATAACTTGCCTAAGCCGGTACCGTGACTTTGTTTTCGGGCGCTACTGTGATTGGACGTTTATGCGCCTTGTGTAATGTGGGACTATTATAACAGCGGAGCTGTTTTGTAATCGTCACTCGTCTCGAGTAAATGATTTTTCCGGGTGGCGCACACACACATATTATTAGGGGCAAATACAAGGGAAATGCTCGCACTGTAGATTAGGGGTGGGAATCACCAGTTTCATCATGATACGATACGATATCGATTCTTTGGACAACGATACGATATTTGCCGATATCACAAAGTCTCTCACGATACAATACGATACGATTAGATTCAGGTGCCTGCGATCGATATGAGATGATATCATATGCCCATTTAACACAATCAGTAACATTTAGATCAACAAAAAAAAGGTAATGAAAATATCATTTGACATTTGTATTTTTGAGCTCTTCCAGACATTTAAAGGAAAATCAATCTATTGTTTTTAATACAAATAGACCTCCTGTTCACTGTAAAGTGCCACGTTTTTATATATTGAGCTTTAAACTTTAAGCTACATTTTTTGGAACTCAAAACTCACAACCTCCCTCTCCCAAACCGTTCCTACAACAATTTGTTGATGTTGCATGATCATGTATAGGCCTACATTTATTATGTATTATATTGTTTATGTTTAAATAACATTTAGACATCAAACTCCTCTGACCTCATCTGGTCTTTCCAAAGACGCGCGCACACACACACACAGAAAGGGAGAATGCTATGCTGTAACGTCTACACACACAGAGCTACTGCTGTTGTTCTTGGGCGGATATGAGACTCGCCACAGGATTTTCAAAATAAGAGTATCGATATGAATCGATCTTATTACATCGCATCGATCCGATTCGATTGTTGATAATTACATCGATGTATCGATCTGGATCGATGTATCGTCCCACCCCTACTGTAGATCATATATATAATTATATATATAATTAGTAAACTGTCGGGGGCATTTTCTGCCCCCCTTAACTGATTTTCGGGGGCATTTTGTCCATTTTCAAGGGCATTTTGCCCCGAGCCCCCGTTAATTTCGAACCCTGGACTACAGTCTGATGGCTGTGGGGACAAAGGACCTCCTGTGCCGCTCAGTCCGTGAGTGCAGGGAGATGAGCCGTCCGCTGCGACTGCTGCTCTGCCCCACCAGGGGGCGGTGGAGAGGGTGGTTGGTATTGCCCATGATGGCCAGCAGCTTGCTCTGAGTGCGGCTCTCCACCACGGTCCCCAGTGGGTCCAGTCTCCTCCCCACCACTGAGCCAGCCTTCTTGACCAGCTTATCCAGCCGTCTGGTATCCCTGGCCGTGGTATTACCACCCCAACAGACAGCGGCGTAGAGGAGCACACTTGACACCACTGCCTGATAGAACATGAACAACATTTCCCCACACACATTAAAAGACCTGAGCCTCCTGAGGAAGAACAGCCGGCTCTGTCCTTTCTTGTAGAGCGCTTCCGCGTTAGCAGCCCAGGCCAGCTTATCATCCAGGTGCACGCCTAAATATTTGTATGTCTGCACCGTCTCAATGTTGTTTCCCCGTATGCTGACTGGTTGCAGAGGTGGTTTCGACCTGCGGAAATCCAGTACCATCTCCTTGGTCTTTTTTGCGTTCAGGAGAAGGCCGTTCCGTTCGCTCCAGTCGCTGAAGGCTCCCACCTGGTCCCTGTACTCTCCCTCCTGTCCCTTCCTCACACACGCCACAATCGCTGTGTCGTCCGAGTATTTTTGGACGTGGCAAGACTCAGAGTTGTAGTTGAAGTCTGCCGTGTAGAGGGTGAACAGGAACGGAGCGAGAACAGTCCCCTGTGGAGCCCCAGTGCTGCTGACCACTGTCTCCGAGACACAGTTGCCCATTCTGACAAACTGTGGTCGGTCTGTCAGGTAATCTGTGATCCAGGAAGTGAAGGAGGGATCCACCCCCATCTTCCTGAGCTTGTCTTTAAGTATGGGAGGTTGGATAGTATTAAAAGCGCTCGAAAAATCAAAAAACATAATCCTCACATAACTCCCCGGCTCATCCAGGTAGGAGTAGGCCCGGTGGGGCATGTAGAGGACCGCGTCGTCCACCCCGATGCTCTCCCGATACCCAAACTGCAGGGGGTCAAGGGCGTGTTCAGTCTGTGGCCTCAGATGGTGGAGAAGCAGCCTCTCCAGTGTCTTCATTATGTGTGATGTTCTCTCTCTCTCTTGTGTTCTCCAGGCCCGCGTGGACAGGATGGATGAGTTCCAGAAGAAGGGCGAGGAGATGGTGAAGGCCCAGAAGGAGTGCAAGCGGAGGCTGACGGAGGCCCAGAAGAAGACGCGGGAGCTGGCCAACTCGGCCACGGACGACGCCAAGGCGGAGCTGGGCAAGGCCCAGGCGGAGGAGAAGAGGCTGAAGAAGGAGGACCGGGAGTGGGAGAAGAGGGTGGACGAGCACAGCCGGGAGGAGAGGAAGATGCCCTGGAACGTGGACACGCTCAGCAAGGAGGGCTTCAGCAAGGTGAGGGCTTCAGGTGAGGTGGGGCTCCAGGTGAGGCTCCAGGTGAGGTGAGGCTCCAGGTGAGGGCTCCAGGTGAGGTGAGGCTCCAGGTGAGGCTCCAGGTGAGGTGAGGCTCCAGGTGAGGGCTCCAGGTGAGGTGAGGCTCCAGGTGAGGTGAGGCTCCAGGTGAGGTGAGGCTCCAGGTGAGGTGAGGGCTTCATATCAAGCGAAGAACTGAGAAATTTGGCAGAGAGAGACGGCAACATTATCGTGAAATATAAACATTGCGTGATGACTATTATATCTCCGCCTCCCAATGAAGAACATACCCAGCGGTTACCCCCCCCCGACCCTTTCTTCTTCTTATTATTATAAAGTTACTACTTATGATTAACAAAGGCATTCGATGTGTGTTCTATTATGATATGTGTGTAGTGTTCTGATAACGACTATTGGTGAAGCGATGTCGAGATTAATTTGGTTTGGCAGCGGGAGCTAGATTTGCGAGAAAAGGAAACGCGAACTCGCCGATTTTCCCACGGATCCCACGGGCCGAATATTTCCTTTTCCTAAATCGCTTCCATCATCGAAAACAAGGGGAAAAGGTCGTCTCGCTACCCTGAAAATTTCACGTGATTTTAAAAACGCTGTATTAAGTGAGCCTATTATGGGCTCCACGCGAGCTTTCTACCGTGGGTACATCTGGGCGTCCCGCAACTTGTACTCAGTCACATGTAGCCCCGAAAATGCTTAGAAAAGGAAAGCCGAAAGCGTGGAATAAACTCGCCGAAACGGTAAAGTGTCCCACGGGCGCGCCGTGATTCCGATCCGCGTGAAAATATTCACGGCCATAGAGGAGACCGTGGGACACCTTTTTGCAACCGAATATGTGTCTCGAATTTGCTCCCACGCGGCGCGGAAAAATCGGACATGGCACTCTCTCCCACCGCTCTCGAAAATCGGCCTTCCTCCGCTATGTCGTGCACAGGGGGCTACTGACAGACAGGTTCCATCCCGAGTATATGAGAGGAGCTTCGGAGAGGCTCCAGGAGAGAGGAGAGAGGCTGAAAACCCGCAGTTCTTGCCCGACTGATGGGAGCCGAATCCCGGATCCGATTTTGATGATGAATACCCCCAAAACATGGAGATTTTGATGATGAATACCCCCAAAACATGGAGGTCCCGAAAATTTTTAAAAACCCAAACGTTTTTTACATTTTTTATATATATATGCCTATGCCTATATATATTTTTTTTTCATAAAAAATATATTTTTTGACAAGTAAAAAAAAAAAATCGTTTTTCAGTCCGATTTCGGGGAACGTGGTCCAGGGTGGTCGGATCGACTCGGGACAAAACCTTACCTAAAGATTAACCCTCCCTCTCCCTAACCCAGAGCGTGGTGAGTTAACCCTCCCTCTCCCTCTCCCTAACCCAGAGCGTGGTGAGTTAACCCTCCCTCTCCCTAACCCAGAGCGTGGTGAGTTAACCCTTCCTCTCCCTCTCCCTAACCCAGAGCGTGGTGAGTTAACCCTTCCTCTCCCTCCCAGAGCGTGGTGAACGTGCTGCCAGACCCGGCGGACGAGACGGAGGAGCAGAAGGAGCAGAAGCACAAGACGTTCGTGGAGAAGTACGAGAAGGAGATCAAACACTTTGGTACGACGCCCCCTGCTGGCCTCCCACCTGTCTCGAGGGTTAGGGTTAGAGAAGGAGATCAAACACTTTGGTACGACGCCCCCTGCTGGCCTCCCACCTGTCTCGAGGGTTAGGGTTAGAGAAGGAGATCAAACACTTTGGTACGACGCCCCCTGCTGGCCTCCCACCTGTCTCAAGCCAAGCCCTCTTTTCTTCAACCTCCAATCACAACTGACCAACGAACCAACGGTTGTGATTGGAGGATCAAGAAAAGAAGGCAGGGCTTGAGACGGGTCAATTAGTTTAGTTTATTAGGATCCCCAACGAACTACCGCATCGCAGGAGCTTTCCTCCCTGGGGGGTCCTGGGGGGTCCACAAAGAAACTTACATTGTGACCCTGCAGCATAATACTGACATCATCACATATAACGTTACAAGTAAACATGACAAAGGACTAGTACACACACAGACAGACAGACAGACAGACAGACAGACAGACAGACAGACAGACAGACAGACAGACAGACACACCGACACACACAGACAGACACACACACAGACACACACAGACACACACACAGACAGACACAGACAGACATACGGACAGACAGACAGACAGACAGACAGACACACACACACAGACGGACACACAGACAGACAGACACACACAGACAGACAGACACACACAGACAGACAGACACACACAGACAGACAGACAGACAGACACACACCGACAGACACACACACAGACACACACAGACAGACAGACACACACACAGACAGACACACATAATACTAACATCATAACATAACATTACAGGTAAACGGGACAAAGGACTAGAGACTTGGACTAGTACACACACAAGACAAGCTCCAATATCCAATAATCAAACTATGTGAAATATCTTGGAATACTTAACTGTACACAACTACAGGCATTAAAGCGTTCCGTCAATTTGATTCGCAGTCTGACGGAATTGGCTACCTGGTATAATATGATTTGTAGATGCATACAGATTTAAACTAAATTGAGCCAATCGGAGGCGTCAAATATCATGAAAAAGGGAATTTCTTTTCTATCGCGGCGCAGCCGTGCCAAGCAGTCATTGGCGAGCTGCGGAGCGATACTGGCAGGACGCAGCGACTCGAGAGACAGGATTACGCTAATAGTTCGTCGTCGGAAATGTATAATAATCGCACATTTATGCCCGCACCACAAAGCTTATTGAAGGGTCAGCGGCGGTGCGACGGCTCTACCGGTGAGTCTCAGCCTGTTTGTTATATGAAAATGTAATTGTAGTGCTGTCAGACCCTGATACGGGTTGTCTTTCTTTTTCTTTTAGCTAACGCTATTAAATATACATATACAGTGCAGGTTAAAATAAGAATGACTTTGCCTGAAAAAAAGATGTTTAGTCAGGAGATGTTTTGAGATGACGCACCCCCGCGGGAATCTACTTTACCATAAATCATAGGCTGATATAATACGCTACATTCTCTTTAAACATATACATGTTACAGGGCAAAAGTAATAGATTTAATCACTTTTATTCTTTTAAACTTGGTCTGACCGACCTTCAGCATAGACCATGAACAGGCAGTAGATCCAGTAGAAACGCATGTCAGAAAACACGAGTCTTACGCCTCGTGCGTCAAATCTCTCCTTGTTTACCGACGTCACATCCACCACCTGCTTATGTACCTGCTTGCACTTAGCGTTACGCACGCCTGCTATATCGATTAGCTAACGTTAGCATAATAACGTTAATGGAAGGAGTAAGCCGGCCACTAAAAAGAAAACCCACCGCGGTGTTCTCAGACGAAAGAGGATGAGCGGCACCACCCACCAAAAGAAAGTTTCGAGTGGAAGTTTGAAGAGACTGGCTAGGGAGGCTGTAGTGGTGAGTTGTTAGCTTGTTCCGTGTTCCGCAACTATGTCAAAAAGAAAAACAGAAACAACACATTTGTCATTGTCGTGTTACTTCACAGTACAAATACGTGAGTCCTCTGCTGTGGTTGTGAGTATCCTTTATTAGCTTAACTGTACATTCGATTATCGACGAAACCGAAACAAGTAGGCTCCCTTAGTTAAAACGCTAACGCTATTAAAAAAAATACAGTGCAGGTTCAAATAAGAATATGACTTGGCCAGAAAAAAAGTTCAGTCAGGAGATATTTTTTTGCTTTAATCCCTGCAACTATATGCCCACTCATTTAGTTCATACACGCCTAATGGAACAGCTAATTAAATCCATGTTGCTGCATAATAGTGTATTCGTACCTCATAATTGTAACTCACTTTTACAATCGCATTTGAAAAACATAAAAAAAAAAACGTTCTGGTTGTGTTCTGGTTCTGGCTGCAGGCATGCTGGGCCGCTGGGACGACAGCCAGAAGTACCTCTCCGACCAGTCTCACCTGGTGTGTGAAGAGACCGCCAACTACCTGGTCATCATGTGCATCGACCTGGAGGTGGAGGAGGTGAGACCTGCACCCTAACCCCACCCTGACCCCACCCTGCACCCTGCACCCCACAGGGCTCTGCTCCTGGGTCAGGGTTAAAGCTGTGCCCCCTCTCTGCCCCCTCTCTGCAGAAGCGAGCCCTCATGGAGCAGGTGGCCCATCAGACCATCGTGATGCAGTTCATCCTGGAGCTCGCCAAGAGTCTGCAGGTCGACCCGCGGGGCTGCTTCCGCCAGTTCTTCAACAAGATCAAGGTGTGTGTGTGTGTGTGTGTGTCTGTGTGTGCGTGTGTGCGTGTGTGTGTGTGTGTGTGTGTGTGTGTGTGTGTGTGTGTGTGTGTGTGTGTGTGTGCAGGGATGCTACATTCCAACAGTGATGTCATCATCAGGCTGCTCTACAGTTATGCAGCATCATTAGTCAGGTGTCAGGTGTCGGCGGTAACTGAGCTTATTAGTCATGGAGATACCACATCGCCACGGCAACCCTAACAACAAAGGTAACTGTACTTACAGTGGATTTCATTCACGGTTCTTGCTGCCCTGTGACGGTCACTTGGCCCGATCCATAGATGTGTGACTTGGCCACAATAAGGTAATTTATAGGCCTGATATTCTATATTTTATAATCATATTTCAAATTGCATTGGTCCGCAAAATTCTCTACTGTATCTACAAAACCCGCTGTTAATCATCTGCCCTTTATTCATCTGCTTAGATTTGTAGTAAACGTGACGTCAAGAAGCTGCTGAATGAGCTCAGTGGTGTTATTCAACGTCCAAGATGGAAGAAAAATATATTATATTAATCATAATTTATATCCTCCTTTGGTTCATTACAATTTTCTCAAGCCTAGTAACAGACACAATATTTCTGACACTGGGAATACATTCCCTGAGACCCATAGATGTCCCTAGATACCACTTACTTGGGTATGTACGTACTGTAATGTATGTAATGTAATGTATGTACTTTTAGGCAAACGTTCTGAAAATATGGAGGAGGTTAAAAGGTATTAAAAAGTCTCAATTAATTTGAAGCCATTGACCTCTGCCCTCTGGTCCCTGTCTGTCAGATATGATCCACTTCACAGCTGCTGCTATGTGTTTTATTTTTTCTAGTATGGTCGTGAACTTGGTATTAAACTTTGCTCTGGTCTTAAAAAGTCTTATGGTACATTTATTTACACATTGGTATCGTTCCGATTGTCAAAATAGGGCCGATTTTGAATAAGAACTATATATTTGTTTTTAAAACATTCAAAATTATTTTATTTTATCTAACATGTTTTGGTCTTAAATTGTTAAAAAATATCAGTAATTTCTGAAAATAAATGACAAAAGTACAAATAAATGCATTTAGAAAAATAGCTCTTTATTTGATTATCATAAAAATGTGTTTTCTATACAGAGATATCGATATCGCTATCGGCCAGAACAGCAATATTAATATCGCTATCGGCCAGAACATCAATATTAATATCGCTATCGGCCAGAACATCAATATTAATATCGCTATCGGCCAGAACATCAATATTAATATCGCTATCGGCCAGAACAGCACTAGTGTTAACGGAGTGCCACGTCACCAGCAGTACCAGGTTAGGGGCACTAATGTTAACCCTGCGTCTCCCTCAGACTGCAGACCAGCAGTACCAGGACGCCTTCAACGACGAGCTGGAGTCCTTCAAGGAGAGGGTCCGCGGCCGGGCCAAGGTCCGCATCGAGAAGGCCATGAAGGAGTACGAGGAGGAGGAGCGGCAGAAGCGCATCGGACCCGGAGGCCTGGATCCTGTAGAAGTATACGAGTCTCTGCCCGAGGTTTGTCTGAGAGGAGAGGAGGGGAGTAGGAGGAGAGGGGAGGAGGGGAGGGGAGGGGAGGGGAGGAGAGGAGAGGAGAGGAGAGGAGGGGAGGGGAGGGGAGGGGAGGGGAGGGGAGAGGCCTGGATCCTGTAGAAGTATACCAGTCTCTGCCCGAGGTTTGTCGGAGAGGAGAGGAGAGGAGAGGAGCAGAGAGGAGAGGAGAGGAGAGGAGGAGAGGAGAGGCCTGGATCCTGTAGAAGTATACGAGTCTCTGCCAGAGGTTTGTCTGATAGGAGGGGAGAGTTCTCCAGCCTTTAGTTCTCCAGCTCTTGGCAGCAGTCATCCCCCCTGTGTGCATGGTTGTATCCCCCCCCCCCCCCTGTCTCCCTGGTAGTGATGATAAATATCTCACTGGGTTTATCTTCTTAAATGCAGGAAATGCAGAAATGCTTTGACGACAAGGACATCCAGCTCTTGCAGGACGCCATCAGCAAGATGGACCCCACGGTGAGTTTCAACGACATGCGCTTCATTTCACTTCATGCTTCTAGTCATCTTTTGTCAATTCTGTTGACCATATTCACACAGTGTTCTGTTGACCATATTCACACAGTGTTCTGTTGACCATATTCACACGGTGTTCTATTGACCATATTCACACGGTGGCCGTTTCGAAACAGATCATTGGAAAATCGCAGAATCAACCTTCCAGTGTGTGAATTTATTTCTTCTTCGCTGGTGTTAAAAATGCATTCGTTCTAAACGGGCATCATGCAAATGGTGATCATCCTATACATCTGGGAAATCGGTTTACCAAGCTTTTGTTTATGGAATAATTTATCATTGATGCATATTGATCTGCTGTCATTGGGCTCATGAGTTGACCTCTTCGGGGAGGGAGGGGGGGGACTGTGTGGTGTGGTGTGGTGGGGGCCGTTATGAAAGCTGCCCCAGCCCCTCCCCCTCCTTAACACAAACCTAAACTAACGTTACAACTAACCTAAAGTTAGTTTAGGTATCCATAAACTTCAATCGGTGCGGATCCTTTCGTGACTGTAGGGAACTTGGAGGGTACAAGTCTGACACTATTTTCGGGCCATTCTGCTCACATGCCATGAACCCAAGGTGGGAACAGTAAGTCAGTAAATAAATAAGTTTTAGTTTTATTTCTTTATAATATTTTATTTTCAGCTTTTATAGTTTCTGATAAGTGCCCACGCTAGGTCTTAGGTCAGATCATTAACTTCATAACTCATTGGTCTGCTCATCTTGATATCAAGCAGCGTCCTGCGAAGTGGTTGACATGCAGAACCAAATGAGTCTACAAAATGTTGTTGTTACTACTGACCGACAAGAGATAGCGAATGCACCGTTCCGACCCCCCCAGTCATCGACCTTAGGTCGAGTGATTGAAGTTGCGGAATCTTTTATTTTATTTGCACTGGGAAGGACTCTTTATTCAGATGAGGTCCATTTCCCTTATCCGTTACACGTATTATCACTGTATGGCTTTACTTGATAATCCCATTATACAGAACCCACTTCTACATCCATACATATACAGTTCTTTCTCTAGGTCTCTGTGTGGATAAAAGCCCACTCCTAGGGTTTTACATCATAAATCAGGAACATTACGGGACCGTGTTGTTGCCGACTGGTTAAAGACACACTTCTAAAGTTTTTACATCATAAATCATAAACATCACGAAGCAATGGGTAAAGTTACAATGCAAAAACATTTCAATGCTTACCCGTCCGTCTGGTCAGAAGAATGGATACAAAAAGATATATTATAAAAAGCTGTTTTATTTAGAAAAAGCAAGTTACAGAAGAGACTTCATTGGAAATGTCCAACTCAGTTAAAAGAAGTATAAAACAAAAACATCAAAGGCCTAACACGGCTTGTGCCTGGTGTCTGCAAGCAAAATCTTCAAATCTGGCCTCTCGAAGGAGGAACAGTCATTTTTATATTGATCCGGCATCATATTTCTATTGGTCTAAAAACAGTGATGTCACAGGGATGTCATTTCACTAGCCAACCAACGTACAATACGTAGTATATATTTATCCAATCGTTTTACTTTACGTGCACAGTAAGTGTCCCTCCCTTTTCTTTTACTTGCGTTACCTTCAGTTACATAGTTTTTTCAAGTATGAGAAAGTCCCTCCACTTTTCATCTTATTCAGAACTTACAAAGGGTTAACCTGGTAACCATGCGTCTGCCGGCCGGAGAGCTCAGGGAAGAGGCCCTGCCTGGCAAGGTCACATTCTTTACAGTTAACTCCCTACTGCATGTTCATGTGGAGGGAGGGAGACAGATACATCTGTACAGACCAAGCAAATCATTCTTAAGCAGAAACATATAATTTGCCGATGAAACATATAATCAATATAGCATTATACATATCTATACCTTTATACCTACAGTATATATGTTTCCATAATTATTATATGTGAAAAATAGGTTAGATTCACACAACAATCATTTCACTGTCTTCCAACCAGAGTTTAGTTTTAAAGTCTATAAAGAATATACTGGTTATAAAGGAACAAACAGGATGTCAATTTCCAAAAGGGTCACTGTTGTTCTGTGGCACTTCACAGTTTCACAAACACACATCAAGACAAATCACAAACACAAAGAAATTAAAAATAAAATCAAAAAACACAAACAGTATGTTGCCAGACACTGTCACATCAATGAACAAACATACACCATGTCATATAGTGTACACTAAGGACGCAAGGGGCTGGTTTTCTGACATATATATACATATTATATATATATATATATATATATATATTTTACAAAAAATACACGGGAGGACATTGAGAAGCACTTATGTTCTAGCTAAGCATTCCAAAAAGGGACCCCTATCATATTAAATTAGTTCGAGGTCTCGGACCTACTGTGACGGAATATGTTTTATTTCTAAAGCACATTTAAAACAACTGTAGTTGCACCAAAGGGGGCGACAGTGGCTCAGGAGGTAGAGCGGTCGTCTGGTAGTCGGAAGGTTCCGGGTTCTCTTCCCGGGCAGCGTGTCGAAGTGTCCTTGAGCGAGACACTTAACCCCTAATTGCTCCCGATGAGCAGGTCGGCACCTTGCATGGTCGCCTCCGCCGTCGGTGTGTGAATGTGTGAGTGAACAGGTAAAGCGCTTTGGATAAAAGCTGTTATATAAATGCACCATTTACCAGTTTCAAGTTTGTTTTTATGCTTGGTTCTGTATGAGCCTCCTGAGAATGTGCTTCATACAGTGAAAAAAGTAAGTAAACGAGGAATAAGTCCCAACACTATACAAATATACAAACTAGAGCGGCTGGGTGGCGCAGCGGACATTGCGCCTGTCACCAACGCAAGAGACACCGGGTTCGAATCCGGCTGTCGGCGTTGCCTCCGGCTTGGGCCGGCCGTCATACTAACTCAATTGGCAGAGTCAGCGGGTGGGAAGTCGATGGGTGGTAATCTGGTCGTTGTAAACAGCGACTCCTACAGGTCGGTCAGGGCGCCTGCACAGCAGAGACAGGAAGTGGCGGGGGCAGCGTGAGCCTCCCACACGTTACACCTCGCCACAGAGTCCGCGCTGGCAGGTGAAAAGATGTGACAGGCTGCCTCCTCGTGTACCGGAGGGGACACGTGATGCAAGGCTTCTATCCTCCCTACAACCGACCAGTGGGGGGCATAGTCTAGCAACGATCAGGATGGGATGGGAGAAAAATCACAGAAAAAGGAGGAGAAAAAGTAGATAAAAAAAACTAAGTACAATACTCCTCTCGCTACACAATCAAGTTGTAATGACGTTTCATGATCATGTCATTCTGTCCATTTCAGGAGGCAAAGGTCCACATGAAGAGATGCATCGAGTCCGGCCTCTGGGTCCCCAACTCCAGGACGGGCGACGGGGAGGACAAGGACGAGGAGGGGGCCTTCGACGAGGCCAAGCAGGAGGAGGAGGAGGAAGAGGAGGAGGAGGAGGAGAGCAAGAAGCTGGTGGAGGGCAAGAAGCTGGTGGAGGGCAAGAAGCTGGTGGAGGGCAAGAAGGAATGACCCGACACTGACTCTCACCATGATGCTACTTTCCGCATATGTACTCGCCCACTGTATTGCTATCTCCCATGTGTAGTTTGTTTCCAGGGTACTGGAACAATGATGAAACTTGTCAAAGATATTTACCTCTATGAGTTAAAGGACTCGGCGTAGTGTTCACTGCACCACCACGTTGCTGCGTCACCTGCTTGGGGGGGGGGGGCCTTTCCTGTTTCTTAAACCTGTTTCTGTCCGGGCCTCAGTAAAGCTGTATTCTTATGTTTCTGTCTATGGTCTCGTCTAATTGCGTGTGTGTGTGCGGGGGGGGGGGGTGTCTGTGTGTGTGTCAAGTCAAGTAATTTATTTATAAAGCACGTTTAAAAGCCCAAGAGCCAACCAAAGTGCTGTACAATCAAAGCATAAAATCAATGTCCTAATATAAAATACAAAAATACAAAAAGGCACAACAGGACAAGACGGTACATTCAGAGAATGTAGGCCAACAAGCGGATAGGGGGGGGGGTGTGTGTCTAAGCACTCGCCTACCATTGATGCATGTGATACAAGATACAAGAGTTTTATTTGTCACGGCATACAGGTATACAGTGAAATGCGGGGGGTCTCGCCCGCAACGATGTGCATAATACAAGTAGTAATAAGAGTAAATGGCTCCTTTTTTATATAGCGCTTTTATCCAAAGCGCTTTGCAATTTGTTACTCACATTTTACCCGTTCACTCACACATTCACACCGACGGCGGAGGCAACCATGCAAGGTGCCAACCTGCTCATCGGGAGCAATTAGGGGTTAAGTGTCTTGCACCACTCTCTGTAGGGCCTTCTTGTCCTGTGCCGTGCTGTTTCCATACCAGGCAGTGATGTTTCCAGTCAAGATGCTCTCTACAGCTCCGGAGTAGAAGGACTGGAGTATCTTCCCAGATACTCTGAACTTCCTTAACTGTCTCAGGTGGTAGAGGCGCTGCTTCGCCTTCTTTACGACTGAGTCTATGTGTGTTGACCATGTCAGGTCCTCTGAGATGTGGACCCCCAGGTACTTGAAGTGTGTTGTGTACCTTTGGTTAGCTTATCGACCAGTTAGGTCCCCCCCCATATCATAACTAATATTAAGATAATATAAGATATTCCTTTATTTATCCCCTTGGGGAAATCCAGGCATCATAGCAACATGGGGAGGGGAGGTACAGGTAGTAGAAGACATACAGGTACAGGTCGTAAAATTATAGTACAGTGGAGAAGTACAAATAGAATAAGAAAAGGCAGTGTAAACAATATAGCAATATAATTAACTCTAGACATGCGCATATGGGCACCAAGGTGCAAGATGAGGGTATGTATGCCCTCTGTTATATTTGCTCTACAATAAATATAGTTACATATATAATCTACAAATGCTAAATATATGATCTCATGCAGTATGCATAAGGTGTATGCCGTGATGACATATTAGTCAAAACACACGTGAAGAAATAAAACATTGATCATGTACACACAGGTTTATATTAACTATAGCTTAAAGAACCAGTGCTATTGGGTTCAGTTAGAAACATTATTGCTGTGTAATGTTGTCTTGTGAGCACAGCCAACTCTCGGTATGTTGAGGGGGCGTGGCCCTCTGACAAAATGTCAAGTTAGTATAACATTGATTGATTGAAAACTTTTATTAACAGATTGCAGAATGGGTACAATACAGTACGGCTCAATACATACAATTGTTAAGGGGATGCAGACCAGAGAAAGACTTTCGTCTTGTTTACATCAGGGTCCCCCATTTTCAATTCATCATAACATACACGACACACAGATATAAAAATCTAATCTAATTATCTCATCTTCAGACATTTACCCGGGCCAGTTTCGAATTGCAGCCTCCCGTAGGTGCTCTTTGAAGCTTTCAAATTGTAAACAAGTTTATGAGACCGTTGTAATAGGGGATTCACATTGGCTAACTGCTAGCAGGTGATCAATAAATAGTATTTGAAGTTTTGAACCACTAAAATCAACTGAATTGCAGCAAGACTAGTTAGCTGATGTACAGCTACTGACAACTGAGCGACAGACTGACTCACTGTAAGATATAAGATAAGATATTCCTTTATTAATCCCCTTGGGGAAATTCCAGCGACACACACATACAGCTCATCGTCTCATTAATAATAACAACAACATCACAAACTAGATATCAATAGACTCCAAATTGGTTTGTGTTGATGTCCAGGGGGATAGAGGTCAAAGGTCTTTGGTCAGCTTTTTCACAGCAGTTAATAACATTTTGGACACATTTTCAATCAACATACGGTGACGTACACTCAAACCCAGAGGCACCAAACAAGTTTGCTAAATGAAAGTAACCGGCCCATTTATTATTCCCCGTCTCCAACATGCGTGCCTGTTTACCCCTGCTCTCTTAAATATGTATTCCACCATTTAGATCTGGCCGTTTGTTTAAAAACACGATTTTAATTGTACAGAATCTTTTAATCCATACCGACTACAGCAGTTGTGTATGTAAACATGAAAATAATTTCTGTGTGAAATTCGTTTCCTCGTTACACAGGGTTTTGTACACATAAACTACTGTATATTTCTATATCTTGTCATAAATGTATAGATGTAGCCTACTGTCTATCTGTATGTCATAAATGTCATGATGAATTGAAAATGGGGGACCCTGATGTAAACAAGACAAACTTCTTTCTCTGGTCTGCATCCCCTTAACAATTGTGTGTATTGAGCCGTACTGTATTGTACCCATTCTGCAATCTGTTGAATAACACTTTCAATCAATCAATCAATCAATCAATCAAACCCAGGGGCGGGGCTGGTGTGACGACACCACGGGGGGCGGGGCTGGGGTGACGACACACGGGGGGCGGGGCTCTGTCTGAACTGGTTTCCAGAGTGTTGTCACGGAGCAGAGCTTCACTCGAACTATGAGCGCGACGGGGATCAATGGATATCTGGTCTGATTTATACGTACCTGATCGATACCGGCTCTGATCGAAAGGTTCTACATTGAGATTTCAAAAAGCTCGCGTTAGATGGTAAGAGACACATCGATTCCTTTAAAACACCTTTTTAAACTTCAGAATAACAACTGCGCTATAGCCGTCTTTTCACATGAGTGTAAACTTGATAAATTATGAATGAATGAATGTAAACCTGACCGTATAACGTGAACTAGTTAGTCGTGGCTTCATTTACTTCCTCTAGTGGAGCCCCTGGAGGCGTGATGGCGTCACTAGAGGAAGTAAACAAGCAGGACTCTTTTGTATCACAAACAGTACTGTATTTGTAGATCTGGTATGTCATAAATGTATAGATGATCATGTAGCAGTACTGTCTATCTGTATGTCATGATTAATTGAAAATGGGGGACCCTGATGTAAACAAGATGAAAGTCTTTCTCTGGTCTGCATCCCCTTAACAATTGTATGTATTGAGCCGTACTGTATTGTACCCATTCTGCAATCTGTTAATAAAGTTTTCAATCAATCAATCAAAGCAGCAGTGAACTAGTTAATGTTATGAAGCTGGTTAATAAAACATCCATAATATACATGTTGAATATAGAATAAATAAAACATCCATAATATACATGTTGAATATAGAATAAATAAAACATCCATAATATACATGTTGAATATAGAATAAATAAAACATCCATAATATACATGTTGAATATAGAATAAATAAAACATCCATAATATACATGTTGAATATAGAATAAATAAAACATCCATAATATACATGTTGAATATAGAATAAATAAAACATATACATGTTGAATATAGAATAAATAAAACATCCATAATATACATGTTGAATATAGAATAAATAAAACATCCATAATATATACATGTTGAATATAGAATAAATAAAACATATACATGTTGAATATAGAATAAATAAAACATCCATAATATACATGTTGAATATAGAATAAATAAAACATCCATAATATACATGTTGAATATAGAATAAATAAAACATATACATGTTGAATATAGAATAAATAAAACATCCATAATATACATGTTGAATATAGAATAAATAAAACATCCATAATATATACATGTTGAATATAGAATAAATAAAACATCCATAATATGTTGAATATAGAATAAATAAAACATATACATGTTGAATATAGAATAAATAAAACATCCATATTATACATGTTGAATATAGAATAAATAAAACATCCATAATATACATGTTGAATATAGAATAAATAAAACATCCATAATATATACATGTTGAATATAGAATAAATAAAACATCCATAATATATACATGTTGAATATAGAATAAATAAAACATCCATAATATACATGTTGAATATAGAATAAATAAAACATAATTATACATGTTGAATATAGAATAAATAAAACATCCATAATATACATGTTGAATATAGAATAAATAAAACATCCATAATATACATGTTGAATATAGAATAAATAAAACATATACATGTTGAATATAGAATAAATAAAACATATACATGTTGAATATAGAATAAATAAAACATCCATAATATACATGTTGAATATAGAATAAATAAAACATCCATAATATACATGTTGAATATAGAATAAATAAAACATCCATAATATACATGTTGAATATAGAATAAATAAAACATCCATAATATACATGTTGAATATAGAATAAATAAAACATCCATAATATACATGTTGAATATAGAATAAATAGAACATCAGGCTACATGTAGAAAGGGTCAGGGTTCAGGATGTAGAAAGGGTCAGAGGTCAGGGGTTATAACGCCGCTGGCTGCTCATCACTAGTTCACTACTATCTGATGTAAACAAGACTGCAACCCGGAAGGCCTTGGAATAAATACTTCTTTATTGTATTTGTTCGTGCATCGTCATTTCTAGGTATCGTTATTATGCGACTGTGACCTATCGATAACTAAGCTACCTGTACAGGCATAGTTGATCTTGGGATGTTCAATAAACACGATTTGAATAGATAGTAATAATAATACATGTATTTTATATAGCTTCTTCTTACATACAGTATCTCAAAGCACTTTTCAGACATTGCATTACACAGTAAATCACAGGACAGTGATAACATGGTGGAGAGTACAGAGAGAGGGAGACAGCTTAGAGAGAAAACAAACATAAATAATACAGAGGTGTACAGATGTGTAAACGTAGGTGGCGCAGGGGTTGGAGGGTCAGGAGTGAGAGTTTGATGTCAGATGTGGTTTAATTGACCGATCATCTGAACGGAACAAATACAAAATGTAATGAAATGTCCGCGTCACGCTCCTGTTATCACTTTGTGCCGTCGGTCGGTGATCCAGCCGGTCCTCAACATGATGTCTCGCCGTGGACGCCTGCGGAGCTCCCGGACCCGGTCAGCGCCGAGCGACCCGCCCCAGGGCTCCGGGATCCACGTGTACCTGTTCTGGACCAAGGAGGGCGAGCGGTACCTGTCCCACACGGCCGGGGAGGTGAGCGCGGAGCAGCTGTGCGTCTGTGCTGCCCAGGCCGCAGGTGAGACCCGGTTCTGTTGTGTCTGTCACATGTCAGGCACGTGTATCAAGTTTCAAGTTTCAAGTTTCTTTAATAGTTGTCATACAGAAGTACAGAATACTTTCATACAAAATGCTTCTTACTGTTACGCTCCAGAGACTGTGCTAGACAAGATAGTATCAAATAACATAGTATAGCATGTAATTTAGAAGTAGAAAATGAGGTCACAGTGTTCGGTATAGACATATGTACAATGTTCTGAGTTACCATATAATATACAATACTATGCAGTGTACTAATGTACAATACTATATAGTGCAAAGCAGAAATGGGATGAGGTACAATTTAGGTACAATTTACAGTAAGGTGTACGAGTTGTAGTGCAATCCTTCATCAATAAATATAAAGTGTGGGGAGTGGGTGCTACAGTGTGTTTGTTTAAAGTGAGTGTGTGCTATAAAGTGTGTGGAGTGGGTGCTACAGTGTGTCTGTTTAAAGTGAGTGTGTGCGTGTGGATGTGTGTGCTATGTGCGTTTGGTGGTTGTTGTTGTGTAGTGTTCATTGTTCGTTTAGCAGTCTGATGGCCTGGGGATAGAAGCTTCTTCTGAGTCTTTCTGTGCTCGCCTTGAGACTCCGGTATCGCTTGCCTGACCGCAGCAGTTCAAAGAGGCAGTTGTTCGGGTGACTGGAGTCTTTAATGATTCTCTTAGCCTTGCCCTTGCAACGCTTGTTGTAAATGTTCTGGAGGGTGGGGAGCCCCCCTCCAATTGTGTGTTCGGCTGAACGTGTCACTCTTTGTAGTCTGCTTCGGTCTTGTGCGGTGCTATTCCCAAACCAGGAGGTGATGTTGCCAGTCAGGATGCTCTCTATTGTACATGAGTAGAAGTTCTTAAGGATCTTCTGGCTGACTTGGAACTTCCTTAGGCGCCTGAGGAAGTAGAGGCGTTGTCGTGCCTTCTTCACAACACTGTCAATGTGTGTGGTCCATGTCAAGTCCTCGGATATGTGGGCTCCGAGGTACTTAAAGCTGTTGACTCTCTCAACCGGTGCCCCGTCGATGCTGAGGGGGCTGTAGTCCTTGACCCCCGACCTCCTGAAGTCCCCCGACCTCCTGAAGTCCACAATCACAGTGTAGGTTCTGTTGTATCTGTCACATGTCAGGCACGTGTACGTAACAGTGAAGCGGTGGTTCTGTTGTGTCTGTCACATGTCAGGCACGTGTACGTAACAGTGTTGTATCTGTCACATGTCAGGCACGTGTACGTTCTGTTGTGTCTGTCACATGTCAGGCACGTGTACATAACAGTGTTGTATCTGTCACATGTCAGGCACGTGTACGTTCTGTTGTGTCTGTCACATGTCAGGCACGTGTACGTAACAGTGAAGCGGTGGTTCTGTTGTGTCTGTCACATGTCAGGCACGTGTACGTAACAGTGAAGCGGTGGTTCTGTTGTGTCTGTCACATGTCAGGCACGTGTACGTAACAGTGTTGTATCTGTCACATGTCAGGCACGTGTACATAACAGTGAAGCGGTGGTTCTGTTGTGTCTGTCACATGTCAGGCACGTGTACGTAACAGTGAAGCGGTGGTTCTGTTGTGTCTGTCACATGTCAGGCACGTGTACGTTCTGTTGTATCTGTCACATGTCAGGCACGTGTACGTAACAGTGAAGCGGTGGTTCTGTTGTGTCTGTCACATGTCAGGCACGTGTACGTAACAGTGAAGCGGTGGTTCTGTTGTGTCTGTCACATGTCAGGCACGTGTACGTTCTGTTGTATCTGTCACATGTCAGGCACGTGTACGTAACAGTGTTGTGTCTGTCACATGTCAGGCACGTGTACGTAACAGTGAAGCGGTTGGTTCTGTCACATGTCAGGCACGTGTACGTAACAGTGAAGCGGTTGGTTCTGTTGGACGGACCCTCCTGAGATCGTGCTTCATACAGTTAAACAAATTACAAAAATGATGTAGAGAGAGGTAAAGCTTCCCACCCCTAACACTGCCAATTGTGTTAGTATGAACGACCGGCCAAGCCGGTAGCAACGCCGAGAGCTGGGCTCGATACCAGCATCTCCTGCATTAGTGGCTAGCTAACATTTGATATATTGGTTGATGTACTGTATTTCCTCAGATATATTGTATATTTTCTATTTGAATACGGGCTTCAATAGAACTGGCACCAAAGTCGGGCACCAAGCTGGTGTTCTGACGTAGTGACTCTTCCTTGTTTTATATGTTCCTTGGGTTTTGTGTTCCTCCTGAGATGCTGTTCTGAGTTGTGTTCTGCCCTCCTCAGGTATCAGCCCTCTCTGCCACCCTCTGTTCGCCCTGTACGACCAGGTGTCTCACTGCTGGTATGGCCCCAACCACACCTTCAGCCACGACGGCTGCGCCAGCCTGGTGCTGCACTACCGCATGAGGTGAGGCTGTTTACTAGTTTTACTCTTATTCATAGTATATATATTCAGATTAAAATTCTTTATTGCCTATATTTATTGTAACATATAGACTCATGCTCATGGAAAGGTCTGTATGAGATTTCTAGCTTACAGATAATGATGTAGTATAAGGAGGTAGCTTACCAATAATGATGTAGTATAAGGAGGTAGTTTACCAATAATGATGTAGTATAAGGAGGTAGCTTACCAATAATGATGTAGTATAAGGAGGTAGTTTACCAATAATGATGTAGTATAAGGAGGTAGCTTACCAATAATGATGTAGTATAAGGAGGTATCTTACCAATAATGATGTAGTATAAGGAGGTAGCTTATCAATAATGATGTAGTATAAGGAGGTAGCTTACCAATAATGATGTAGTATAAGGAGGTAGCTTACCAGTAATGATGTAGTATAAGGAGGTAGCTTACCAGTAATTATGTAGTATAAGGAGGTAGCTTACCAATAATGATGTAGTATAAGGAGGTATCTTACCAATAATGATGTAGTATAAGGAGGTAGCTTACCAATAATGATGTAGTATAAGGAGGTAGCTTACCAATAATGATGTAGTATAAGGAGGTAGCTTACCAGTAATGATGTAGTATAAGGAGGTAGCTTACCAGTAATTATGTAGTATAAGGAGGTAGCTTACCAATAATGATGTAGTATAAGGAGGTAGCTTACCAATAATGATGTAGTATAAGGAGGTAGCTTACCAATAATGATGTAGTATAAGGAGGTAGCTTACCAATAATGATGTAGTATAAGGAGGTATCTTACCAGTAATGATGTAGTATAAGGAGGTAGCTTACCAATAATGATGTAGTATAAGGAGGTAGCTTACCAATAATGATGTAGTATAAGGAGGTAGCTTACCAATAATGATGTAGTATAAGGAGGTAGCTTATCAATAATGATGTAGTATAAGGAGGTAGCTTACCAATAATGATGTAGTATAAGGAGGTAGTTTACCAATAATGATGTAGTATAAGGAGGTAGCTTACCAATAATGATGTAGTATAAGGAGGTAGCTTATCAATAATGATGTAGTATAAGGAGGTAGCTTACCAATAATGATGTAGTATAAGGAGGTAGCTTACCAATAATGATGTAGTATAAGGAGGTAGCTTACCAATAATGATGTAGTATAAGGAGGTAGCTTACCAATAATGATGTAGTATAAGGAGGTAGCTTACCAGTAATGATGTAGTATAAGGAGGTAGCTTACCAATAATGATGTAGTATAAGGAGGTAGCTTACCAATAATGATGTAGTATAAGGAGGTAGCTTACCAATAATGATGTAGTATAAGGAGGTAGCTTACCAATAATGATGTAGTATAAGGAGGTATCTTACCAATAATGATGTAGTATAAGGAGGTAGCTTACCAATAATGATGTAGTATAAGGAGGTAGCTTACCAATAATGATGTAGTATAAGGAGGTAGCTTACCAATAATGATGTAGTATAAGGAGGTATCTTACCAATAATGATGTAGTATAAGGAGGTAGCTTACCAATAATGATGTAGTATAAGGAGGTATCTTACCAATAATGATGTAGTATAAGGAGGTAGCTTATCAATAATGATGTAGTATAAGGAGGTAGCTTACCAATAATGATGTAGTATAAGGAGGTAGCTTACCAGTAATGATGTAGTATAAGGAGGTAGCTTACCAGTAATTATGTAGTATAAGGAGGTAGCTTACCAATAATGATGTAGTATAAGGAGGTATCTTACCAATAATGATGTAGTATAAGGAGGTAGCTTACCAGTAATGATGTAGTATAAGGAGGTAGCTTACCAATAATGATGTAGTATAAGGAGGTAGCTTACCAGTAATTATGTAGTATAAGGAGGTAGCTTACCAATAATGATGTAGTATAAGGAGGTATCTTACCAATAATGATGTAGTATAAGGAGGTAGCTTACCAATAATGATGTAGTATAAGGAGGTAGCTTACCAATAATGATGTAGTATAAGGAGGTAGCTTACCAGTAATGATGTAGTATAAGGAGGTAGCTTACCAGTAATTATGTAGTATAAGGAGGTAGCTTACCAATAATGATGTAGTATAAGGAGGTAGCTTACCAATAATGATGTAGTATAAGGAGGTATCTTACCAGTAATGATGTAGTATAAGGAGGTAGCTTACCAATAATGATGTAGTATAAGGAGGTAGCTTACCAATAATGATGTAGTATAAGGAGGTATCTTACCAGTAATGATGTAGTATAAGGAGGTAGCTTACCAATAATGATGTAGTATAAGGAGGTAGCTTACCAATAATGATGTAGTATAAGGAGGTAGCTTACCAATAATGATGTAGTATAAGGAGGTAGCTTATCAATAATGATGTAGTATAAGGAGGTAGCTTACCAATAATGATGTAGTATAAGGAGGTAGTTTACCAATAATGATGTAGTATAAGGAGGTAGCTTACCAATAATGATGTAGTATAAGGAGGTAGCTTATCAATAATGATGTAGTATAAGGAGGTAGCTTACCAATAATGATGTAGTATAAGGAGGTAGCTTACCAATAATGATGTAGTATAAGGAGGTAGCTTACCAATAATGATGTAGTATAAGGAGGTAGCTTACCAATAATGATGTAGTATAAGGAGGTAGCTTACCAGTAATGATGTAGTATAAGGAGGTAGCTTACCAATAATGATGTAGTATAAGGAGGTAGCTTACCAATAATGATGTAGTATAAGGAGGTAGCTTACCAATAATGATGTAGTATAAGGAGGTAGCTTACCAATAATGATGTAGTATAAGGAGGTATCTTACCAATAATGATGTAGTATAAGGAGGTAGCTTACCAATAATGATGTAGTATAAGGAGGTAGCTTACCAATAATGATGTAGTATAAGGAGGTAGCTTACCAATAATGATGTAGTATAAGGAGGTATCTTACCAATAATGATGTAGTATAAGGAGGTAGCTTACCAATAATGATGTAGTATAAGGAGGTAGCTTACCAATAATGATGTAGTATAAGGAGGTATCTTACCAATAATGATGTAGTATAAGGAGGTAGCTTACCAATAATGATGTAGTATAAGGAGGTAGCTTACCAATAATGATGTAGTATAAGGAGGTAGCTTACCAATAATGATGTAGTATAAGAAGGTAGGTTACCAATAATGATGTAGTATAAGGAGGTAGCTTACCAATAATGATGTAGTATAAGGAGGTAACTTACCAATAATGATGTAGTATAAGGAGGTATCTTACCAATAATGATGTAGTATAAGAAGGTAGGTTACCAATAATGATGTAGTATAAGGAGGTAGCTTACCAATAATGATGTAGTATAAGGAGGTAGCTTACCAATAATGATGTAGTATAAGGAGGTATCTTACCAATAATGATGTAGTATAAGGAGGTAGCTTACCAATAATGATGTAGTATAATGAGGTAGCTTACCAATAATGATGTAGTATAAGGAGGTAGTTTACCAATAATGATGTAGTATAAGGAGGTAGCTTACCAATAATGATGTAGTATAAGGAGGTAGCTTACCAATAATGATGTAGTATAAGGAGGTAGCTTACCAATAATGATGTAGTATAAGGAGGTAGCTTACCAATAATGATGTAGTATAAGGAGGTAGCTTACCAATAATGATGTAGTATAAGGAGGTATCTTACCAATAATGATGTAGTATAAGGAGGTATCTTACCAATAATGATGTAGTATAAGGAGGTATCTTACCAATAATGATGTAGTATAAGGAGGTAACTTACCAATAATGATGTAGTATAAGGAGGTATCTTACCAATAATGATGTAGTATAAGGAGGTAACTTACCAATAATGATGTAGTATAAGGAGGTAGCTTACCAATAATGATGTAGTATAAGGAGGTAGCTTACCAATAATGTAGTATAAGGAGGTAGTTTACCAATAATGATGTAGTATAAGGAGGTAGCTTACCAATAATGATGTAGTATAAGGAGGTAGCTTACCAATAATGATGTAGTATAAGGAGGTAGCTTACCAATAATGTAGTATAAGGAGGTAGTTTACCAATAATGATGTAGTATAAGGAGATGACTTACCAATAATGTAGTATAAGGAGGTAGTTTACCAATAAGGGCCTTAAAAATGAACAAATACCAGTGTTTGTCAGAGAGGACCAACCAACCTTCTCATAAAGGACACATCAGCATTATCATTAGTGATGAATCTGAGGGCAGAGTGATAATAAAGTGATAGTAAAGTGATGTAATGGAAAAGGCAGAGATCCGAACAGGAAGGGTCTCGAGTGTCAGTGTGAGACTCAGTGTGGTTCTACTCAGGTTCTACTTCCGTAATTGGCACGGGCTGAACGCGAGGGAGCCCACTGTCTGCCGCTACGGGCCGCCCCGGTCGGGCACGGAGAAGAGCGGGTCCCCCCTGCTGGAGCTGGCCTCCCTGGAGTACCTGTTCGCTCAGGTGTGTTTCCAGATAATATTCACGACACGGTTGGTTTACAGTAGACTGATATTGTAGCGTTGCCAGGTTCAGCACCACGTTATTCACCACTCTCCAGGCAGGTCGTTATAGTTCTCACTCAGGTTTTTATTCAACCATCTGCAGGTTACAGTATAAGACTCATTTCTACAACATGCCCCAAGAGAGCGCACCCTGGGTGCCACCCCCTCTTATAGCCTTCCCAGGTCAGCGCCTGCCCCCTCCCCTCTACCAATCTGGGGCCCGCGCGACCAATAGCGTCGCCTGCCAGCCCCGGGATGGCGGAGTGCAGAGTGCAGAGTGGCAGCTTGACTGACCAACCACCCAAATCCCAGGGTCACTACAATATATATATACATACTGCTCGCATGTGCAAAATAACGTTAAATATTGCAATTGATATTCATCGCAATGAATTAAGGCTGCGTTCACACTGCAGTGAACTAGATTAACTTGACTAAACCCTTCTGCTTTACTATAAACCTTCTGTTTTACTATAAACCTTCTGTTTTACTATAAACCTGCTTTATTATAAACCTTCTGCTTTACTATAAACCTTCTGCTTTATTATAAACATTCTGCTTTACTATAAACCTTCTGCTTTATTATAAACATTCTGCTTTACTATAAACCTTCTGCTTTACTATAAACCTTCTGCTTTACTATAAACCTTCTGTTTTTGTGAGGATTGGCCCGTTGCCGCCGCACGCTTCAAGGTCAAGGTACCAATTACCGTCGCGCACCTGATGTGTGTTGTAATCAGCTTTCTGGAGGTCTTCATATACTCTGGGGTTCCTAACGTTCATTTTCGGGTCGTTTTGGATTTCCACTGGCTGCTGCTTGTTTTCCCTGTGTTGTACCTCGCCTTTTTCCTCTTCAGGACGTCTGTTGGAAGTCGCTGCTGTTGCTTGCTTGCCATTCTTTGGACCCCTGCCTCGTAGACCGCTTTGCGCAATTGCGCCTTGGTGAGTTTTTGAACGTTCTTTTTTGGATACTGTTTTTCTCGTAAATTCCGGGACTCGGGACCTTTCTGTTTTTGTGTGTTTTGTTAAACACTGAAGAGGAGCCGCTTGTTGTTATCATGGACTCAGCTAAGACAATACTGGACTGCTTGTAATCCCGTTTTGCTCGTCTAGTGACATTTTCTCTCTCTCTGTTTCCCGAGTTGGATCAAGGAGTAGCTGCAGAGCAGCAGAGGCAGAGGCGCAACGCCACGGTGCCTCTCTGCCCAGAAGACGCGCTGCAGAGCCGCGGACAACTCTGCCAAGAACATTCTCCCTTGTGTTTTGTTGTTTATTTGCTCATTCCTTTCAGAAATAAATACGCCCTAGTTTTTGGCTAACTCTGAACTACCTGTCTGTGCCGTGCTGTTGGGGTCGGTTTCAAACCATAACAGTTTTACTATAAACCTTCTGCTTTACTATAAACCTTCTGCTTTACTATAAACCTTCTGCTTTACAGGCTAAATGTGACTTTGTGAACGACGTGGTGTCGCTGGATCAGGGTCAGTCGGAGGAGGAGCGGAGCCAATTGAAGAACGAGAGCCTGGGCATGGCTGTCCTGCACCTGTCCCACCAGGCCATGCAGGCACACTGCACCCTGCAGGAGGCCGCCAAGAGGACCAGGTCAGTACTGCACCTGTCCCACCAGGCCATGCACGCACACTGCCCCCTGCAGGACCAGGTCAGTACTGCACCCCTCCCACCAGGCCATGCACGCACACTGCCCCCTGCAGGACCAGGTCAGTACTGCACCTGTCCCACCAGGCCATGCACGCACACTGCCCCCTGCAGGACCAGGTCAGTACTGCACCTCTCCCACCAGGCCATGCACGCACACTGCCCCCTGCAGGACCAGGTCAGTACTGCACCTCTCCCACCAGGCCATGCACGCACACTGCCCCCTGCAGGACCAGGCCAGTACTGCACCTCTCCTACCAGGCCATGCACGCACACTGCCCCCTGCAGGACCAGGTCAGTACTGCACCTCTCCTACCAGGCCATGCACGCACACTGCCCCCTGCAGGACCAGGTCAGTACTGCACCTCTCCCACCAGGCCATGCACGCACACTGCCCCCTGCAGGACCAGGCCAGTACTGCACCCCTCCCACCAGGCCATGCACGCACACTGCCCCCTGCAGGACCAGGTCAGTACTGCACCTCTCCTACCAGGCCATGCACGCACACTGCACCCTGCAGGACCAGGCCAGTACTGCACCCCTCCCACCAGGCCATGCACGCACACTGCCCCCTGCAGGACCAGGTCAGTACTGCACCTCTCCTACCAGGCCATGCACGCACACTGCACCCTGCAGGACCAGGTCAGTACTGCACCCCTCCCACCAGGCCATGCACGCACACTGCCCCCTGCAGGACCAGGTCAGTACTGCACCTCTCCTACCAGGCCATGCACGCACACTGCCCCCTGCAGGACCAGGCCAGTACTGCACCCCTCCCACCAGGCCATGCACGCACACTGCCCCCTGCAGGACCAGGTCAGTACTGCACCTCTTCTACCAGGCCATGCACGCACACTGCCCCCTTCAGGACCAGGTCAGTACTGCACCTCTCCTACCAGGCCATGCACGCACACTGCCCCCTGCAGGACCAGGTCAGTACTGCACCTCTCTCACCAGGCCATGCACGCACACTGCCCCCTGCAGGACCAGGTCAGTACTGCACCCATCCCACCAGGCCATGCACGCACACTGCCCCCTGCAGGACCAGGTCAGTACTGCACCTGTCCCACCAGGCCATGCACGCACACTGCCCCCTGCAGGACCAGGTCAGTACTGCACCCGTCCCACCAGGCCATGCACGCACACTGCACCCTGCAGGACCAGGTCAGTACTGCACCTCTCCTACCAGGCCATGCACGCACACTGCCCCCTGCAGGACCAGGCCAGTACTGCACCTCTCCTACCAGGCCATGCACGCACACTGCCCCCTGCAGGACCAGGTCAGTACTGCACCTGTCTCACCAGGCCATGCACGCACACTGCCCCCTGCAGGACCAGGCCAGTACTGCACCTCTCCTACCAGGCCATGCATGCACACTGCCCCCTGCAGGACCAGGTCAGTACTGCACCTCTCCCACCAGGCCATGCACGCACACTGTCCCCTGCAGGACCAGGTCAGTACTGCACCTCTCCCACCAGGCCATGCACGCACACTGCACCCTGCAGGACCAGGTCAGTACTGCACCTCTCCCACCAGGCCATGCACGCACACTGCCCCCTGCAGGACCAGGCCAGTACTGCACCTCTCCTACCAGGCCATGCACGCACACTGCCCCCTGCAGGACCAGGTCAGTACTGCACCTCTCCTACCAGGCCATGCACGCACACTGCCCCCTGCAGGACCAGGTCAGTACTGCACCTCTCCTACCAGGCCATGCACGCACACTGCCCCCTGCAGGACCAGGTCAGTACTGCACCTCTCCTACCAGGCCATGCACGCACACTGCCCCCTGCAGGACCAGGTCAGTACTGCACCTCTCCCACCAGGCCATGCACGCACACTGCCCCCTGCAGGACCAGGTCAGTACTGCACCCCTCCCACCAGGCCATGCACGCACACTGCCCCCTGCAGGACCAGGTCAGTACTGCACCCCTCCCACCAGGCCATGCACGCACACTGCCCCCTGCAGGACCAGGTCAGTACTGCACCTCTCCCACCAGGCCATGCACGCACACTGCCCCCTGCAGGACCAGGTCAGTACTGCACCTCTCCTACCAGGCCATGCACGCACACTGCCCCCTGCAGGACCAGGTCAGTTTCCTGAGCTGTATACCCAGGTCCTTTTCTAAATCAAATCAAATCAAATCAAATCAAATTTATTTATAAGGCCCGACAACACACGTTAATGTCCCCATGGGCCGTACAGATCTTCTTTAAACAAGTCAAGAAGAAACATAACAATAAGTCAAGAACAGAACAAGAACACCATAAGGTCCAACACATTTAAAATAAATGCAAATAAATGAAAGAATGCAACACTCCCAGACATACCCCACACGAAGGTAAGGAAAAACTCACTAAAACCTAACAATAGGGAAAAATGCTCCACAGGCAATGTGGAGGAGAGAAACCTTAGAAGGGCCGTTCAAGGGGGGATCTCCCTTCTTAGATGTCGGTGATAGTAGTGTTGCAGACGGACAGTTAGTAAGCATGCACTCATGTGTGTAGTGAAACACAGATGAGTGCATGCAATAGCAACTGAACATTTTGAAACATTAAAGATAGAGCTGATAGCGATAGCAACTGAACATTTTGAAACATTAAAGATAGAGCTGATAGCGATAGCAACTGAACATTTTGAAACATTAAAGATAGAGCTGATAGCGGATCTATTTGAGGCACAGGGGCGACGCAAAGAGGGTCACGTCCTCCCCGTCTTAATCACGGGACATTCAAAAACACACCTCTCTCTCCCTCTCCTCTCTCCCCCCCCCCCCCCACACAGTTTCCTCCACTGTATACCCAGGTCCTTCTCTAAGCACCTCTCTCTCTCCCCCCCCTCTCTCTCCCCTCCCTCTCCCCCCCTCTCTCTCTCCCCTCTCCCCTCCCCCCCCCAGTTTCCTCCACTGTATACCCAGGTCCTTCTCTAAGCACCTCTCTCTCTCCACCCCCTCTCTCTCCCCTCCCTCTCCCCCCCTCTCTCTCTCCCCTCTCCCCTCCCCCCCCCAGTTTCCTCCACTGTATACCCAGGTCCTTCTCTAAACACCTCTCTCTCCCCCCCCCCCTCTCCCCCCCCCTCCACTGTATACCCAGGTCCTTCTCTAAACACACCTCTCTCCCCCCCCTCTCTCTCTCTCCCCTCCCTCCCCTCCCCCCCCAGTTTCCTCCACTGTATACCCAGGTCCTTCTCTAAACACCTCTCTCTCCCCCCCCCCCTCTCCCCCCCCCACCCAGCTTCCTCCACTGTATACCCAGGTCCTTCTCTAAACACCTCTCTCTCCCCCTCTCTCCCCCCCCCTCCCCCCCCCCAGCTTCCTCCACTGTATACCCAGGTCCTTCTCTAAACACACCTCTCTCTCCCCCCTCTCTCCCCCCCCCCTCCCCCCCCTCCCCCAGCTTCCTCCACTGTATACCCAGGTCCTTCTCTAAACACACCTCTCTCTCTCTCTCTCCCCCCCCTCTCCCCCCCCCCTCCCCCAGCTTCCTCCACTGTATACCCAGGTCCTTCTCTAAACATCTCTCTCCCCCCCCCTCTCTCCCCCCCCCCCCCCAGCTTCCTCCACTGTATACCCAGGTCCTTCTCTAAACACCTCTCTCTCTCCCCCCCCCCCTCCCCCCCTCCCCCCCCCCCCCCCAGCTTCCTCCACTGTATACCCAGGTCCTTCTCTAAACATCTCTCTCCCCCCCCCCCCTCTCTCCCCCTCCCCCCCCCCCCCCAGCTTCCTCCACTGTATACCCAGGTCCTTCTCTAAACACCTCTCTCTCTCCCCCCCCCCTCCCCCCCTCTCCCCCCCCCCCCCCAGCTTCCTCCACTGTATACCCAGGTCCTTCTCTAAACATCTCTCTCCCCCCCCCCTCTCTCCCCCTCCCCCCCCCCCCCCCAGCTTCCTCCACTGTATACCCAGGTCCTTCTCTAAACACATCTCTCTCTCCCCCCCCCCCTCTCTCCCCCCCCCCCCCCCCCAGCTTCCTCCACTGTATACCCAGGTCCTTCTCTAAACATCTCTCTCCCCCCCCCCCTCTCTCCCCCTCCCCCCCCCCCCCCCAGCTTCCTCCACTGTATACCCAGGTCCTTCTCTAAACACATCTCTCTCTCCCCCCCCTCTCCCCTCCCCCCCCCTCCCCCAGCTTCCTCCACTGTATACCCAGGTCCTTCTCTAAACACCTCTCTCTCCCCCCCCTCTCCCCCCCCCCCCCCAGCTTCCTCCACTGTATACCCAGGTCCTTCTCTAAACACATCTCTCTCTCCCCTCTCCCCCCCCCCCCCCCCCCCCAGCTTCCTCCACTGTATACCCAGGTCCTTCTCTAAACACCTCTCTCTCCCCCCCCTCTCCCCCCCCCTCTCCCCCCTCTCCCCCCCCTCCCCCAGCTTCCTCCACTGTATACCCAGGTCCTTCTCTAAACACCTCTCTCTCCCCCCCCTCTCCCCCCCCCCTCTCCCCCCTCCCCCCCCCCCCCCCAGCTTCCTCCACTGTATACCCAGGTCCTTCTCTAAACACATCTCTCTCTCCCCCCCCTCTCCCCTCCCCCCCCCTCCCCCAGCTTCCTCCACTGTATACCCAGGTCCTTCTCTAAACACCTCTCTCTCCCCCCCCCTCTCCCCCCCCCCCCCCCCCCCCCCCCCAGCTTCCTCCACTGTATACCCAGGTCCTTCTCTAAACACATCTCTCTCTCCCCTCTCCCCCCCCCCCCCCCCCCCCCAGCTTCCTCCACTGTATACCCAGGTCCTTCTCTAAACACCTCTCTCTCCCCCCCCTCTCCCCCCCCCCTCTCCCCCCTCTCCCCCCCCTCCCCCAGCTTCCTCCACTGTATACCCAGGTCCTTCTCTAAACACATCTCTCTCTCCCCTCTCCCCCCCCCCCCCCCCCCCCCCCCCCAGCTTCCTCCACTGTATACCCAGGTCCTTCTCTAAACACCTCTCTCTCCCCCCCCTCTCCCCCCTCTCCCCCCCCTCCCACAGTTTCCTCCACTGTATACCCAGGTCCTTCTCTAAACACATCTCCAGCGACAGCTTCCTGACTAAGATCAGGATCCGCCGGGTCTTCTCCGACTTCGTGCGGTCCTTCCAGCGCCACACGGCCACGCTGCCCGGCCGACTGGGCCCGCAGGAGGTCATGTACAAGTACATCTCCACGCTGGAGCAGCTGGCGCCGGGCCTGGGCTCCGAGACCTTCCCTGTGGCCCTGCTGGAGGCCGGGGGCGACTGCTACCTGGAGGCCGGGGGCCAGGGGCACGGCACGGGGCCCGCCACGCACGAGGTCCGGGTCAGCGGCACCACGGGGGTGCACTGGAGGAGGGTGAGCGGGCAGAGGGTACGTCAGGGGGCACTGGAGGAGGGTGAGCGGGCAGAGGGTACGTCAGGGGGCACTGGAGGAGGGTGAGCGGGCAGAGGGTACGTCAGGGTCACCAGTATGTGGGCAGAGGGTACGTCAGGGTCACTAGTATGTGGGCAGAGGGTACGTCAGGGGGCACTGGAGGAGGGTGAGCGGGCAGAGGGTACGTCAGGGTCACCAGTATGTGGGCAGAGGGTACGTCAGGGTCACTAGTATGTGGGCAGAGGGTACGTCAGGGTCACCAGTATGTGGGCAGAGGGTACGTCAGGGTCACTAGTCTGTGGGCAGAGGGTACGTCAGGGTCACTAGTCTGTGGGCAGAGGGTACGTCAGGGTCACTAGTGGGCAGAGGGTACGTCAGGGTCACTAGTCTGTGGGCAGAGGGTACGTCAGGGTCACTAGTGGGCAGAGGGTACGTCAGGGTCACCAGTATGTGGGCAGAGGGTACGTCAGGGTCACTAGTCTGTGGGCAGAGGGTACGTCAGGGTCACCAGTATGTGGGCAGAGGGTACGTCAGGGTCACTAGTGGGCAGAGGGTACGTCAGGGTCACCAGTATGTGGGCAGAGGGTACGTCAGGGTCACCAGTATGTGGGCAGAGGGTACGTCAGGGTCACTAGTGGGCAGAGGGTACGTCAGGGTCACCAGTATGTGGGCAGAGGGTACGTCAGGGTCACCAGTATGTGGGCAGAGGGTACGTCAGGGTCACCAGTATGTGGGCAGAGGGTACGTCAGGGTCACTAGTCTGTGGGCAGAGGGTACGTCAGGGTCACCAGTATGTGGGCAGAGGGTACGTCAGGGTCACTAGTGGGCAGAGGGTACGTCAGGGTCACCAGTATGTGGGCAGAGGGTACGTCAGGGTCACTAGTGGGCAGAGGGTACGTCAGGGTCACTAGTGGGCAGAGGGTATGTCAGGGTCACCAGTATGTGGGCAGAGGGTACGTCAGGGTCACCAGTATGTGGGCAGAGGGTACGTCAGGGTCACTAGTCTGTGGGCAGAGGGTACGTCAGGGTCACTAGTGGGCAGAGGGTACGTCAGGGTCACCAGTATGTGGGCAGAGGGTACGTCAGGGTCACTAGTGGGCAGAGGGTACGTCAGGGTCACTAGTGGGCAGAGGGTACGTCAGGGTCACCAGTATGTGGGCAGAGGGTACGTCAGGGTCACTAGTGGGCAGAGGGTACGTCAGGGTCACCAGTATGTGGGCAGAGGGTACGTCAGGGTCACCAGTATGTGGGCAGAGGGTACGTCAGGGTCACTAGTGGGCAGAGGGTACGTCAGGGTCACCAGTATGTGGGCAGAGGGTACGTCAGGGTCACCAGTATGTGGGCAGAGGGTACGTCAGGGTCACCAGTATGTGGGCACAGAGGGTACGTCAGGGTCACCAGTATGTGGGCAGAGGGTACGTCAGGGTCACTAGTATGTGGGCAGAGGGTACGTCAGGGTCACCAGTATGTGGGCAGAGGGTACGTCAGGGTCACCAGTATGTGGGCAGCAGAGGGTACGTCAGGGTCACCAGTATGTGGGCAGAGGGTACGTCAGGGTCACCAGTATGTGGGCAGAGGGTACGTCAGGGTCACCAGTATGTGGGCAGAGGGTACGTCAGGGTCACCAGTGGGCAGAGGGTACGTCAGGGTCACTAGTCTGTGGGCAGAGGGTACGTCAGGGTCACTAGTGGGCAGAGGGTACGTCAGGGTCACCAGTATGTGGGCAGAGGGTACGTCAGGGTCACTAGTGGGCAGAGGGTACGTCAGGGTCACTAGTGGGCAGAGGGTACATCAGGGTCACCAGTATGTGGGCAGAGGGTACGTCAGGGTCACCAGTGGGCAGAGGGTACGTCAGGGTCACCAGTATGTGGGCAGAGGGTACGTCAGGGTCACTAGTGGGCAGAGGGTACGTCAGGGTCACTAGTGGGCAGAGGGTACGTCAGGGTCACCAGTATGTGGGCAGAGGGTACGTCAGGGTCACTAGTGGGCAGAGGGTACGTCAGGGTCACCAGTATGTGGGCAGAGGGTACGTCAGGGTCACTAGTGGGCAGAGGGTACGTCAGGGTCACCAGTATGTGGGCAGAGGGTACGTCAGGGTCACTAGTGGGCAGAGGGTACGTCAGGGTCACCAGTATGTGGGCAGAGGGTACGTCAGGGTCACTAGTGGGCAGAGGGTACGTCAGGGTCACTAGTGGGCAGAGGGTACGTCAGGGTCACCAGTATGTGGGCAGAGGGTACGTCAGGGTCACTAGTGCTGGTGATTCACCGCCAGTCGTCTCCCGTGACTGAACTCCACTGAAGCTCTTGCCCAACACACACACTTCCTGTGACTCATTCAGCGCCAGCTATTAGACGTCATTCACTGCCACGCTTTAAAAGATAGGAGTGCGTCACCTTGTTTGTAGAGCTATAACTATACTCTATATTATACTGCCCTGTCAAGGCTAACCGCAGTAACTCGAAAAAAAAGTCAAAATTTTGTTATGAGTGAAATTGAACTTGTCAATAAATGTTTTATCTTGTGACCAAGTTTCAGATGTTAATGTCGCTCAGTTTTGGAGATATGGGGTTTTAAAAACTGCAGTAACTACAAAATCACACTCAAAACCCAGGCAGACCGCAGTAACTTCCAAACAGTGGAACATAATTTGGGCTAGCACTCATTCATCTCATCTTCAAAAAATTATTTTACTTCAAAAAAGATTTGTTAGACTGGCAACCCTCTCAGATCGATTTGAACCATCTGCTCCTCTTTTCAAGAAACTAAACATTCTGACTGTGTCTGAGGTTAATTCTTTACAGATATGTATATTTGTGTACAAATGCATTCATGATCACAATCTACCAAATGGTTTTAATAGTTTTTTTTCTTTTAATTCAGATGTCCATTCATATGCTACACGTCAGTCCAGGGACCTGCATATACCTTATTGTGGTGCTTCACTTAGGCAGTTCTCAGTGAGGTATAGAGGGTCCAATCTTTGGAATGCAGCTGATCCTATGCTGAGGAAATCTCCATCTCTGCTTATTTTTAAAGCAAACTACAAAGAAATTCTCATCCAAAAGTAGTAGATAGATAACAGGTCATACATGTAGGTATGCATTTGGTTATGTGGGTGGGTAGGTTTATAGGCAGGTGGGTGGGTTGTTATATATTATTATGTACACAGTATATCCATGTATGTACTGTGTGTATGTATGTTTGTATTAACACGAATCTTTTAATGTATTCTGGTATTTTATAATATGCATATTCTTGTATTTTTGTATGTTTGATTTTATAAAACGGGGGACGTTCTTGATAAGCCTCTAGGCTTCTAACTTCTCCTTCACAATCGTTATAACTTATTATGTATTGTTTTTACTTCTGTTTAACTGTGTTAATAAACAAACAAACAAACAAACAAACTTCCAAACAGTGAAACTGAGAAAAATGGCTTTAAAGTGTTTTGACTTGCCATCCAAAATGTGTTATAGGTAGATAGATGATAGTACCCAGATTTAACATGTATTAATGAAGTAATATTTAGGCATACAAAAATATGATGTAATTATTTTAATTAACCCCAAAAAATCAGATACTGCACTCTGCTGCACGATTTCCTTAAATAATTATACAGGTAATGTACAGGCAAAGTGCAGTAACTTCAAATACAATGTTGTTTTCCCTCCAGCTTTCATAACTTAACCTAGCCATTTTGAAAATGAAATTTAACACCTGAATATATTGGAATGATGATGATCCAAATAAAATGGCTAGGTTAAGTTATGAAAGCTGGAGGGAAAACCATTGTATTTGAAGTTACTGCACTTTTATACATTACCTGTATAATTATTTAAGGAAATCGTGCAGCAGAGTGCAGTATCTGATTTTTTGGGGTTAATTAAAATAATTATGTCATATTTTTGTATGCCTAAAGATTACTTCATTAATACATGTTAAATCTGGGTACTATCATCTATCTACCTATAACACATTTTGGATGGCAAGTCAAAACACTTTAAAGCCATTTTTCTCAGTTTCACTGTTTGGAAGTTACTGCGGTCTGCCTTGACAGTCGAGTATAGCTATGGATACAATACTATTGCCCATTTGACAGCACCTATCTATCGTTCAATATGTGAAAAAGAATAACATGTTCCATCCATACGTTCCCGTGTTATACCAGGTGAATATAAGTATGGTTTTAGAGCGGTCTGGGGTAATTCATGAAATGCTGAGTTATAGCCCTACACGTCAATTCCACTATAGACGTTGCCGTTTCTTGCCTGGACCCGCTATTATACCAAAATCAAAGCTATGTCATAGGTATTATGTTTCATCATGAATGCATGAAAAGGGGGGGGGGGTCGTTTCTGATTATTTGATTGCCAGTAACGGCATTCGTATTGAACACTAAAAAACGCTTATCAGCCCGATCGGTATAAAAGCATCGCACGATCAAGCTAAAATTGACGTCAGATAGTCCTTACCTTATCGGGAGTATTCCAAAAATAATATTCCAATTTTTTGATCACCATCTGGTACATCCGATGTCCATTTGGTCCACGGCATAACCCACCACAACATATGGATCGGGGATATTTGACGCGCTTCAATGGAACCGGGAGAACCGCTCCACTCGTTACACAGGCCAAGATACAAGGTTACAGGTGTTACACAGGCCAAGATACAAGGTTACAGGTGTTACACAGGCCAAGATACAAGGTTACAGGTGTTACACAGGCCAAGATACAAGGTTACAGGTGTTACACAGGCCAAGATACAAGGTTACAGGTGTTACACAGGCCAAGATACAAGGTTACAGTTGTTACACAGGCCAAGATACAAGGTTACAGGTGTTACACAGGCCAAGATACAAGGTTACAGGTGTTACACAGGCCAAGATACAAGGTTACAGGTGTTACACAGGCCAAGATACAAGGTTACAGAGGGTGCTCGATACACAGGCCAATATACAAGGTTACAGAGGGTGCTCGATACACAGGCCAAGATACAAGGTTACAGGTGTTACACAGGCCAAGATACAAGGTTACAGAGGGTGTTACACAGGCCAAGATACAAGGTTACAGAGGGTGCTCGATACACAGGCCAAGATACAAGGTTACAGGTGTTACACAGGCCAAGATACAAGGTTACAGAGGGTGCTCGATACACAGGCCAAGATACAAGGTTACAGAGGGTGCTCGATACCGCCATCTAGCTGCATGCGGCTCACAGTGTCTCTCTCCCACAGGCTCAGGCCAACAGCTACTTCAGGAACGATTACTCCGGTCATGCCAACCAGAGCAGACTGGCACCACCCGGCCAGCAGGACGGCAGCGCTCCCAACCAGAGCAGACTGGCACCACCCGGCCAGCAGGACGACAGGGCTCCCAACCCGTGGACCTTCTTCTGCGACTTCCCGGAGATCTCCCACATAACCATCAGCGGAGCCAGTGTTGTGGTGGTGAACACGCAGGACAACCACTCTCTGGTGAGTCTTCAACACGCAGGACAACCTCTCTCTGGTGAGTCTTCAACACGCAGGACAACCACTCTCTGGTGAGACTCTTCCACTGCTGGCTGTGAGACATCGTGTTTTTGTTTTGTTTTTATTAAGGATCCGCATTAGTTGGTGCCGTGACTCCAGCTGGTCTTCCTGGGGTCCACACAACATAATACATGAAACAATTAATGCATAGATCGATACAAAAGATAAAAACAAGGATTTAGTATACACAGCAAATAAGCTACTTTCACAGATGCTATAGATAGAAATAAAAAAACAAAGCAATTAACTAAAACATACAATAAATATCCATTTTTAAAGATACAAAATGAGAACGTGTAGGCTAATAGGCAAAAACCCCATACACAAATGCAATACACACTATGGCAACAGCTGAAAGTGAGATTTGAGTTTATTTTTAAAGATCGATTTACTAAAAGTGTAGAGATAACTAGGTAGGTTGTTCCAGAGTGTTATGCACCTATAAATAAAAGACGGCTTTTAAAGCATTGGTTCTAGGACGAGGGAGTACAAACTGACCATTTCTGGCCCCTCTCGTATTAAGGTCTGGTATAGAGCTTCTGTAAACAAGTTGCTCAAACACAAAATATGGAGTCTTGCTGTTAATGACTGATTTACACAATACAAGTGAGTTAGACGATAACCTTTTTTCAACTGTGAGCCAGGAGTGACACATGAGAGGATCCTGTATTGATCCTTTATTGATCCTTCATTGATCCCCTCAGGGAAATTCGGGTGTCAAAGCAGCATGGGGGGGGGGGGGGATACAGGGTGGGCGATGCATAGCTTCACAGTCCTATACAGTCCAGTATCTATAATATACACTATAGATACTGTAGGAGCCATTTCATTTAATAGTTTTGACTAAATGGCGCCCCCACTGGTCGCCTCGAAAAATGGCACCATGGTCCTCTATTAATTAGGGCACAGCTGTGTGTTGAAACACGCCTGAACTTCTGAAGAGATACAGATGTTCAACCGCATGCTCGCTCCACACACACACACACACACACACACACACACACACACACACACACACACACACACACACACACACACACACACACACACACACACACACACACACAGCGCAGATTGAACGAAAGATTGAATGAAAGACTTTGTTTAGAATCATTTTGAGTTTATTTTAACCCCTTGCTGCGCCTGCTTGTTTTGAAACCTTTTAGTTTAAGTCTGGAGCCTGTTTTGTTTCGTTGACAGGTAGAGGTTTAACAGGAAACAGGAAGTGAGCACCCAGGACAGGTAGAGGTTTAACAGGAAGAAGAAGCGTGCACCCAGGACAGGTAGATCCAATGCATTCGACGCATTTCTTACTTCCTGTTTTCGCTCGTGACTTTTCACCTAGATCCCTGATTCGCTCATCCCCACGTGGGGTATCATTGGAAAGCCACACTCATTGGTTACAACCCTGTCCAATAATATTCGAGATCGCCAAATGATTGACAGAGGTAGAGCCTCGGGAGTCGGGAATGGTATTAGAAAAAATTCAAAGTCTGCCGTGTACTTTGGCGCACGCCTCACATATCGGTCTCCCTCACTAACCCCCCCCCCCCTCTCTCCCCCCCCCCCCCCCCTCTCAGGAGGTGCAGCTCAGCAGCGGTCTGGACGCGCGCTCCTTCGTCTCGCTGCTCGACGGCTACTTCAGGCTGACGGCCGACGCCCACCACTACCTCTGCCAGGAGGTGGCGCCACCGCGCGCCGTGCTGAGTGCTGCCAACGGCCTCCACGGACCCATGCAGTGAGTCCCTCCCCCTCACATCCTGCCTCCCTCCCTCACATCCTGCCTCCATCTCTCACATCTCTTAACACGAACCTAAACTAACTTTAGGTTAGTTGTAACGTTAGTTTAGGTTCGTGTTAACGTTAGATAATGTACAAAATAAACGTTTTCCGCTGCTATAAACATCGCACTTTTATTTTGAAAACCCCAGAAAGGAAGTCATTATATTTGCTTTACCATCCTGTTCTGTGTTAGCTCCGGTTAGCTCCAAGCGTGCAGTAGTTAGTATTATATTATCAATACCAGCCATTGGATTACTGTAGCCGTATACTATTTTTTTCAATACTTTCGAGATGGAGGTAAGGATAGAAACAGGGCGGTAGTTCCCACACTCCCAGACATACCCCACGCGAAGGTAAGGAAAAACTCACTAAAACATAGCAATAGGAAAAAATGCATCACAGGCAATGTGGAGGAGAGAAACCTTAGAAGGGCCATTCAAGGGGGGATCTCCCTTCTTAGATGTCGGTGATAGTAGTGTTGCAGTAAAACAGGCGAACAGTTGGTAAGCATGCACTCATGTGTGTAGTGAAACACAGATAAGTGCATGCGATAGCAACTGAACATTTTGAAAGATAAAAAATAGAGCTGATGGCGGATCTGTTTGAGGCAATTATCTGTATATCATGCTGTCCTCCCATGTGTTACTGGTGACAGTTATGGTTGTCATTGTGTTATTAGATTAGTTATGAAAAAGTAGCCAGAAATGATACTTAAGTGAAAGTATGGGTCTCAAAATCGTACTTGTGTCTGGCTAAAAACACACTTGAGTAAAAGTAAAAAAAAAAAATTTCTACTTTGAAATGTACTTAAGTACTAAAAAGTAAAAGTAAAAACTTTTTTTTATTGCAAGGGATAGACCAGGGGTCTCAAACTCATTCCATCGTGGGCCAAGTTTTCATTTTAACTGCATATTGCACCAGGTGAGTTAGTTGAAGAGGTGAGCCAGTTATAGGCCGGCGCGTTCACAACGGGAATAATTGGTTCGGAACATGACGGAAGCTTTAGTTCGGCCCTCTAAGAAAACACTGAGCACCGATTTTTCATGTTCCGAACCAATTATTCCCGGGGTGAACGCGCCCGGCCGGTGTGGAAGACCTCTCACAGTGAAATCATCAGCTGGTGTTTAGGCTGGAATGAAACCAAGCATACACTCACACAAGCACCAAGCAGCATGGGTATGGGCGGGTTCATTTTCCATTGATCAAATCAAATCAAATCAAATGTATTTATAGGGCCCGACAACACACGTTAATGTCCCCATGGGCCGTACAGGTCTTCTTTAAACAAGTCAAGAAGAAAACATAACAATAAGTCAAGAACAGAACAAGAACACCATAAGGTCCAACAAATTTAAAATAAATGCAAATAAATGAAAGAATGCAACACTCCCAGACACCCCACGCGAAGGTAAGGAAAAACTCACTAAAACCTAACAATAGGGAAAAATGCTCCACAGGCAATGTGGAGGAGAGAAACCTTAGAAGGGCCGTTCAAGGGGGGATCTCCCTTCTTAGATGTCGGTGATAGTAGTGTTGCAGACGGACAGTTGGTAAGCATGCACTCATGTGTGTAGTGAAATACAGATGAGTGCAAGCAATAGCAACTGAACATTTTGAAAGATTGAAGATAGAGCTGATAGCGAATCTATTTGAGGCGCAGAGAGGGTCACGTCCTCCCCGTCTTAGTCACGGGACATTCAACACTCCGGTCATTGCTCAGGGACAGCCGGAGACAGGGAGATAGGGGGCGGCGCAGAGAGGGTCGCGAACTCCCCGACATCATCGCGGGACGTCCGGCACTCCGGTCACCACTACGAGACCTCCGGAGACAGGGGATTTGGGGATTTGATTGGCTGTTTTTAAACAAAGTGCGGCCGCAGGATTAATAAGTTAATAACGTTAAGGTTAGTTTGGCCAGAGAAACAAATATACTAATTAAAATAGTTGGACCTGCGAGATTTGTACTTTGCACTTTGTAGGTCTGCATTTTAAATGTAAGGAGTAAAAAGTGTGTTTTTTTTCTCTGAAATGTGTGTGAGTGGGGTGCCCGAGTGGCGCACCACGGTACTGCGCTGCAGACCCACGCGGTCGACCCGGGTTCGTCTCCCGATCCCGACGGATTTGCCGCATGTCCCCCCCCCCCCCCCCCCCCCCCCCCCATATCTCCTCCCGTCCTCCCTCTGCTCTGCTCTCTGTCGGTCAGGTCTGATCTCCCTCTGCTCTGCTCTCTGTTGGTCAGGTCTGATCTCCCTCTCTCTGCTCTCTGTTGGTCAGGTCTGATCTCCCTCTCTCTGCTCTCTGTCGGTCAGGTCTGATCTCCCTCTGCTCTGCTCTCTGTTGGTCAGGTCTGATCTCCCTCTGCTCTGCTCTCTGTTGGTCAGGTCTGATCTCCCTCTCTCTGCTCTCTGTCGGTCAGGTCTGATCTCCCTCTCTCTGCTCTCTGTTGGTCAGGTCTGATCTCCCTCTCTCTGCTCTCTGTTGGTCAGGTCTGATCTCCCTCTGCTCTGCTCTCTGTTGGTCAGGTCTGATCTCCCTCTCTCTGCTCTCTGTTGGTCAGGTCTGATCTCCCTCTCTCTGCTCTCTGTTGGTCAGGTCTGATCTCCCTCTGCTCTGCTCTCTGTTGGTCAGGTCTGATCTCCCTCTCTCTGCTCTCTGTTGGTCAGGTCTGATCTCCCTCTCTCTGCTCTCTGTCGGTCAGGTCTGATCTCCCTCTCTCTGCTCTCTGTCGGTCAGGTCTGATCTCCCTCTCTCTGCTCTCTGTTGGTCAGGTCTGATCTCCCTCTCTCTGCTCTCTGTTGGTCAGGTCTGATCTCCCTCTCTCTGCTCTCTGTCGGTCAGGTCTGATCTCCCTCTCTCTGCTCTCTGTCGGTCAGGTCTGATCTCTCTCTGCTCTCTGTTGGTCAGGTCTGATCTCCCTCTCTCTGCTCTCTGTTGGTCAGGTCTGATCTCCCTCTCTCTGCTCTCTGTTGGTCAGGTCTGATCTCCCTCTCTGCTCTCTGTTGGTCAGGTCTGATCTCTCTCTCTCTGCTCTCTGTTGGTCAGGTCTGATCTCTCTCTCTCTGCTCTCTGTTGGTCAGGTCTGATCTCCCTCTCTCTGCTCTCTGTTGGTCAGGTCTGATCTCTCTCTCTCTGCTCTCTGTTGGTCAGGTCTGATCTCCCTCTGCTCTGCTCTCTGTCGGTCAGGTCTGATCTCCCTCTGCTCTGCTCTCTATCGGTCCGGTCTGATCTCCCTCTGCTCTGCTCTCTGTTGGTCAGGTCTGATCTCCCTCTGCTCTGCTCTCTGTCGGTCAGGTCTGATCTCCCTCTGCTCTGCTCTCTATCGGTCCGGTCTGATCTCCCTCTGCTCTGCTCTCTGTTGGTCAGGTCTGATCTCCCTCTGCTCTGCTCTCTGTTGGTCAGGTCTGATCTCCCTCTGCTCTGCTCTCTGTCGGTCAGGTCTGATCTCTCTCTCTCTGCTCTCTGTTGGTCAGGTCTGATCTCTCTCTCTCTGCTCTCTGTTGGTCAGGTCTGATCTCCCTCTCTCTGCTCTCTGTTGGTCAGGTCTGATCTCTCTCTCTCTGCTCTCTGTTGGTCAGGTCTGATCTCCCTCTGCTCTGCTCTCTGTCGGTCAGGTCTGATCTCCCTCTGCTCTGCTCTCTGTTGGTCAGGTCTGATCTCCCTCTGCTCTGCTCTCTGTCGGTCAGGTCTGATCTCCCTCTGCTCTGCTCTCTATCGGTCCGGTCTGACCAGAATAAAGCTGTAAAAATGCTAAAAATAAACATTTAAAAAAATAAATGTAATTGAGTAAAAGTACAAGTATACAAACCTAATAAAATACTCGAGTAAAGTACAAATCCCCAAAAACAAACAGTACTATTGTAACAAAGTACAATTACTCAAGTACTTTACACCCCTGGTTATGAGTTATTACACTCATTAGCATACAGCCAGTTCCTCTACGCACGGTTAAGGGCTGATCCCTGGTCAGTTTATCCAAGAAGGCTTGTTCCAGAAACACCGGTAGATCAAATGAGGAACAGAAGCACTTCCCCTCTGACCTGCGCTGATGAAACGATATCAGGCTTGTTGATATCAGGAATATATTTATTAAGATCAGAGACACTATATGATGAGCAGACGCAGCACTGCAGGGGTTTAAGATCAGAGACACTATATGACGAGGAGACGCAGCACTGCAGGGTTCTGAACGGAGACGTTTGTAGCAAAAGATGGCGGCAAGAAGATGAGATGAGAGGATGTTCCTTTATTGATCCCCTTGGAGAAATGTGGGCGTCATAGCAGCAGGGGGGAGGGGGGAGGGGGGGTACAGGTATGGGCAGGGTGATAGTAGAAAGACATAAATATAGGCAATATAATTAGATCTGAATATAAAAATATGAGAAAAATAAACGGTGTAAACAAAGGTGCAGATGAGGGTCTTGTTTGCCCTATAGGTTATATTATACATTACAATAAATATAGGCAGTACAGAATTAGAACATGTAATGTAATGTTGTTACAGTGATGTTACTGTGTGTTGTCGTGGTTACAGTGATGTTACTGTGTGTTGTCCTGGTTACAGTGATGTTACTGTGTGTTGTCCTGGTTACAGTGATGTTACTGTGTGTTGTTACAGTGATGTTACTGTGTGTTGTCGTGGTTACAGTGATGTCACTGTGTGTTGTTACAGTGATGTTACTGTGTGTTGTCCTGGTTACAGTGATGTTACTGTGTGTTGTCCTGGTTACAGTGATGACACTGTGTGTTGTCCTGGTTACAGTGATGTTACTGTGTGTTGTCGTGGTTACAGTGATGTTACTGTGTGTTGTCGTGGTTACAGTGATGTCACTGTGTGTTGTTACAGTGATGTTACTGTGTGTTGTCCTGGTTACAGTGATGTTACTGTGTGTTGTCCTGGTTACAGTGATGACACTGTGTGTTGTCCTGGTTACAGTGATGTTACTGTGTGTTGTCGTGGTTACAGTGATGTTACTGTGTGTTGTCCTGGTTACAGTGATGTTACTGTGTGTTGTCCTGGTTACAGTGATGTTACTGTGTGTTGTCCTGGTTACAGTGATGTTACTGTGTGTTGTCCTGGTTACAGTGATGTTACTGTGTGTTGTCCTGGTTACAGTGATGTTACTGTGTGTTGTCCTGGTTACAGTGATGTTACTGTGTGTTGTCCTGGTTACAGTGATGTTACTGTGTGTTGTCCTGGTTACAGTGATGTCACTGTGTGTTGTCCTGGTTACAGTGATGTTACTGTGTGTTGTCCTGGTTACAGTGATGTTACTGTGTGTTGTCCTGGTTACAGTGATGTTACTGTGTGTTGTCCTGGTTACAGTGATGTTACTGTGTGTTGTCCTGGTTACAGTGATGTTACTGTGTGTTGTTACAGTGATGTTACTGTGTGTTGTCCTGGTTACAGTGATGTTACTGTGTGTTGTTACAGTGATGTTACTGTGTGTTGTCCTGGTTACAGTGATGTTACTGTGTGTTGTTACAGTGATGTTACTGTGTGTTGTCCTGGTTACAGTGATGTTACTGTGTGTTGTCCTGGTTACAGTGATGTTACTGTGTGTTGTCCTGGTTACAGTGATGTTACTGTGTGTTGTCGTGGTTACAGTGATGACTTCGTGGTCCTGAAGCTGAAGAAGGAGGCGGCTGAGGACGGAGTGTTTCTGGTGCGATGGAGCGTTCTGGACTACGAGCGTATCATCCTGGCTGTGTTGAACAGGAGTCAGGTGAGAGACCACACACATCTCTGACCCTATGTTACACCCTGCTCTGCAGTAAACAGTCATCACTGATATATAGTGTCTGGTCAGTAACATGGGTCTCCCAGTCCCTCCACTCTGCAGTAAACAGCCATCACTGATATAGAGTGTCTGGTCAGTAACATGGGTCTCTCAGTCCCTCCACTCTGCAGTAAACAGCCATCACTGATACAGAGTGTCTGGTCAGTAACATGGGTCTCCCAGTCCCTCCACTCTGCAGTAAACAGTCATCTCTGATATAGAGTGTCTGGTCAGTAACATGGGTCTCTCAGTCCCTCCACTCTGCAGTAAACAGTCATCACTGATATAGAGTGTCTGGTCAGTAACATGGGTCTCCCAGTCCCTCCACTCTGCAGTAAACAGTCATCACTGATATAGAGTGTCTGGTCAGTAACATGGGTCTCTCAGTCCCTCCACTCTGCAGTAAACAGTCATCACTGATATAGAGTGTCTGGTCAGTAACATGGGTCTCTCAGTCCCTCCACTCTGCAGTAAACAGCCATCACTGATACAGAGTGTCTGGTCAGTAACATGGGTCTCTCAGTCCCTCCACTCTGCAGTAAACAGTCATCACTGATATAGTGTCTGGTCAGTAACATGGGTCTCCCAGTCCCTCCTGCTCTGCAGTAAACAGTCATCACTGATATAGTGTCTGGTCAGTAACATGGGTCTCCCAGTCCCTCCTGCTCTGCAGTAAACAGTCATCACTGATATAGAGTGTCTGGTCAGTAACATGGGTCTCCCAGTCCCTCCACTCTGCAGTAAACAGTCATCACTGATATAGAGTGTCTGGTCAGTAACATGGGTCTCTCAGTCCCTCCACTCTGCAGTAAACAGTCATCACTGATATAGAGTGTCTGGTCAGTAACATGGGTCTCCCAGTCCCTCCACTCTGCAGTAAACAGTCATCACTGATATAGAGTGTCTGGTCAATAACATGGGTCTCTCAGTCCCTCCGCTCTGCAGTAAACAGCCATCACTGATATAGAGTGTCTGGTCAGTAACATGGGTCTCCCAGTCCCTCCACTCTGCAGTAAACAGCCATCACTGATATAGAGTGTCTGGTCAGTAACATGGGTCTCCCAGTCCCTCCACTCTGCAGTAAACAGCCATCACTGATATAGAGTGTCTGGTCAGTAACATGGGTCTCCCAGTCCCTCCACTCTGCAGTAAACAGTCATCACTGATATAGTGTCTGGTCAGTAACATGGGTCTCTCAGTCCCTCCACTCTGCAGTAAACAGTCATCACTGATATAGAGTGTCTGGTCAGTAACATGGGTCTCTCAGTCCCTCCACTCTGCAGTAAACAGTCATCACTGATATAGAGTGTCTGGTCAGTAACATGGGTCTCCCAGTCCCTCCTGCTCTGCAGTAAACAGTCATCACTGATATAGAGTGTCTGGTCAGTAACATGGGTCTCTCAGTCCCTCCACTCTGCAGTAAACAGTCATCACTGATACAGAGTGTCTGGTCAGTAACATGGGTCTCCCAGTCCCTCCGCTCTGCAGTAAACAGCCATCACTGATACAGAGTGTCTGGTCAGTAACATGGGTCTCCCAGTCCCTCCACTCTGCAGTAAACAGCCATCACTGATATAGTGTCTGGTCAGTAACATGGGTCTCCCAGTCCCTCCACTCTGCAGTAAACAGTCATCTCTGATATAGAGTGTCTGGTCAGTAACATGGGTCTCCCAGTCCCTCCACTCTGCAGTAAACAGTCATCTCTGATATAGAGTGTCTGGTCAGTAACATGGGTCTCCCAGTCCCTCCACTCTGCAGTAAACAGTCATCACTGATATAGAGTGTCTGGTCAGTAACATGGGTCTCTCAGTCCCTCCACTCTGCAGTAAACAGTCATCACTGATATAGAGTGTCTGGTCAGTAACATGGGTCTCTCAGTCCCTCCACTCTGCAGTAAACAGCCATCACTGATACAGAGTGTCTGGTCAGTAACATGGGTCTCTCAGTCCCTCCACTCTGCAGTAAACAGTCATCACTGATATAGTGTCTGGTCAGTAACATGGGTCTCCCAGTCCCTCCTGCTCTGCAGTAAACAGTCATCACTGATATAGTGTCTGGTCAGTAACATGGGTCTCCCAGTCCCTCCTGCTCTGCAGTAAACAGTCATCACTGATATAGAGTGTCTGGTCAGTAACATGGGTCTCCCAGTCCCTCCACTCTGCAGTAAACAGTCATCACTGATATAGAGTGTCTGGTCAGTAACATGGGTCTCTCAGTCCCTCCACTCTGCAGTAAACAGTCATCACTGATATAGAGTGTCTGGTCAGTAACATGGGTCTCCCAGTCCCTCCACTCTGCAGTAAACAGTCATCACTGATATAGAGTGTCTGGTCAATAACATGGGTCTCTCAGTCCCTCCGCTCTGCAGTAAACAGCCATCACTGATATAGAGTGTCTGGTCAGTAACATGGGTCTCCCAGTCCCTCCACTCTGCAGTAAACAGCCATCACTGATATAGAGTGTCTGGTCAGTAACATGGGTCTCCCAGTCCCTCCACTCTGCAGTAAACAGCCATCACTGATATAGAGTGTCTGGTCAGTAACATGGGTCTCCCAGTCCCTCCACTCTGCAGTAAACAGTCATCACTGATATAGTGTCTGGTCAGTAACATGGGTCTCTCAGTCCCTCCACTCTGCAGTAAACAGTCATCACTGATATAGAGTGTCTGGTCAGTAACATGGGTCTCTCAGTCCCTCCACTTCCACTCTGCAGTAAACAGTCATCACTGATATAGAGTGTCTGGTCAGTAACATGGGTCTCCCAGTCCCTCCTGCTCTGCAGTAAACAGTCATCACTGATATAGAGTGTCTGGTCAGTAACATGGGTCTCTCAGTCCCTCCACTCTGCAGTAAACAGTCATCACTGATACAGAGTGTCTGGTCAGTAACATGGGTCTCCCAGTCCCTCCGCTCTGCAGTAAACAGCCATCACTGATACAGAGTGTCTGGTCAGTAACATGGGTCTCCCAGTCCCTCCACTCTGCAGTAAACAGCCATCACTGATATAGTGTCTGGTCAGTAACATGGGTCTCCCAGTCCCTCCACTCTGCAGTAAACAGTCATCTCTGATATAGAGTGTCTGGTCAGTAACATGGGTCTCCCAGTCCCTCCACTCTGCAGTAAACAGCCATCACTGATATAGTGTGTCTGGTCAGTAACATGGGTCTCCCAGTCCCTCCACTCTGCAGTAAACAGTCATCACTGATATAGTGTCTGGTCAGTAACATGGGTCTCCCAGTCCCTCCACTCTGCAGTAAACAGTCATCACTGATATAGAGTGTCTGGTCAGTAACATGGGTCTCTCAGTCCCTCCACTCTGCAGTAAACAGTCATCACTGATACAGAGTGTCTGGTCAGTAACATGGGTCTCCCAGTCCCTCCGCTCTGCAGTAAACAGCCATCACTGATACAGAGTGTCTGGTCAGTAACATGGGTCTCTCAGTCCCTCCACTCTGCAGTAAACAGTCATCACTGATACAGAGTGTCTGGTCAGTAACATGGGTCTCCCAGTCCCTCCACTCTACAGTAAACAGTCATCACTGATATAGAGTGTCTGGTCAGTAACATGGGTCTCTCAGTCCCTCCACTCTGCAGTAAACAGTCATCACTGATATAGAGTGTCTGGTCAGTAACATGGGTCTCTCAGTCCCTCCACTCTACAGTAAACAGTCATCACTTATATAGAGTGTCTGGTCAGTAACATGGGTCTCTCAGTCCCTCCACTCTGCAGTAAACAGTCATCACTGATATAGAGTGTCTGGTCAGTAACATGGGTCTCTCAGTCCCTCCACTCTGCAGTAAACAGTCATCACTGATATAGAGTGTCTGGTCAGTAACATGGGTCTCTCAGTCCCTCCACTCTGCAGTAAACAGCCATCACTGATATAGAGTGTCTGGTCAGTAACATGGGTCTCCCAGTCCCTCCACTCTGCAGTAAACAGCCATAAACACTAAATACATTTCCTGGTATCCCGTCCAACATATTTGATAGAATTTCGATGGAGAATAAATACAAATACTGTATTGACTGATACTCAACATACTTATTAACATGTCTATTTACCATGTTAGGCATCGTTGGTATTAAATAGGTGAGATCAGTGTGGTGCTGAGGAATTGAACACGTGTGTTGTGATGAGGAATTAAACACGTGTGTTGTGGTGAGGAATTGAACACGTGTTGTGGTGAGGAATTGAACGTGTGTTGTTGTGGTGAGGAATTGAACGTGTGGTGGTGAGGAATTGAACACGTGTTGGTGAGGAATTGAACGTGTTGTGGTGAGGAATTGAACGTGTGTTGTTGTGGTGAGGAATTGAATGTGTGTTGTGGTGAGGAATTGAACGTGTTGTGGTGAGGAATTGAACGTGTGTGGTGGTGAGGAATTGAATGTGTGTTGTTGTGGTGAGGAATTGAACGTGTGTTGTGGTGAGGAATTGAACGTGTGTGGTGGTGAGGAATTGAATGTGTGTTGTTGTGGTGAGGAATTGAACGTGTGGTGGTGAGGAATTGAACGTGTGTGGTGGTGAGGAATTGAACGTGTGTTGTTGTGGTGAGGAATTGAACGTGTGTTGTTGTGGTGAGGAATTGAACGTGTGTTGTGGTGAGGAATTGAACGTGTGTTGTGGTGAGGAATTGAACGTGTGGTGGTGAGGAATTGAACGTGTGGTGGTGAGGAATTGAACGTGTGTTGTGGTGAGGAATTGAACGTGTGTGGTGGTGAGGAATTGAACGTGTGTGGTGGTGAGGAATTGAACGTGTGTTGTTGTGGTGAGGAATTGAACGTGTGTGGTGGTGAGGAATTGAACGTGTGTGGTGGTGAGGAATTGAACATGTGTGGTTGTGGTGAGGAATTGAACGTGTGGTGGTGAGGAATTGAACGTGTGGTGGTGAGGAATTGAACGTGTGTTGTGGTGAGGAATTGAACATGTGTGGTGGTGAGGAATTGAACGTGTGTTGTGGTGAGGAATTGAACGTGTGGTGGTGAGGAATTGAACGTGTGTTGTGGTGAGGAATTGAACGTGTGTTGTGGTGAGGAATTGAACGTGTGTTGTGGTGAGGAATTGAACGTGTGTTGTGGTGAGGAATTGAACGTGTGTTGTGGTGAGGAATTGAACGTGTGTGGTGGTGAGGAATTGAACGTGTGGTGGTGAGGAATTGAACGTGTGGTGGTGAGGAATTGAACGTGTGGTGGTGAGGAATTGAACGTGTGTTGTGGTGAGGAATTGAACGTGTGGTGGTGAGGAATTGAACGTGTGTTGTGGTGAGGAATTGAACATGTGTTGTGGTGGGGAATTGAACACGTGTTGGTGAGGAATTGAACGTGTGTTGTTGTGGTGAGGAATTGAACGCGTGTGTGTGTTCTGCACCAACAGAGCGGGGCGGCAGCGACCCACAAGCAGTTCCGGATCGTGCGGCGCGGCGCTGCGTTCTGCCTGGAGGGCTGGGACCGCGAGTTCTGCAGCGTCAAGGAGCTGACGGACAACCTCAAGACCTTCGTGCTGCGCTGCGGCGCCGAGAGCTTCACCGTGAAGCGGTGCTGCCTGCCCAAGCCCGACGGTGGGTCAGGGTTCTATACATTATATATCTCCTATAGCTCTGTGGGTTAGGGTTCATGCGAGGTGCCGACCTGCTCATCGGGAGCAATTAGGGGTTAAGTGTCTTGCTCAACGACACGCCGTCTGGGAGGAGCGGGAATCGAACTGGCGAACCTCCGGATTACCAGACGACTGCTCTACCTCCACTGTGCTGGTTAGGGCTGCGTTCACACTGCAGGCGAGAGTGGCCCAGGTTTTATTTCTTCGCTCACATGTGACTCAGATCTGCTTCATCCACGACGGGGTGAGCGGCACAAACCACATCTGATCCTTTCTGTTCTGATTTGGGCCACTTTCATACGCGTGTGTGTGTGTGTGTGTGTGTGTGTGTGTGTGTGTGTGTGTGTGTGTGTGTGTGTGTGTGTGTGTGTGTGTGTGTGTGTGTGTGTGTGTGTGTGTGTGTGTGTGTGTGTGTGTGTGTGTGTGTGTGTGTGTGTGTGTGTGTGTGTGTGTGTGTGTGTGTGTGTGTGTGTGTGTGTGTGTGTGTGTGTGTGTGTGTGTGTTCTTGCAGAGCTGTCCAACCTGCTGGTGATGAGACAAGGTGCAGAGCGCTGCGTTCAGCCCTCGCTGACCCAGAAGCTACACTTCCATCCCATCAAGGACAAGGACATCACACAGGTGAGAGTAACCACCAACACCACCATCACTACCACCACTAACACTACCACCACTAACACTACTACCACCAGCACCTTTCTCCTCCCACCCTCCTTTTCCTCGGTTTTCCATTTCTGAATGTTCTGGTGCCGCCCGACTCTGGACAGGAGGAGCATCTCGGCCGCGGAACCAGAACCAACATCTACTCCGGTCGCCTGCTGGTGCGTGGCGGGGGGGAGTGGGACGACGGAGACGAAGAGTTCAACAACAACAACCTGAGCGATCGGGACGGGATGAAGGTCGTCCTCAAGATCCTGGACCAGACTCACAAAGACATCGCATTAGTGAGTAAACATGCTCACAAAGACATCGCATTAGTGAGTAAACATGCTGCTCACAAAGACATCACATTAGTGAGTAAACATGCTGCTCACAAAGACATCGCATTAGTGAGTAAACATGCTCACAAAGACATCGCATTAGTGAGTAAACATGCTGCTCACAAAGACATCACATTAGTGAGTAAACATGCTGCTCACAAAGACATCACATTAGTGAGTAAACATGCTCACAAAGACATCACATTAGTGAGTAAACATGCTCACAAAGACATCACATTAGTGAGTAAACATGCTGCTCACAAAGACATCACATTAGTGAGTAAACATGCTCACAAAGACATCGCATTAGTGAGTAAACATGCTCACAAAGACATCACATTAGTGAGTAAACATGCTCACAAAGACATCACATTAGTGAGTAAACATGCTCACAAAGACATCACATTAGTGAGTAAACATGCTCACAAAGACATCACATTAGCGAGTAAACATGCTGCTCACAAAGACATCGCATTAGTGAGTAAACGTGCTCACAAAGACATCACATTAGTGAGTAAACATGCTCACAAAGACATCGCATTAGTGAGTAAACATGCTGCTCACAAAGACATCACATTAGTGAGTAAACATGCTGCTCACAAAGACATCGCATTAGTGAGTAAACATGCTCACAAAGACATCGCATTAGTGAGTAAACATGCTGCTCACAAAGACATCACATTAGTGAGTAAACATGCTGCTCACAAAGACATCACATTAGTGAGTAAACATGCTCACAAAGACATCACATTAGTGAGTAAACATGCTGCTCACAAAGACATCACATTAGTGAGTAAACATGCTCACAAAGACATCACATTAGTGAGTAAACATGCTGCTCACAAAGACATCACATTAGTGAGTAAACATGCTGCTCACAAAGACATCGCATTAGTGAGTAAACGTGCTCACAAAGACATCACATTAGTGAGTAAACATGCTCACAAAGACATCACATTAGTGAGTAAACATGCTGCTCACAAAGACATCACATTAGTGAGTAAACATGCTCACAAAGACATCACATTAGTGAGTAAACATGCTGCTCACAAAGACATCACATTAGTGAGTAAACATGCTCACAAAGACATCACATTAGTGAGTAAACATGCTCACAAAGACATCACATTAGTGAGTAAACATGCTGCTCACAAAGACATCGCATTAGTGAGTAAACATGCTGCTCACAAAGACATCACATTAGTGAGTAAACATGCTCACAAAGACATCACATTAGTGAGTAAACATGCTGCTCACAAAGACATCACATTAGTGAGTAAACATGCTGCTCACAAAGACATCACATTAGTGAGTAAACATGCTCACAAAGACATCGCATTAGTGAGTAAACATGCTGCTCACAAAGACATCACATTAGTGAGTAAACATGCTGCTCACAAAGACATCGCATTAGTGAGTAAACATGCTCACAAAGACATCGCATTAGTGAGTAAACATGCTGCTCACAAAGACATCACATTAGTGAGTAAACATGCTGCTCACAAAGACATCACATTAGTGAGTAAACATGCTCACAAAGACATCACATTAGTGAGTAAACATGCTGCTCACAAAGACATCACATTAGTGAGTAAACATGCTCACAAAGACATCACATTAGTGAGTAAACATGCTGCTCACAAAGACATCACATTAGTGAGTAAACATGCTGCTTACAAAGACATCGCATTAGTGAGTAAACGTGCTCACAAAGACATCACATTAGTGAGTAAACATGCTCACAAAGACATCACATTAGTGAGTAAACATGCTGCTCACAAAGACATCACATTAGTGAGTAAACATGCTCACAAAGACATCACATTAGTGAGTAAACATGCTGCTCACAAAGACATCACATTAGTGAGTAAACATGCTCACAAAGACATCACATTAGTGAGTAAACATGCTCACAAAGACATCACATTAGTGAGTAAACATGCTGCTCACAAAGACATCGCATTAGTGAGTAAACATGCTGCTCACAAAGACATCACATTAGTGAGTAAACATGCTCACAAAGACATCACATTAGTGAGTAAACATGCTGCTCACAAAGACATCACATTAGTGAGTAAACATGCTGCTCACAAAGACATCACATTAGTGAGTAAACATGCTCACAAAGACATCACATTAGTGAGTAAACATGCTGCTCACAAAGACATCGCATTAGTGAGTAAACATGCTCACAAAGACATCACATTAGTGAGTAAACATGCTCACAAAGACATCACATTAGTGAGTAAACATGCTGCTCACAAAGACATCACATTAGTGAGTAAACATGCTCACAAAGACATCACATTAGTGAGTAAACATGCTGCTCACAAAGACATCGCATTAGTGAGTAAACATGCTGCTCACAAAGACATCACATTAGTGAGTAAACATGCTCACAAAGACATCGCATTAGTGAGTAAACATGCTGCTCACAAAGACATCACATTAGTGAGTAAACATGCTCACAAAGACATCACATTAGTGAGTAAACATGCTGCTCACAAAGACATCACATTAGTGAGTAAACATGCTCACAAAGACATCACATTAGTGAGTAAACATGCTGCTCACAAAGACATCGCATTAGTGAGTAAACATGCTCACAAAGACATCACATTAGTGAGTAAACATGCTGCTCACAAAGACATCACATTAGTGAGTAAACATGCTGCTCACAAAGACATCACATTAGTGAGTAAACATGCTCACAAAGACATCACATTAGTGAGTAAACATGCTGCTCACAAAGACATCGCATTAGTGAGTAAACATGCTCACAAAGACATCACATTAGTGAGTAAACATGCTCACAAAGACATCACATTAGTGAGTAAACATGCTGCTCACAAAGACATCACATTAGTGAGTAAACATGCTCACAAAGACATCACATTAGTGAGTAAACATGCTGCTCACAAAGACATCGCATTAGTGAGTAAACATGCTGCTCACAAAGACATCACATTAGTGAGTAAACATGCTCACAAAGACATCGCATTAGTGAGTAAACATGCTGCTCACAAAGACATCACATTAGTGAGTAAACATGCTCACAAAGACATCACATTAGTGAGTAAACATGCTGCTCACAAAGACATCACATTAGTGAGTAAACATGCTCACAAAGACATCACATTAGTGAGTAAACATGCTGCTCACAAAGACATCGCATTAGTGAGTAAACATGCTCACAAATACATCACATTAGTGAGTAAACATGCTCACAAAGACATCACATTAGTGAGTAAACATGCTCACAAAGACATCACATTAGTGAGTAAACATGCTGCTCACAAAGACATCACATTAGTGAGTAAACATGCTGCTCACAAAGACATCACATTAGTGAGTAAACATGCTCACAAAGACATCACATTAGTGAGTAAACATGCTGCTCACAAAGACATCACATTAGTGAGTAAACATGCTCACAAAGACATCACATTAGTGAGTAAACATGCTCACAAAGACATCACATTAGTGAGTAAACGTGCTGCTCACAAAGACATCACATTAGTGAGTAAACATGCTGCTCACAAAGACATCACATTAGTGAGTAAACATGCTGCTCACAAAGACATCACATTAGTGAGTAAACATGCTGCTCAAAAAGACATCACATTAGTGAGTAAACATGCTGCTCACAAAGACATCACATTAGTGAGTAAACATGCTCACAAAGACATCACATTAGTGAGTAAACATGCTCACAAAGACATCACATTAGTGAGTAAACATGCTGCTCACAAAGACATCGCATTAGTGAGTAAACATGCTGCTCACAAAGACATCACATTAGTGAGTAAACATGCTGCTCACAAAGACATCACATTAGTGAGTAAACATGCTCACAAAGACATCACATTAGTGAGTAAACATGCTGCTCACAAAGACATCACATTAGTGAGTAAACATGCTCACAAAGACATCACATTAGTGAGTAAACATGCTCACAAAGACATCACATTAGTGAGTAAACGTGCTGCTCACAAAGACATCACATTAGTGAGTAAACATGCTGCTCACAAAGACATCACATTAGTGAGTAAACATGCTGCTCACAAAGACATCACATTAGTGAGTAAACATGCTGCTCACAAAGACATCACATTAGTGAGTAAACATGCTGCTCACAAAGACATCACATTAGTGAGTAAACATGCTCACAAAGACATCACATTAGTGAGTAAACATGCTCACAAAGACATCACATTAGTGAGTAAACATGCTGCTCACAAAGACATCGCATTAGTGAGTAAACATGCTGCTCACAAAGACATCACATTAGTGAGTAAACATGCTCACAAAGACATCGCATTAGTGAGTAAACATGCTGCTCACAAAGACATCACATTAGTGAGTAAACATGCTCACAAAGACATCACATTAGTGAGTAAACATGCTGCTCACAAAGACATCACATTAGTGAGTAAACATGCTCACAAAGACATCACATTAGTGAGTAAACATGCTGCTCACAAAGACATCGCATTAGTGAGTAAACATGCTCACAAAGACATCACATTAGTGAGTAAACATGCTCACAAAGACATCACATTAGTGAGTAAACATGCTCACAAAGACATCACATTAGTGAGTAAACATGCTGCTCACAAAGACATCACATTAGTGAGTAAACATGCTGCTCACAAAGACATCACATTAGTGAGTAAACATGCTGCTCACAAAGACATCACATTAGTGAGTAAACATGCTCACAAAGACATCACATTAGTGAGTAAACATGCTGCTCACAAAGACATCACATTAGTGAGTAAACATGCTCACAAAGACATCACATTAGTGAGTAAACATGCTCACAAAGACATCACATTAGTGAGTAAACGTGCTGCTCACAAAGACATCACATTAGTGAGTAAACATGCTGCTCACAAAGACATCACATTAGTGAGTAAACATGCTGCTCACAAAGACATCACATTAGTGAGTAAACATGCTGCTCACAAAGACATCACATTAGTGAGTAAACATGCTGCTCACAAAGACATCACATTAGTGAGTAAACATGCTCACAAAGACATCACATTAGTGAGTAAACATGCTCACAAAGACATCACATTAGTGAGTAAACATGCTGCTCACAAAGACATCACATTAGTGAGTAAACATCGGAAGTAGGGATGTCCGATATTATTGGCCTACCGATATTATCGGCCGATATCGGCATTAAAATGTGATATCGGAAAATATCTGTATCGGTTTTCAAAATTTTATATATATATATTTTTTTACATTTCTATAACCTTTATTTACCCAGGCAAGCAAGTAATAACAAATTCTGATTTTATTTATTGTCAAAAGTATGCATAATGTTGTGTTAATTCCACAACAAGAGATATGTAATGTTAATTACCTGAAATTATTCCATTTTTGGGGGGGGGGGGGGGGGGGGGGGGACCCTGCATATATCGGTATCGGTTGATATCGGTATCGGAAATTAAGAGTTGGACAATATCGGTATTTCGGTATCGGTAAAAAAGCCAATATCGAGCATCCCTAATCGGAAGCCTTTTTTTTTTAATCCACTTTTTCTCCTTATTTCGTGTTTCCAATTCTCCCCTCCCCTGTCTTGAACATTGCTCGCATATGCCCCCCACTGGTCGGTTGTAGGGAGGATAGAAGCCTTGCATCACCTGTCCCCTCCGGTACACGAGGAGGCAGCCTGTCACATCTTTTCACCTGCCAGCGCGGACTCTCAGTGGTGAGGTGTAACGTGTGGGAGGCTCACACTACCCCCGCTACTTCCTGTCTCTGCTGTGCAGGCGTCCCCCAACCGACCTGTAGGAGTCGCTGTCCACAACGACCAGATTACCACCCATCGACTTCCACCCGCTGACTCTGCCAATTGAGCCAGTATGACGACCGGCCCAACCCGGAGGCAACGCTGACACCCGGATTCGAGACCGGAGTCTCTTGCGTTGGTGACGAGCACAATCTCCGCTGCGCCATCCAGCCGCCTCATCGGAAGCCATTATGTAATTGTCCTCTTCAGCGTCCAACGATGATCTTTGAGTTTATTGTTTATTGGGATCCCTGTTAGCTGTGACCTCGTGTCACCTGTCGGGCGGAGTGACTGACTAGCTCCTCCCCCCGTGTGTTACCTGACTAGCTCCTCCTCCCCGTCTCTCTACAGTGACTGACTAGCTCCTCCCCCCCGTCTCTCCGCAGTGACTGACTAGCTCCTCCCCCCCGTCTCTCCGCAGTGACTGACTAGCTCCTCCCCCCGTCTCTCCGCAGTGACTGACTAGCTCCTCCTCCCCGTGTGTTACCTGACTAGCTCCTCCCCCCCGTCTCTCCGCAGGCGTTCTTCGAGACGGCGAGCCTGATGAGTCAGGTGTCCCACAGTCACCTGGTGTTCGTCCACGGAGTGTCCGTCAAAGGATCTGAGAGTAAGACGCTTGTTTCAGCCCTGTGTCACTTCCTGTTTCAGCTATGTGTCACTTCCTGCCTGACTGTCCTCCAATAGAGGGTTGAATACATTTGACGTGACTTCATGTAAATCCACTTAGACACCCCGGTCTCTCTCTGCAAATTTAAATCTGTATTACAAAACTTCCTACAGGAAGAATGTCGCTGCTTTCTGTAGTCGGGTCCCAACTGCAAAACTGCAAAATTACTGTATTACCCTGTATTTTACTGTCGTACACTTTTACTATTATGTAGAGTCTTAGACTATTCTGCTTTGTGTTTTTGTGTTTACATGTGATATTGCTGTCGGATATATTGCAAATGTTATTGCTGTGATCTTGGCCAGGTCTCCCTTGTAAAAGAGATCTTGTATCTCAATGGGACTTCCTGGTTAAATAAAGGTTAAATAAAAATAAATGTCCTCCAATAGAGGGTTGGATACATTTGACCTGTCACTCTGCTTCATGTAAATGTCTCCACAGACAGTTTGACCTCTGACCTGTCGCTCTGCTTCATGTAAATGTCTCCACAGACAGTTTGACCTCTGACCTGTCTGTCTGCTTCATGTAAACGTCTCCACAGACAGTTTGACCTCTGACCTGTCTGTCTGCTTCATGTAAATGTCTCCACAGACAGTTTGACCTCTGACCTGTCTGTCTGCTTCATGTAAATGTCTCCACAGACAGTTTGACCTCTGACCTGTCTGTCTGCTTCATGTAAATGTCTCCACAGACAGGAGTCTGACCTGTCGCTCTGCTTCATGTAAACGTCTCCACAGACAGTCTGACCTCTGACCTGTCGCTCTGCTTCATGTAAATGTCTCCACAGACAGTCTGACCTCTGACCTGTCTGTCTGCTTGTCTCCACAGATGTCATGGTGGAGGAGTTCGTGGAGTTCGGGCCGCTGGATGTTTTCCTCCGCAGGGAGCGCCCCCTGGTGACGCCGCAGTGGAAGTTCATCGCAGCGAAGCAACTCGCCAGCGCCCTCTGTTACCTGGTGAGTTAACCCTCTGTTACCTGGTGAGTTCATATGTTACCTGGTGAGTTAACCTGTTACCTGGTGAGTTCATCTGTTACCTGGTGAGTTCATCTGTTACCTGGTGAGTTAACCCTCTGTTACCTGGTGAGTTCATCTGTTACCTGGTGAGTTCATCTGTTACCTGGTGAGTTCATCTGTTACCTGGTGAGTTCATCTGTTACCTGGTGAGTTCATCTGTTACCTGGTGAGTTCATCTGTTACCTGGTGAGTTCATCTGTTACCTGGTGAGATCATCTGTTACCTGGTGAGTTCATCTGTTACCTGGTGAGTTAACCCTCTGTTACCTGGTGAGTTCATCTGTTACCTGGTGAGATCATCTGTTACCTGGTGAGTTCATCTGTTACCTGGTGAGTTCATCTGTTACCTGGTGAGTTCATCTGTTACCTGGTGAGTTCATCTGTTACCTGGTGAGTTCATCTGTTACCTGGTGAGTTAACCCTCTGTTACCTGGTGAGTTCTGTTACCTGGTGAGTTCATCTGTTACCTGGTGAGTTCATCTGTTACCTGGTGAGTTCATCTGTTACCTGGTGAGTTCAAGTTTCAAGTTTCTTTAATAGTCGTCATACAGAAGTACAGAATACTTTCGTACAAAATGCTTCTTACTGTTACGCTCCAGAGACTGTGCTAGACAAGATAGTATCAAATAACATAGTATAGCATGTAAATTAGAAGTAGAAAATGAGGTCACAGTTCATCTGTTACCTGGTGAGTTAACCCTCTGTTACCTGGTGAGTTCATCTGTTACCTGGTGAGTTCATCTGTTACCTGGTGAGTTAACCCTCTGTTACCTGGTGAGTTCATCTGTTACCTGGTGAGTTCATCTGTTACCTGGTGAGTTAACCCTCTGTTACCTGGTGAGTTCTTGTACAAAGTTCCACTCCCATCTCATTGTCCATAAACATATATGAACGAAATACATGTAAACATGGTCTAGAAAATAAACTACAAAACAGGATCAGAGACATAAGGCAGACACTATAGCGAAAACATGGAAGATTTACACGAGTCAATAATGAGAACAATTCTTTATTATTTTTTATTTTTTTACAAGAGGGCAAAGGAGAGGAGAATAACATATTAACAGTATATTATTAATGAAGAAAAAGAAACAAGCAGCCATACAGTAGATGTAACACTGATGCACAGGAGTAACTTAATCTCATTGTCCTCGTTGTTAGTAGACGGTGTGTCATTTCTATCCCCATATACATATTCAAGGGCGGGGTATTAAAAAGTATTAAATTCATAATTCTCAATTGACTGCCTTAAAATGTATTAAAAAGTGTTACATTTAATTTGGATGAAAAAAAAGCCTGGCTGTCGGGAGATTAAATAATATTAATTATATATATATACATTTTGCAGTAAGTGGTATTAAAAAGGTCTTTTAAAAGTCTTCAATTTAACTTGTTGAAACCTGCAGATACCCTGTATGTTGTATAATTTATGCTCAAATATTCTAAAATATTCTGCTTTATAACGGTGTAATCAGATGCTCTTACTGACATTGTTTTGGTGCAGTCAAGTGAAAAGGTCAGTACATAGAGTTACTACGGATTCAGCGTGGGCTGACGAGAGACTCAGGTACAAGCTGTTCAGATCAGTCAACTGATACAGGGTGTAGGAGGTGTTGGTGTCTAACTGATACAGTGTGTTGGTGTGTAACTGATACAGTGTGTTGGTGTGTAACTGATACAGTGTGTAGGAGGTGTTGGTGTCTAACTGATACAGTGTGTAGGAGGTGTTGGTGTCTAACTGATACAGTGTGTTGGTGTCTAACTGATACAGTGTGTTGGTGTCTAACTGATACAGTGTGTTGGTGTGTAACTGATACAGTGTGTTGGTGTCTAACTGATACAGTGTGTTGGTGTGTAACTGATACAGTGTGTTGGTGTCTAACTGATACAGTGTGTTGGTGTGTAACTGATACAGTGTGTTGGTGTGTAACTGATACAGTGTGTTGGTGTGTAACTGATACAGTGTGTTGGTGTCTAACTGATACAGTGTGTTGGTGTCTAACTGATACAGTGTTACATTTTGGATCATGGATTGGGCCATTTAACCCTTTCCCTACCACACTACAGAGGTGTTTCTGGCTGGTGTTAGAATACCTCATGATGTCTGTAGTGCCCCCTGCAGGAGACCAGAGGCTGGTTCATTTAGAATACCTCATGAATGAATGAATGAATGAATGAATGAATGAATGAAAACTTTATTTAACAGATTGCAGAATGGGTACAATACAGTACGGCTCAATACATACAATTGTTAAGGGGATGCAGACCTGAGAAAGACGTTTGTCTTGTTTCCATCAGGGTCCCCCATTTTCAATTCATATAGACATATATGACATACATGACATACAGATAGTCAGTACTGCTACATCTATACATTTATGACATACCAGATTTGCAAATACAGTACTGTTTGTGATACAGAAGGAGTCAAGAAAAGGGAGTATATACATTTGACGTAGAAACTGTACATTGGAGGTTGGGTGGGGGGGGTTGGGTACATTGGGATATTGACAACCATACTGGGTAATTTACATTGGAGGTGGTTGGGGGGAGGGGGGGGGCGGGGGGCACACTGTATAAACAAGTAACACTGTACATTGAGGGGGGGGGGGGAGGAGACACTGTACAAACAAACACAATTGTACATTGAACTATTGACAAAACCATACTAGGTAAATGACTGTACATTGGAGGGGGTTGGAATGATTGGGTTAGGATATTTACAGGGGCCAGTGTTGAATTGCAGTCTCCCGTAGGTGTCCCTTGAGAGAGGTTTTGAAAGTGGGTAGTGATCCACATTCCTTTACAGCTTTGGGTAGGGCGTTCCACATTGATGTGGCATAATTGCGAAACGTGTTTAGTCCCTTATTTGAGCCGAATCTGGGTTTGACATGATTTGTGGAGCTCCCTCTGGTGTTGTGATCGTGGTATTCACTGACCTTTGGGAAGTATTTTGACATGTACATGGGTACCTTGGTCGTGTAGTGTATCTTGTAGACCAGGCCCATTGCAAGTTGTTGTACTCTGTCGTCTACTCTAAGCCATCCTAGGTTGTCGAAGTGGGCAGGGGTGAGGTGGGTTCTAGGAGTAAGGTCAAGCAGTAGTCTGACCAGTTTGTTTTGAGATGTTTGTAATTTTGTTTTTAGCGCCTTTGAGGTGCTTTGGTACCATGAGGTGCAAGCATAGTCGTAGTACCCCTGAATGAGTGCTCCTGCCAGAGTCTTCAGGGTGTTCTTGTTTACCAGAGAGGAGATCCGGTACAAGAATCGAGTTCGTTGGTTGACTTTTTTTATTACATTGGATGCCATTTTGTCACAGGAGAGATTAGCCTCTAGGATGGACCCCAGGTAGGTAATTTCATCTTTCCTTGTGACAATATTGTCACCCACTGTAACTGAGAAGCCGTCGGTTTTGCTGAGTTTGTTATTTGAACCGAAGAGAATGGACTCTGTTTTGCCCATGTGTAATGATAGTTTGTTATCAGCGAGCCATATGCAGATTCTGCCTAGTTCCGAGCTGAGGGTTTTTTCAACCTGTAACTTGTTCTTGTCAGAGACCAGCAGGGCTGAGTCGTCCGCAAACAGGAACAAGTTGCAGTCACAAGCTGACGACATGTCATTTGCATAAATTAGGAACAGTAGCGGTCCTAGTATGCTTCCTTGTGGAACACCACAGCTCACTGTGAGGGGGGGGGATAGGGTACCGTTTACCTCCACCATCTGTTCCCTCCCCTCAAGGTAGGATTGCATCCAGCTCACTGATAGACTATCAAAACCAATTGCTTTTAGCTTGTCAATCAGAATGGAGTGATTGACCGTGTCAAAGGCCTTTTGTAGGTCCAGCATGACCATGCCGCAGTATTTGCCTGCGTCCACCTCTTGTTTGATGTGGTCATTCAAATAGAGAAGGCATGTGTCAGTGGAGTGGGATGTTCTGAAGCCAGATTGGAATTCGTAGATTAGATTTTTTTCCGCTAGGTACTTTTCGACCTGTTCGTAGACTATTTTTTCCATGACTTTCGAGATGGAGGTGAGAATAGAAACAGGGCGGTAGTTGCCTGGGTCTAATTTGCTGCCCTTTTTGTGCAGAGGGGTCACCCTCGCAATTTTGAAGTCCTTGGGGACGTGTCCCTGTTTTATGGAGAGGTTTATTATGTGTGTGATGATTGGTGTGATGGCGGCTGCTGAGTCTCTGAGGAATTTGGAGGGGATGTTGTCATGGCCAGTGGCCTTGTTAGGTTGGAGGGCGCTCAGTTTATTGAGTACCTCATCTGTTGTTACCATTTCCAGCTTGAAGTCGTCCTTGCGGACCCCTAGGTTTTTGTAGAAAGCTACTATGTGTTCTACCCCATAAAGCCCTGAGTGGGAGGGTAGTTTGTTTACCAGTGTTGTGGCTATGTTTGTGAAGAAAATGTTTAAGTAATTGGCTACATCCAGCTTGTCTGTGATGAGCGTGTTGTCAGTTTTTATGTTTATGTTTGAGAATCTGGTTTTAAGTTTTTTACTGCATCCTAGTTGATTATTGAGTAATTTCCAAAGTTCACGTGGTTTGTTTTTGTTTTCCTCAGTTTTGTCATTGATGAAATTCTTTTTTGCAGTTTTGATCATGGAGTTTACGTCGTTTCTTAGTCTGTTTCTTTCTAGTTTGAGTTCAGTCACGTGGGCTTGGAGTTCACTGCTCGTGCTTTTAGTAAGCTTTGACTGACTTTTACGAAACTCAGAGCATTTTTTGTCTCTGGTTTTCATAGCGGCCAGTATTTCGGAGTGCATCCACGGCTCAGCGCGATTTTTTACCCTGGTGGTTCTTAGGGGGGCCATGTCGTTTAGTATTGCTGAGAATTTGGTTTTGAAACCAAGCCATGTTTCGTCAACCAGTGTACCATTGAGTTCATCTGACCAGTCCAGACTCTCCAGTTCAAGGTTGAAGGCCTCGCTAGAGTAGGTTTTGAGGTCTCTAGATGTGACTGTTTTGTGGCAGCCAGCCTTTTGTTTTAGTTTTTTTCGGGTACAGAATATCATATAATGATCACTTAACCCACATGCTATAACCCCTTTATTTGAGATCTTGGACTTGTCGGAGGTCAGAATGATCATGGTGTCTGTAGTGCCCCCTGCAGGAGACCAGAGGGTGGTTCATTTAGAATACCTCATGATGTCTGTGCTGCCCCCTGCAGGAGACCAGAGGGCTGGTTCATTTAGAATACCTCATGATGTCTGTGCTGCCCCCTGCAGGAGACCAGAGGGCTGGTTCATTTAGAATACCTCATGATGTCTGTGCTGCCCCCTGCAGGAGACCAGAGGGCTGGTTCATTTAGAATACCTCATGATGTCTGTGCTGCCCCCTGCAGGAGACCAGAGGGCTGGTTCATTTAGAATACCTCATGATGTCTGTGCTGCCCCCTGCAGGAGACCAGAGGGCTGGTTCATGGGAACGTCTGCTCCAGGAACATCCTGCTCGCCCGGCGAGGTCTGGAGGACGGCTCCTCCCCCTTCATCAAGCTGAGTGACCCCGGCATCGCCCTCAGCGTCCTGTCGCGGGAAGGTCGGTATAACCCTAACCTGTACCCCCTTTCAACGCTCCCCGTACCCCCTTTCAACGCTCCCTGTACCCCCTTTCAACGCTCCCTGTACCCCCTTTCAACTCTCCCTGTACCCCCTTTCAACGCTCCCTGTACCCCCTTTCAACGCTCCCTGTACCCCCTTTCAACTCTCCCTGTACCCCCTTTCAAGGGAAGGGCAAAACTCACAAAATGACTATTCGATCGTCACTGGGAACTATTTGATCGTCACTGGGAACTATTCGATCGTCACTGGGAACTATTCGATCGTCACTGGGAACTATTCGATCGTCACTGGGAACTATTTGATCGTCACTGGGAACTATTCGATCGTGCCCTCCAAACGCAGACCCTCGCCGCTGAGAGATCGCGCTGTTCAGGTGAAAAGATGCGACGGCTGCCTCCTCGAGTACCGGAGGGGACACGTGATGCAAGGCTTGGTCCACATTGCAGCCGACCAGTGGGAGGCATGGTCTAGCAACGTTCGGGACAGGGGAGGGGAGAAGTGGACAATACGAAATTGGGGACGGGAGAAAAAAATAGAAAAACGGGGAGAAAAAGTAGACAAAAAAATATTGTGAACTTAGTGAAACAACACGGCAAACGTACAAAACGCTGCTGCCATGTAACTCTCTTTCTTCACCTTTCTTTCATCTAAAAACAAGGGGAAATATATCTTTTGTGACGAAACGATATTCACATAAACTATTCGATTTTTGATCATTTAACGAATATTCAAACCGATGCCCATCCCTAAGAACTGCTCCTCTCCTAGAGAGCCCAACACTATACAATATACAAACCAAAGTACAACCTAAGTACAATGAGGTACAAAATGCAGACAATGAGGTAAAAAAAATAAAAAAGATAACCCTAACTAACCTTACTGTCATGTCCTAATATACTAACCTACACTGTAGCACTCAACACCGGCCATGAGACTCCGGTAGCGCTTGCCTGGGGATAGAAGCTCCTTCTGAGTCTCTCTGTGCCGGCCATGAGACTCCGGTAGCGCTCGCCTGGGGATAGAAGCTCCTTCTGAGTCTCTCTGTGTCGGCCACGAGACTCCGGTAGCGCTCGCCTGACCGCAGCGGTTCAAAGAGGCGGTTGTTTGGGTAGTTGGTGGTTGGAAATACTTCACCTATAAGCACAGCCCTGCTCAGCTCACGGAATGTTGTTGTGAGTAAGAGACTTGCTGGAAAGGAGACACATTTTTGTGGTTAGATCACTAAATGTATCGGCTTCCAACAATAATCTTGGTTCTGGACCAGCAAAGAGTTGGTGCCGCTCTCTGGAAGCGGGTTCTTCTGCTTTGAGATCAGGCTCCGGCCCAGAGTTTCCACATGCAGCCTGGTTTCCTCCGGCCCAGACCCGGCCCAGAGTTTCCACATGCAGCCTGGTGTCCTCCGGCCCAGACCCGGCCCAGAGTTCACACATGCAGCCTGGTGTCCTCCGGCCCAGACCCGGCCCAGAGTTCACACATGCAGCCTGGTGTCCTCCGGCCCAGACCCGGCCCAGAGTTCACACATGCAGCCTGGTTCCCTCCGGCCCAGACCCGGCCCATAGTTCACACATGCAGCCTGGTGTCCTCCGGCCCAGACCCGGCCCAGAGTTCACACATGCAGCCTGGTTCCCTCCGGCCCAGACCCGGCCCAGAGTTCACACATGCAGCCTGGTTCCCTCCGGCCCAGACCCGGCCCATAGTTCACACATGCAGCCTGGTGTCCTCCGGCCCAGACCCGGCCCAGAGTTCACACATGCAGCCTGGTTCCCTCCGGCCCAGACCCGGCCCAGAGTTCACACATGCAGCCTGGTGTCCTCCGGCCCAGACCCGGCCCAGAGTTTCCACATGCAGCCTGGTTCCCTCCGGCCCAGACCCGGCCCAGAGTTCACACATGCAGCCTGGTTCCCTCCTCTCTGGCGCTTATTCAACCAGATAACAGTGACAGGAAGTCTTCCACTTCCTGTGAACCGCTTCCTGTTTGTTGTCTCGCAGCGTCACGTGTCACATTGAGGCTCTTTAGAAGAAGGAAGATATTATACACTAAGGAGACAGAGTTCACCTAATATTCTGCGATCCTGGGTACTTTAGTCAATATGTGTTTGATTGATTGATTGAAAACTTTATTAACAGATTGCAGAATGGGTACAGTACAGTACAGCTCAATACATACAATTGTTAAGGGGATGCAGACCAGAGAAAGACTTTCGTCTTGTTTACATCAGGGTCCCCCATTTTCAATTCATCATAACATATATGACATACATGACATACAGATAGACAGTACTGCTACATCTATACATTTATGACATACCAGATTTGCAATTACAGTACTGTTTGTGATACAAAAAGAGTCCAGAAAAAAAGAGTATATACATTTGACGTAGAAACTGTACATTGGATTGGGTAGGTGGGGGTGGGGGGGGACTGTACATTGGAGGTGGTTGGGTGGGTGGGGGGGGGGGGGGGGATGGGTAGGAGTGGGGGGGGGGGGTTGGGTAGGAGGGGTGGGTGGGGGACACTGTACAACTGTACAAACAAAACTGTACATTGGATTATTGACAAGACACGGTGGTGTAGTGGTTAACACTGTCGCCTCACAGCAAGAAGGTCCAGGGTTCGAATCCCGCTTGGGGACCAGGTTTCCATGATGCCAGTTACCCAGGTGGGGTATCTCCCAGGCGAGAGATCTAATGTCCATCACACCCTGTGATCCAGAGAGATCTAATGTCCATCACACCCTGAGATCCAGAGAGATCTAATGTCCATCACACCCTGTGATCCAGAGAGATCTAATGTCCATCACACCCTGTGATCCAGAGAGATCTAATGTCCATCACACCCTGTGATCCAGAGAGATCTAATGTCCATCACACCCTGTGATCCAGAGAGATCTAATGTCCATCACACCCTGTGATCCAGAGAGATCTAATGTCCATCACACCCTGTGATCCAGAGAGATCTAATGTCCATCACACCCTGTGATCCAGAGAGATCTAATGTCCATCACACCCTGTGATCCAGAGAGATCTAATGTCCATCACACCCTGTGATCCAGATATCTCCAGATAGATCACATCAAGACGGGCCAGAGTCCACACCTTCGGGCAGAGTGTGTCTGGGTGAATCCAACGTGTTGGATCACCTTTTTATATAATTATTTTAATTTAAAAAAAAATCTACTAAAACTGTATTGTTTATTTTGCTCTGTAAAGTGTCTTTGAGCATTCGGAAAAGCGCTATACAAAATGTTTATGTATTATTATTATTATTAATGTTCCAGAGCGTGTGGACCGCATCCCGTGGATCGCCCCGGAGTGCGTGGAGAGCGGAGCGCCTGAACGATCTCCTGCCGACCAGTGGAGCTTCGGGGTGACGCTGCTGGAGATCTGCAACGACGGAGACCTGCCCCTGAGCAGCTGCACCCTGGCCGAGGTATCTAACCTCCTGCTGATTACCAGACGAGCTGCTCTACCTCCTGAGACACTGTCTAACCTCACCTGCTGATTACCAGACGAGCTGCTCTACCTCCTGAGACACTGTCTAACCCTAACCTTCTGATCACCAGACTCTACCTCCTGAGACACTGTCTAACTCTAACCTTCTGATTACCAGACTCTACCTCCTGAGACACTGTCTAACTCTAACCTTCTGATTACCAGACTCTACCTCCTGAGACACTGTCTAACCCTAACCTTCTGATTACCAGACTCTACCTCCTGAGACACTGTCTAACACTAACCTTCTGATTACCAGACTCTACCTCCTGAGACACTGTCTAACTCTAACCTTCTGATTACCAGACTCTACCTCCTGAGACACTGTCTAACCCTAACCTTCTGATTACCAGACTCTACCTCCTGAGACACTGTCTAACTCTAACCTTCTGATTACCAGACTCTACCTCCTGAGACACTGTCTAACCCTAACCTTCTGATTACCAGACTCTACCTCCTGAGACACTGTCTAACCCTAACCTTCTGATCACCAGACTCTACCTCCTGAGACACTGTCTAACTCTAACCTTCTGATGACCAGACTCTACCTCCTGAGACACTGTCTAACCCTAACCTTCTGATGACCAGACTCTACCTCCTGAGACACTGTCTAACCCTAACCTTCTGATTACCAGACTCTACCTCCTGAGACACTGTCTAACTCTAACCTTCTGATTACCAGACTCTACCTCCTGAGACACTGTCTAACCCTAACCTTCTGATTACCAGACTCTACCTCCTGAGACACTGTCTAACCCTAACCATCTGATTACCAGACTCTACCTCCTGAGACACTGTCTAACTCTAACCTTCTGATTACCAGACTCTACCTCCTGAGACACTGTCTAACCCTAACCTTCTGATTACCAGACTCTACCTCCTGAGACACTGTCTAACCCTAACCTTCTGATTACCAGACTCTACCTCCTGAGACACTGTCTAACACTAACCTTCTGATTACCAGACGACCTCTATCTTTTTCATGTGGATGGGAGGCCAAATTTTTTCATTTTTCATAGAATTTAATGACAGAAATCTATTACAAATGTTCCGGGAGGTTTAAATTCTCTGCTCATTTTATGCCTGTCTATTTTGTGTCTACATCACTACAGCACTTTGGGCTGCAATTCTTGTATGAAAGGTACTATTCAAATAAAGTGTATTATTATTATTATTATTATTATTATTATGGACTGTGACCACTGGCCTTTATGCCCGACAGAAAGAACACTTCTACCAGCAGAAGGGCCGCTTGGCTGAACCTTCCTCCCAGGAACTGGCCGGTTTCATCAGCCGGTGTTTGACCTATGACCCCGTGGAGAGGCCCACCTTCCGCATATTGCTCCGAGACCTCACCGAGATCATGATCACAAGTAGGTCCTCCCGCTCCCAGGACCTCTGTAATGTTTCTGTCCATCAATGAAGAAACTGGGGTTCTTTTAATATCATTTATTTAGGTCCTGGTAGTAGTTAGGTAGCATAACATGTCAACATGCAACAGGTGTCTCATCATCATAGTTATAGAGACTGTGTATTGGTACCCTGGTAGATGGGGCCATCTAGTGGTTAGTATAAATCACCACATCCTCCTTTCTTTAAATGCTATACCATACAACAATAAATGTAAACATTTCTGTTGACTCAAAACACAGTCATCTTTTAGTTTTGTTTCTACTGTTGCTATTTCCAAATACATTTTAATTTTTTTTATTTTAACCTGCATACCATAAATTAACGTCATATATATCATGCTCTATAATTATTTTCCTTTTTACCTCTTCAATCTTTTTTTTTTTTTTTTTGCCAAACTTCCTTTCGTTGTACTGTACGTGTGCTGCCTGATGACACTACATTAGAGGCTGTACTGTACGTGTGCTGCCTGATGACACTACATTAGAGGCTGTACTGTACGTGTGCTGCCTGATGACACTACATTAGAGGCTGTACTGTACGTGTGCTGCATGATGACACTACATTAGAGGCTGTACTGTACGTGTGCTGCCTGATGACACTACATTAGAGGCTGTACTGTACGTGTGCTGCCTGATGACACTACATTAGAGGCTGTACTGTACGTGTGCTGCATGATGACAGTACATTAGAGGCTGTACTGTACGTGTGCTGCATGATGACACTACATTAGAGGCTGTACTGTACGTGTGCTGCATGATGACACTACATTAGAGGCTGTACTGTACGTGTGCTGCATGATGACACTACATTAGAGGCTGTACTGTACGTGTGCTGCATGATGACACTACATTAGAGGCTGTACTGTACGTGTGCTGCATGATGACACTACATTAGAGGCTGTACTGTACGTGTGCTGCATGATGACACTACATTAGAGGCTGTACTGTACGTGTGCTGCATGATGACAGTACATTAGAGGCTGTACTGTACGTGTGCTGCATGATGACACTACATTAGAGGCTGTACTGTACGTGTGCTGCATGATGACACTACATTAGAGGCTGTACTGTACGTGTGCTGCATGATGACACTACATTAGAGGCTGTACTGTACGTGTGCTGCATGATGACACTACATTAGAGGCTGTACTGTACGTGTGCTGCATGATGACAGTACATTAGAGGCTGTACTGTACGTGTGCTGCCTGATGACACTACATTAGAGGCTGTACTGTACGTGTGCTGCATGATGACACTACATTAGAGGCTGTACTGTACGTGTGCTGCATGATGACACTACATTAGAGGCTGTACTGTACGTGTGCTGCCTGATGACACTACATTAGAGGCTGTACTGTACGTGTGCTGCCTGATGACACTACATTAGAGGCTGTACTGTACGTGTGCTGCATGATGACACTACATTAGAGGCTGTACTGTACGTGTGCTGCATGATGACACTACATTAGAGGCTGTACTGTACGTGTGCTGCATGATGACACTACATTAGAGGCTGTACTGTACGTGTGCTGCATGATGACACTACATTAGAGGCTGTACTGTACGTGTGCTGCATGATGACACTACATTAGAGGCTGTACTGTACGTGTGCTGCATGATGACACTACATTAGAGGCTGTACTGTACGTGTGCTGCATGATGACACTACATTAGAGGCTGTACTGTACGTGTGCTGCCTGATGACACTACATTAGAGGCTGTACTGTACGTGTGCTGCATGATGACACTACATTAGAGGCTGTACTGTACGTGTGCTGCATGATGACACTACATTAGAGGCTGTACTGTACGTGTGCTGCATGATGACACTACATTAGAGGCTGTACTGTACGTGTGCTGCATGATGACACTACATTAGAGGCTGTACTGTACGTGTGCTGCATGATGACACTACATTAGAGGCTGTACTGTACGTGTGCTGCATGATGACACTACATTAGAGGCTGTACTGTACGTGTGCTGCATGATGACACTACATTAGAGGCTGTACTGTACGTGTGCTGCATGATGACACTACATTAGAGGCTGTACTGTACGTGTGCTGCATGATGACACTACATTAGAGGCTGTACTGTACGTGTGCTGCATGATGACACTACATTAGAGGCTGTACTGTACGTGTGCTGCATGATGACACTACATTAGAGGCTGTACTGTACGTGTGCTGCCTGATGACACTACATTAGAGGCTGTACTGTACGTGTGCTGCATGATGACACTACATTAGAGGCTGTACTGTACGTGTGCTGCATGATGACACTACATTAGAGGCTGTACTGTACGTGTGCTGCATGATGACACTACATTAGAGGCTGTACTGTACGTGTGCTGCATGATGACACTACATTAGAGGCTGTACTGTACGTGTGCTGCCTGATGACACTACATTAGAGGCTGTACTGTACGTGTGCTGCATGATGACACTACATTAGAGGCTGTACTGTACGTGTGCTGCATGATGACAGTACATTAGAGGCTGTACTGTACGTGTGCTGCATGATGACACTACATTAGAGGCTGTACTGTACGTGTGCTGCATGATGACACTACATTAGAGGCTGTACTGTACGTGTGCTGCATGATGACACTACATTAGAGGCTGTACTGTACGTGTGCTGCATGATGACACTACATTAGAGGCTGTACTGTACGTGTGCTGCCTGATGACACTACATTAGAGGCTGTACTGTACGTGTGCTGCATGATGACAGTACATTAGAGGCTGTACTGTACGTGTGCTGCATGATGACACTACATTAGAGGCTGTACTGTACGTGTGCTGCATGATGACACTACATTAGAGGCTGTACTGTACGTGTGCTGCATGATGACAGTACATTAGAGGCTGTACTGTACGTGTGCTGCATGATGACACTACATTAGAGGCTGTACTGTACGTGTGCTGCATGATGACACTACATTAGAGGCTGTACTGTACGTGTGCTGCATGATGACACTACATTAGAGGCTGTACTGTACGTGTGCTGCCTGATGACACTACATTAGAGGCTGTACTGTACGTGCATGATGACACTACATTAGAGGCTGTACTGTACGTGTGCTGCATGATGACACTACATTAGAGGCTGTACTGTACGTGTGCTGCATGATGACAGTACATTAGAGGCTGTACTGTACGTGTGCTGCATGATGACACTACATTAGAGGCTGTACTGTACGTGTGCTGCATGATGACACTACATTAGAGGCTGTACTGTACGTGTGCTGCATGATGACAGTACATTAGAGGCTGTACTGTACGTGTGCTGCATGATGACACTACATTAGAGGCTGTACTGTACGTGTGCTGCATGATGACACTACATTAGAGGCTGTACTGTACGTGTGCTGCATGATGACAGTACATTAGAGGCTGTACTGTACGTGTGCTGCATGATGACACTACATTAGAGGCTGTACTGTACGTGTGCTGCATGATGACACTACATTAGAGGCTGTACTGTACGTGTGCTGCATGATGACACTACATTAGAGGCTGTACTGTACGTGTGCTGCATGATGACACTACATTAGAGGCTGTACTGTACGTGTGCTGCATGATGACACTACATTAGAGGCTGTACTGTACGTGTGCTGCATGATGACACTACATTAGAATGTAATGTTATATTTACACGCCTGCCCCCAGGTCCCTTCATGCCCCTCTGTTTGCCCCCAGGTCCCTTCATGCCCCTCTGTTTGCCCCCAGGTCCCTTCATGCCCCTCTGTTTGCCCCCAGGTCCCTTCATGCCCCTCTGTTTGCCCCCAGGTCCCTTCATGCCCCTCTGTTTGCCCCCAGGTCCCTTCATGCCCCTCTGTTTGCCCCCAGGTCCCTTCATGCCCCTCTGTTTGCCCCCAGGTCCCTTCATGCCCCTCTGTTTGCCCCCAGGTCCCTTCATGCCCCTCTGTTTGCCCCCAGGTCCCTTCATGCCCCTCTGTTTGCCCCCAGGTCCCTTCATGCCCCTCTGTGACGCGCTGCCCTCCACGGACCCCAGCGTGTTCCTCAAGCGCTACCTGAAGAAGATGCGTCTCCTGGGAGAGGTAGGTTTCTGGAGACACCCGTGGAGCCGGAGAGGGTGATCATGTGACCTTCACTGTGGAGAGTAGGGGTGTAACTAGGGGTGTAACTAGGGGTGTAACTAGGGGTGTAACTAGGGGTAACGGTACGTGTATTCGTCCTTCAATAGCCTGAGATACACATTTAAATGTTAAAACATTGCTAATCAGATATAATTTTAGATTCAGGAGTTCAGTAGAGGACTTGACTATCTCTGGCCAGGTTAGGGGCGAGGAAGAGGAGGATAGGGGGGGGGGTTAGGGTACCTTGTGTATGCTGTTTACTTTGACTCTTATTCATAGTATATATTCAGATTAAAATTCTTTATTGCCTATATTTATTGTAACATAGACTCGTGCTCATGGAAAGGCAGGTCTGTATCAATAATCTATGAACGCGGAGAGTCTGCACACATCGCTAAAATGGTCAGTAACGCTGGTGCCAGGCGGTACAGATGGGGTAAGGGCGTGGCGCTCGATGAGTTAAGGCAGGGGTGGGCAATTATTTTTCCCGGGGGGCCGAATGAGCAACTGAAAATATGTTGGAGGGCCGGGCCAAAATTCCAAACTCAATTATGCATAATATAAATTTTATTTCTATATAAAAAGCAGTAAATGGCATTGTTTTGACCCCTGGTAAGAGTGTATGTTATTATTTGGCAATTAAAAGGTGAGGTTAGCTTTCAAAAATATCATTTATTCAAATAGAATTTATTTCCAAAATGATAAACAAAATGTGAAACATTAATAACAAAGGGCATTTTGAGTTTCATATACTATTGAAACAAGGATTTTCTTAGCTTTCTAAAGACATCACATCATCTTATAGCCAAAATAAACAAGACATGTCACTGAACTGTGTAAAGAAAAGTGTCCCAGTTTTGTAGCCTTTTTTACTTTACATGCCTATATTAAACATTTAATGTTTTCAGAACTGTGCAAAAAAAGAAAAAAATATATCAATTGTCCCATTTCACTTGTTATATTTCCACATTTTAGTGTTCTTCAGTTATTTTCTTTTTCATTCAGTGTGAGAAATCCAGTCTCTGTTGTGCTTTAACAAGTCCATCAAAGTCAGGTTGCATGTCTGAGGTGGAGATGCGAAGCACAGCTGCCAGATGTTCATCAGTGAGAGAGGATCTGTACCTGGACTTGGTAAACGTCATGACTGAGAATGTCTGTTCACATATAGGTGGATCCAAAGAGAACCAACATCTTCTGAGCATGTCTCCTCATGTTTGGAAAGTTCTCCTCCTTGAGAGCAGAGTAGAACTCTAGCAGTGATGCTGACTTAAAGTGCTCTTTCAGTAGTGAATCAGACTGCAGGTCAATGAGTTCAAGCTGAACATCAGTGGGTGCACTATCAACACTGCAGGTAAAGGGAGAGGAAACCAGCTGCATTTCATCCTCAACCTTTTTTAAATCTTGAAAACGCCTTGAAAATTCATCATGCAGTTCTCCCAACATGGATGAGTACCTGTGCCGGTGATCAGCTGATGGTTTGACTTCTTTCAGGGTTTTCATGTGTTTGAGATTGTTGCTGCCTAGTTGCCTTGAAATTAATTGCAACTTTGTCATGAAGGCTTTCACATGGCTATGCATTTCATGAGCAAAAATGCCCTTGCCCTGCAGTTGTGTGTTCAGTAGGGATGGGTACCGTTCACATTTGAACCGACACGGTACCGGTACCTGTGAATCGATACCGGTACCCAACGGTACCTTTTTTCTGTACTTTAGTCTAAAAAATGTGTATCTACCTACCTCAGTTGTGAAAAAAGAAATCCAAACTTCAAATAACCACACTTTCGACCGTTTTCGGCTTGCCCCGACTGCTTTGTTGTTGAATCAAGTCAAATCCTAGGTAAGCGTATATTGTGCGTGTGAACGTTGACATAAAAAAAAAAAATATTAAAAAAAAATAATAATAATAATATTAAAAAAATAATATTTTTTTTAATTTTTTATTATTATCATGTAATCAATCTTTCGCGGGCCGTACAATGCCCAGGTCTGAGTTAAGGTCACATAATGCGCTGCTCTGTCATGTGACCTGTGACGGTGAAGCTGCTGTTCTCCACGTCTCCACCAGGGTCACTTTGGGAAGGTGACGCTCTACCTGTACGACCCGGCCAACGACGGCACGGGGGAGCAGGTGGCGGTGAAGGCGCTGAAGCACGAGGGGGGCGGGGGGCACCCCCAGGAGGGCTGGATGAAGGAGATCCAGATCCTCAGGTCGCTCTACCACAGCAACATCGTCAAGTACAAGGGCTGCTGCACCGAGCTGGGTGAGTCTGAGGGGGCGCCCACAGTCGAGCGGGCCGGACACGGAGCGGACTGAGTCTGAGGGGGCGCCCACAGTCGAGCGGACCGTACACGGAGCTGGGTGAGTCTGAGGGGGCGCCCACAGTCGAGCGGACCGTACACGGAGCTGGGTGAGTCTGAGGGGGCGCCCACAGTCGAGCGGGCCGGACACGGAGCGGACTGAGTCTGAGGGGGCGCCCACAGTCGAGCGGACCGGACACGGAGCTGGGTGAGTCTGAGGGGGCGCCCACAGTCGAGCGGGCCGGACACGGAGCGGACTGAGTCTGAGGGGGCGCCCACAGTCGAGCGGACCGTACACGGAGCTGGGTGAGTCTGAGGGGGCGCCCACAGTCGAGCGGGCCGGACACGGAGCTGGGTGAGTCTGAGGGGGCGCCCACAGTCGAGCGGACCGTACACGGAGCTGGGTGAGTCTGAGGGGGCGCCCACAGTCGAGCGGACCGTACACGGAGCTGGGTGAGTCTGAGGGGGCGCCCACAGTCGAGCGGACCGTACACGGAGCTGGGTGAGTCTGAGGGGGCGCCCACAGTCGAGCGGACCGTACACGGAGCTGGGTGAGTCTGAGGGGGCGCCCACAGTCGAGCGGACCGTACACGGAGCTGGGTGAGTCTGAGGGGGCGCCCACAGTCGAGCGGACCGTACACGGAGCTGGGTGAGTCTGAGGGGGGTCCCGTAGTCGAGCGGGGCGCCCACAGTCGAGCGGACCGTACACGGAGCTGGGTGAGTCTGAGGGGGCGCCCACAGTCGAGCGGACCGTACACGGAGCTGGGTGAGTCTGAGGGGGCGCCCACAGTCGAGCGGGCCGGACACGGAGCGGACTGAGTCTGAGGGGGCGCCCACAGTCGAGCGGACCGTACACGGAGCTGGGTGAGTCTGAGGGGGCGCCCACAGTCGAGCGGGCCGGACACGGAGCGGACTGAGTCTGAGGGGGCGCCCACAGTCGAGCGGACCGTACACGGAGCTGGGTGAGTCTGAGGGGGCGCCCACAGTCGAGCGGACCGTACACGGAGCTGGGTGAGTCTGAGGGGGCGCCCACAGTCGAGCGGACCGTACACGGAGCTGGGTGAGTCTGAGGGGGCGCCCACAGTCGAGCGGACCGTACACGGAGCTGGGTGAGTCTGAGGGGGCGCCCACAGTCGAGCGGACCGTACACGGAGCTGGGTGAGTCTGAGGGGGCGCCCACAGTCGAGCGGACCGTACACGGAGCTGGGTGAGTCTGAGGGGGGTCCCGTAGTCGAGCGGACCACCGTACACGGAGCGGACTCGCGCGGACTTCAGATCGCTAATAAAAAAAAAGAGAGAAAATACGAGAATTCTCGTGAGTGGGCATTCAACCCGCAGGGGGTAAACCCGAGAAAACTCGGGTTGGGCAATCAAAGTGTTAATCAAGAATAAACTTAATATTTGGTGAAGGCTTGGGAATTAACAAAAGGATTGATACACAAGGTGACGCAATCATCCCAGTTCGGTGATATGTGTATTTATTAAGGCTGTCAAATATATCGCGTTAATATCGCGTTAACTCCCGATTCTATTAATGCCACTAATTTTTTTAACTCAAGATTAACTAAAAAAAAAAAAAAAAAATTATTTTTTTACTCGACTTCACTCAGGTGTATTATTGATGCTCTCATTGATACTATGTTTGTTTCTGAAGTGTGTGTGTGTGTGTGTGTGTGTGTGTGTGTGTGTGTGTGTGTGTGTGTGTGTGTGTGTGTGTGAGAGATATAGAGAGAGAGGGGGGTGAGGAGATGAGGAAGGGGCAAAAGAGAAAAAGAGCTGGGAGAGTGTGTGTGTGAGGGAGAGAGGGGGGTGTGTGATTAATCAGCCCTTGTGTGTGTGAATGTAACAAGTTCCCAACGTTTTCTTTCCCCTATTATTTCATGCACACTTTATTCATTGTTTTAAATTATTATTTTCTTTTAAGTTATTTTGTGCATCACTCTGTTTTGAATTTGATGCAAATTTGCAATGCATGAGGGTCATCCTTTTGTGTTAAATGGCTGCACAAAGCAAGCATTTGTTGACTCGCATGTTGATAAGAGTATTAAAACTTGGAACTTGAAAAAGATCTGTTTAACACTTTCAGTGCCACTCACGAGATTTCTCTGGTTTTTTTATAGGTGGTTGCATGCCACTCACGAGATTTCTCGGAATTATTATTATTTTTTTTTTTTTGCGATCTGAAAAATGATTGCATCACCCGAGCCTACCCGAGTATAGCCGAGGGGCGCCGGCGATCACTGTGGAAAAAAGCGCCCCCTGTCGTCTCCCAGATGACATAAGTGATTTTGGAATGGACTCAATGAAAATGAATGGGGAAAAAAATCCGGTACTCCACATTTTCCAGTTCACTGATCCAGCCGGGGTTACTAGAGTTCATTCTGGAGCCTCAGATCCCCGCGGATCATGGAGTTCTACTGTATCGCGTTGGATCCATACACGTATCGATTTTTTCGAATGGTGATAAGGAATTGGAATATACCAGTTGGATACCATCTGATGTCAGGTAAGGACTCTATGTTATCAGTGGTAGGATAATCAGAGTAAGTTTGATGAAGTTATAAGCTGTTTTGTGAAATGTCTTCTTTCGGTTTCACTGTAAAAGTCCGTGAGGAAATCAACAGAGCGATTATCAGTGCGCGGCCGTAATGTGCGTGCGTGCACGTATAATATTGATCATCTAGCGTTTATTTGAAAACGATTCATAAAAAGGCAGACGAATATCAACGTTGTGGAATATTCCACTAAAAGACGATTTTCATAGAATGCTCCAGAATGAGCTGTTTTTTATATCAAAACGGGGGCTTTTCTAACTGCTCTGAAACGGCAACGACGCGATAAAAAAACAATCTGCCTTCACAGCACTGACTGGAAAATAGTCTTTGATAATGCGATGGGCAGATTAGACACATAGCCATAATTTAAAACATAGATTAGGCGATATTAACGTTAACATTGGCGCCGATGGTGGCATTCAAGCGGTAAAACGGAAAACCAGGCGTGGCGCTGAAAGTGTTAAGGTAAAAAAAAAAAATGCGATTAATTTGCGATTAATCACGAGTTAACTATGGACAATCATGCGATTAATCGAGTTAAATATTTTAATCGTTTGACAGCACTAACTATTTATTCATTCTCTTCATTTGGACAATTATGAAAATGGGAGGTTAAAGGTCAAATAAATGTGATTCCTGTCCAACTTGCAGGAGGGCAGGTGGTGCAGCTGATCATGGAGTACCTGCCACAGGGGAGTCTCAAAGATTACCTGCCCAAGAAGAGACCCAGCCTGGCACAGAACCTGCTCTTCGCCCAGCAGATCTGCCAGGTGAGGAAGACTGTGAGGAAGAGTGGATTCTGCAGTTCACTCACAACACACAGACTGATGAGCAGGTTGGCACCTTGCTTGGTCGCCTCTGCCGTCAGCGTGTGAATAAACGGGTGAAAGTGAGGAACAAATTGTAAAGCGCTTTGGATAAAAGAGTTATATAAACACCATTTACCATTTACATGTCATTATACATTCACAACAACAGATGGCGCCAAACAGGTTCCCCAAGCGAGCCACGGTCTCTCTCTCTCTCTCTGTATCTCTCTCTCTCTCTCTCTCTCTCTCTCTCTCTCCCTATCTCTCTCTCTGTATCTATCTCTCTCTCTCTGTATCTCTCTCTCTCTATCTCTCTCTCTGTATCTCTCTCTCTCCCTATCTCTCTCTCTGTATCTCTATCTCTCTCTCCCTATCTCTCTCTGCATCTATCTATCTCTCTCTCTCTCTCTCTCAGTATCTCTCTCTGTACCTCTCTCTCTCTCTGTATCTCTCTCCCTATCTCTCTCTCTGTATCTGTATCTCTCTCTGTATCTCTCTCTCTCTCTGTATCTCTCTCTATCTCTCTGTATCTCTCTCTCTCTTTCTCTCTATCTGTATCTCTCTCTATCTCTCTCTCTCTCTCTCTCTTTCTCTCTCTCTCTGTATCTCTCTCTCTCTCTCTCTCTCTCTCTCTCTCTCTCTCTGTATCTCAGAGTGTCATGTTAGAAGATGATGATGTTAGAGTGTCATGTTAGATGTGTTTTATTATCATTATTTTCAAATACTATTATTCCCCCCCCCTCTGCCGCCCTGTGGTGCTTCCTGCCGTTGCGCTCCTCCGGAACAGGGGATGGACTACCTTCACTCCAAGCGCTACATCCACCGAGACCTGGCCGCCCGCAACGTGCTGGTGGAGAACCACAGCGTGGTGAAGATCGGGGACTTCGGACTCACCAAGTACATCCCAGAGGGAGACATCTACTACCAGGTCTCTGAGGACGGAGACAGCCCCGTGTTCTGGTGGGTTCTGTTAGACCTGGAGACAGCCCTGTGTTCTGGTGGGTTCTGGTCCTGTTAGACCTGGAGACAGCCCTGTGTTCTGGTGGGTTCTGTTAGACCTGGAGACAGCCCTGTGTTCTGGTGGGTTCTGGTCCTGTTAGACCTGGAGACAGCCCCGTGTTCTGGTGGGTTCTGTTAGACCTGGAGACAGCCCTGTGTTCTGGTGGGTTCTGTTAGACCTGGAGACAGCCCCGTGTTCTGGTGGGTTCTGTTAGACCTGGAGACAGCCCCGTGTTCTGGTGGGTTCTGTTAGACCTGGAGACAGCCCTGTGTTCTGGTGGGTTCTGTTAGACCTGGAGACAGCCCTGTGTTCTGGTGGGTTCTGTTAGACCTGGAGACAGCCCCGTGTTCTGGTGGGTTCTGTTAGACCTGGAGACAGCCCCGTGTTCTGGTGGGTTCTGTTAGACCTGGAGACAGCCCCGTGTTCTGGTGGGTTCTGTTAGACCTGGAGACAGCCCCGTGTTCTGGTGGGTTCTGTTAGACCTGGAGACAGCCCCGTGTTCTGGTGGGTCCACCGTTAGAGCCACTCGTCAGTTAGAGCCACTCGTCAGTTAGAGCCACTCGTCAGTTAGAGCCACTCGTTAGAGCCACTCGTCAGTTAGAGCCACTCGTTAGTTAGAGCCACTCGTCAGTTAGAGCCACTCGTCAGTTAGAGCCACTCGTCAGTTAGAGCCACTCGTCAGTTAGAGCCACTCGTTAGTTAGAGCCACTCGTCAGTTAGAGCCACTCGTCAGTTAGAGCCACTCGTCAGTTAGAGCCACTCGTCAGTTAGAGCCACTCGTCAGTTAGAGCCACTCGTCAGTTAGAGCCACTCGTCAGTTAGAGCCACTCGTCAGTTAGAGCCACTCGTTAGAGCCACTCGTCAGTTAGAGCCACTCGTTAGTTAGAGCCACTCGTCAGTTAGAGCCACTCGTCAGTTAGAGCCACTCGTCAGTTAGAGCCACTCGTCAGTTAGAGCCACTCGTTAGTTAGAGCCACTCGTCAGTTAGAGCCACTCGTCAGTTAGAGCCACTCGTCAGTTAGAGCCACTCGTCAGTTAGAGCCACTCGTCAGTTAGAGCCACTCGTCAGTTAGAGCCACTCGTCAGTTAGAGCCACTCGTCAGTTAGAGCCACTCGTCAGTTAGAGCCACTCGTCAGTTAGAGCCACTCGTTAGAGCCACTCGTCAGTTAGAGCCACTCGTTAGTTAGAGCCACTCGTCAGTTAGAGCCACTCGTCAGTTAGAGCCACTCGTTAGTTAGAGCCACTCGTCAGTTAGAGCCACTCGTCAGTTAGAGCCACTCGTCAGTTAGAGCCACTCGTCAGTTAGAGCCACTCGTCAGTTAGAGCCACTCGTCAGTTAGAGCCACTCGTCAGTTAGAGCCACTCGTCAGTTAGAGCCACTCGTCAGTTAGAGCCACTCGTCAGTTAGAGCCACTCGTCAGTTAGAGCCACTCGTCAGTTAGAGCCACTCGTCAGTTAGAGCCACTCGTCAATTAGAGCTAACACTTAGACCCACCTGGGGGTCGCGCCCCCGACTTTGGGAACCCCTGCTCTACGCCACCCAGCCGCTACATTGTGCCCCCCCCCCTGTGCCACCCAGCCGCTACATTGTGCCCCCCCCCTGTGCCACCCAGCCGCTACATTGTGCCCCCCCTGTGCCACCCAGCCGCTACATTGTGCCCCCCCCTGTGCCCACAGGTACGCCCTCGAGTGTCTGAAGGAGAGCAAGTTCTCCTTCTCGTCGGACATCTGGTCCTTTGGAGTCACGCTGTACGAGATCCTGACCCACTGTGACCCGGGACAGAGTCCTCCGAAGGTAAGATCCTGACCCACTGTGACCCGGGACAGAGTCCTCCGAAGGTAAGATCCTGACCCACTGTGACCCGGGACAGAGTCCTCCGAAGGTAAGACCCTGACCCACTGTGACCCGGGACAGAGTCCTCCGAAGGTAAGATCCTGACCCACTGTGACCCGGGACAGAGTCCTCCGAAGGTAAGATCCTGACCCACTGTGACCCGGGACAGAGTCCTCCGAAGGTAAGATCCTGACCCACTGTGACCCGGGACAGAGTCCTCCGAAGGTAAGATCCTGACCCACTGTGACCCGGGACAGAGTCCTCCGAAGGTAAGGTACCCTAACCCTAACCCTGACCCACTGTGACCCGGGACAGAGTCCTCCGAAGGTAACGTACCCTAACCCTGACCCTGACCCACTGTGACCCGGGACAGAGTCCTCCGAAGGTAACGGACCCTAACCCTAACGTACAGCTGACTGTAACGTGTCACACAGCTGACTGTAATGAGTCACACAGCTGACTGTAACGTGTCACACAGCTGACTGTAATGAGTCACACAGCTGACTGTAATGAGTCACAGCTGACTGTAATGAGTCACACAGCTGACTGTAATGAGTCACACAGCTGACTGTAATGAGTCACACAGCTGACTGTAATGAGTCACACAGCTGACTGTAATGTGTCACACAGCTGACTGTAATGTGTCTCACAGCTGACTGTAATGTGTCACACAGCTGACTGTAATGTGTCACACAGCTGACTGTAATGTGTCACACAGCTGACTGTAATGTGTCTCACAGCTGACTGTAATGTGTCTCACAGCTGACTGTAATGAGTCACACAGCTGACTGTAATGTGTCACACAGCTGACTGTAATGAGTCACACAGCTGACTGTAATGTGTCTCACAGCTGACTGTAATGAGTCACACAGCTGACTGTAATGAGTCACACAGCTGACTGTAATGAGTCACACAGCTGACTGTAATGAGTCACACAGCTGACTGTAATGTGTCACACAGCTGACTGTAATGAGTCACACAGCTGACTGTAATGTGTCACACAGCTGACTGTAATGTGTCACAGCTGACTGTAATGTGTCTCACAGCTGACTGTAATGTGTCACAGCTGACTGTAATGTGTCACACAGCTGACTGTAATGAGTCACACAGCTGACTGTAATGTGTCACACAGCTGACTGTAATGTGTCACACAGCTGACTGTAATGAGTCTCACAGCTGACTGTAATGTGTCACACAGCTGACTGTAATGTGTCACACAGCTGACTGTAATGTGTCACACAGCTGACTGTAATGTGTCTCACAGCTGACTGTAATGTGTCACACAGCTGACTGTAATGTGTCTCACAGCTGACTGTAATGTGTCACAGCTGACTGTAATGTGTCACAGCTGACTGTAATGTGTCACACAGCTGACTGTAATGTGTCACACAGCTGACTGTAATGTGTCTCACAGCTGACTGTAATGTGTCACACAGCTGACTGTAATGTGTCACACAGCTGACTGTAATGTGTCACACAGCTGACTGTAATGTGTCACACAGCTGACTGTAATGTGTCTCACAGCTGACTGTAATGAGTCACACAGCTGACTGTAATGAGTCACACAGCTGACTGTAATGAGTCACACAGCTGACTGTAATGTGTCACACAGCTGACTGTAATGAGTCACACAGCTGACTGTAATGAGTCACACAGCTGACTGTAATGTGTCACAGCTGACTGTAATGAGTCACACAGCTGACTGTAATGTGTCACACAGCTGACTGTAATGAGTCACACAGCTGACTGTAATGTGTCACACAGCTGACTGTAATGAGTCACACAGCTGACTGTAATGTGTCACAGCTGACTGTAATGAGTCACACAGCTGACTGTAATGAGTCACACAGCTGACTGTAATGTGTCACACAGCTGACTGTAATGAGTCACACAGCTGACTGTAATGTGTCACAGCTGACTGTAATGAGTCACACAGCTGACTGTAATGTGTCACAGCTGACTGTAATGAGTCACACAGCTGACTGTAATGTGTCACAGCTGACTGTAATGAGTCACACAGCTGACTGTAATGTGTCACACAGCTGACTGTAATGAGTCACACAGCTGACTGTAATGAGTCACACAGCTGACTGTAATGTGTCACACAGCTGACTGTAATGAGTCACACAGCTGACTGTAATGAGTCACACAGCTGACTGTAATGAGTCACACAGCTGACTGTAATGAGTCACACAGCTGACTGTAATGTGTCACACAGCTGACTGTAATGAGTCACACAGCTGACTGTAATGAGTCACACAGCTGACTGTAATGAGTCACACAGCTGACTGTAATGAGTCACACAGCTGACTGTAATGAGTCACACAGCTGACTGTAATGTGTCACACAGCTGACTGTAATGAGTCACACAGCTGACTGTAATGAGTCACACAGCTGACTGTAATGAGTCACACAGCTGACTGTAATGAGTCACACAGCTGACTGTAATGTGTCACACAGCTGACTGTAATGTGTCACAGCTGACTGTAATGTGTCACACAGCTGACTGTAATGTGTCACACAGCTGACTGTAATGTGTCACAGCCAGTGATGCCGGTAACGCGTTACTAAGTAACGCGTTATTGTAATCTGATTACTTTCCCCCGAAAATAGTAATCTAACGCGTTAATCTTTAAAAGCCAGTAATCTGATTGCAGTTACTTGTCCAAGTGGCTGTGCATTACTATTTCGTTACTATCTCATCATAAATTCATAATGCAGGCGGAATGCAGTATTTTATTTAGTTTTCGACAGTCAAAAATACATTTTGAGCTGTTTTTCTTTTGGGAGTGACGTAGTGTGGCAGTGAAAGGGTTACACAAGAATGTGTCCCCGCGGCGTGACTGGACACTCTGTCTGTGAGTGACTCTGCTTTGGCCCAATCACATTCCCCATCCACAGTCTGCGAATCAGAGGCAGAGTAGGGCGGGTCTTCACAGCACGTCATGTGACATATGCGCCAATCGTGTGACAGCAGGGCTCCGTCGTCGGAGAATTCCACCCCAAAACGCTTGGCAAAATTAAAAGTGAGTTTCTGTTCAGACTTCCATCCCAAAACGCTCGTATAGCCTCAGTCACTACTTCACGTTCATATGCGGAGGAAACAAAATACTGTCTACCGCTAAAAACAGCACATCCAATTGCATTGAAAGCATCTGGAATCACAACACTGGGGGACCCTGATGTAAACAAGACAAAAGTCTTTCTCTGGTCTGCATCCCCTTAACAATTGTATGTATTGAGCTGTACTGTACTGTACCCATTCTGCAATCTTTCCCTTTTGATTAATGTATATTTGATGGTGGCAGAGCAAAAGCTCTTATTTGCCAGATTTACAGTTAATTTACATGTTAAAGAGAGACTGATTGTATGTTTATAGAGAGACATTTATAAAAACAATTTAATAGTTACAGTTGATATAATTGAATAGTTCAGCCTGCATTTGTTAGATGTGAATGGATATACACTGGTTTTGTAAAACCACTGGCTGGCTGCTCTAATGCTGTGAGCATCATAGACTGTTGCTTTACCATACTTGATGGTACAGAAGCTGAAGCACTAGTTTAACAATTTACGTTATGTGCAGAGAAACAAGTTAAAAACAATTTATGCACTTTCAATAAAGCGTTTAAAAAAACGGTTGGGGGAACGACGACGACTTCGTAACCTAGTTACTTTCAAAGTAACTAAGTTACTCTGATAATCAAGTAATCAGTAAAGTAACTTGGATTACTTTTTAAAGGAGTAATCAATAATCAGTAATCGGATTACTTTTACAAGTAATCTGTGGCATCACTGGTCACAGCTGACTGTAATGAGTCACACAGCTGACTGTAATGTGTCACAGCTGACTGTAATGTGTCACAGCTGACTGTAATGTGTCACAGCTGACTGTAATGTGTCTCACAGCTGACTGTAATGAGTCACACAGCTGACTGTAATGTGTCTCACAGCTGACTGTAATGTGTCACACAGCTGACTGTAATGTGTCTCACAGCTGACTGTAATGTGTCACACAGCTGACTGTAATGTGTCACAGCTGACTGTAATGAGTCACACAGCTGACTGTAATGTGTCTCACAGCTGACTGTAATGAGTCACACAGCTGACTGTAATGAGTCACAGCTGACTGTAATGAGTCACACAGCTGACTGTAATGTGTCTCACAGCTGACTGTAATGTGTCACACAGCTGACTGTAATGAGTCACACAGCTGACTGTAATGTGTCACAGCTGACTGTAATGAGTCTCACAGCTGACTGTAATGAGTCACACAGCTGACTGTAATGTGTCACAGCTGACTGTAATGTGTCTCACAGCTGACTGTAATGAGTCACACAGCTGACTGTAATGTGTCACACAGCTGACTGTAATGTGTCACAGCTGACTGTAATGTGTCACACAGCTGACTGTAATGTGTCACACAGCTGACTGTAATGTGTCATTTTATTCGCAAATTTTTTTTGTGTTTTCGTTTTAGTTCGTTCGTTTTTTTGCGTTTTCGTTTTAGTTCGTTCATTTTTTTGCATTTATTTTTTTGCGTTTTCGTTTTAGTTCGTTCATTTTTTTGCGTTCATTTTTTTGCGTTTTATTTTTTTGTGTTTTCGTTTTAGTTCGTTCGTTTTTTTACGTTTTCGTTTTAGTTTGTTCGTTTTTTTGCGTTTTCATTTTATTCGCAAATTTTTTTGCGTTTTTTTTTGTGTTTTCGTTTTAGTTCGTTCGTTTTTTTGCGTTTTCGTTTTAGTTCGTTAATTTTTTTGCATTTATTTTTTTGCGTTTTCGTTTTAGTTCGTTAATTTTTTTGCGTTTTTTTTTTGTGTTTTCGTTTTAGTTCGTTCGTTTTTTTGCGTTTTCGTTTTAGTTCGTTCATTTTTTTGCATTTATTTTTTTGCGTTTTCGTTTTAGTTCGGTAATTTTTTTGTGTTTTTTTTTTGTGTTTTCGTTTTAGTTCGTTCATTTTTTTGCATTTATTTTTTTGCGTTTTCAGAGTCCTCCGAAGGTAACGTACCCTAACCCTGACTGTAATGAGTCACAGCTGACTGTAATGTGTCACACAGCTGACTGTAATGAGTCACACAGCTGACTGTAATGAGTCACACAGCTGACTGTAATGAGTCACAGCTGACTGTAATGTGTCACAGCTGACTGTAATGAGTCACAGCTGACTGTAATGAGTCACACAGCTGACTGTAATGTGTCACACAGCTGACTGTAATGTGTCACACAGCTGACTGTAATGAGTCACAGCTGACTGTAATGTGTCACACAGCTGACTGTAATGTGTCACAGCTGACTGTAATGAGTCACAGCTGACTGTAATGTGTCACACAGCTGACTGTAATGTGTCACAGCTGACTGTAATGAGTCACACAGCTGACTGTAATGTGTCACACAGCTGACTGTAATGAGTCACAGCTGACTGTAATGAGTCACACAGCTGACTGTAATGTGTCACAGCTGACTGTAATGAGTCACACAGCTGACTGTAATGAGTCACACAGCTGACTGTAATGAGTCACACAGCTGACTGTAATGTGTCACACAGCTGACTGTAATGTGTCTCACAGCTGACTGTAATGTGTCTCACAGCTGACTGTAATGTGTCACACAGCTGACTGTAATGAGTCACACAGCTGACTGTAATGAGTCACAGCTGACTGTAATGTGTCACAGCTGACTGTAATGAGTCACAGCTGACTGTAATGAGTCACACAGCTGACTGTAATGTGTCACAGCTGACTGTAATGAGTCTCACAGCTGACTGTAATGAGTCACACAGCTGACTGTAATGTGTCTCACAGCTGACTGTAATGTGTCACACAGCTGACTGTAATGAGTCACAGCTGACTGTAATGTGTCACACAGCTGACTGTAATGAGTCACACAGCTGACTGTAATGTGTCACAGCTGACTGTAATGAGTCTCACAGCTGACTGTAATGAGTCACACAGCTGACTGTAATGTGTCTCACAGCTGACTGTAATGTGTCACACAGCTGACTGTAATGAGTCACAGCTGACTGTAATGTGTCACACAGCTGACTGTAATGAGTCACAGCTGACTGTAATGTGTCACACAGCTGACTGTAATGAGTCACACAGCTGACTGTAATGTGTCACACAGCTGACTGTAATGTGTCACACAGCTGACTGTAATGTGTCACACAGCTGACTGTAATGTGTCACAGCTGACTGTAATGAGTCACACAGCTGACTGTAATGTGTCACAGCTGACTGTAATGAGTCACACAGCTGACTGTAATGAGTCACACAGCTGACTGTAATGTGTCTCACAGCTGACTGTAATGAGTCACACAGCTGACTGTAATGAGTCACACAGCTGACTGTAATGTGTCTCACAGCTGACTGTAATGTGTCACACAGCTGACTGTAATGAGTCACACAGCTGACTGTAATGAGTCACACAGCTGACTGTAATGAGTCACACAGCTGACTGTAATGTGTCACAGCTGACTGTAATGTGTCTCACAGCTGACTGTAATGAGTCACACAGCTGACTGTAATGAGTCACACAGCTGACTGTAATGTGTCACACAGCTGACTGTAATGTGTCTCACAGCTGACTGTAATGAGTCACACAGCTGACTGTAATGTGTCTCACAGCTGACTGTAATGTGTCACACAGCTGACTGTAATGTGTCTCACAGCTGACTGTAATGTGTCACACAGCTGACTGTAATGTGTCACACAGCTGACTGTAATGAGTCACACAGCTGACTGTAATGTGTCACAGCTGACTGTAATGAGTCACACAGCTGACTGTAATGTGTCACACAGCTGACTGTAATGTGTCACTGTAATGTGTGCCCGTGTAATGTGTGCCCGTGTAATGTGTGCCCATGTGCCTGTGTGCCCGTGTTGCCCTCTGCAGAAGTTCCTGGAGCGGGTGGGCTCGCTGCAGGGTCAGGTGGTCATGGCGCTGATCAGGGAGCTGGAGAGGAAGTGGCAGCTGCCGTGCCCCAGCGCCTGCCCCCACGAGGTGACCCCCACTACACCGTTAACACATTGCGTGCCACGCCCCTTCCGGGAAGTGCATTAGGCCATGCCACCCATTAATAACCCCATGTAAACGCTCACCTTGTTCGTAGAGCTAAACCTATATTTTATATTATAGCTATGGATCTAATAACGCCGTCGATTGTCAGTGGGTTTCTTCCGGTCGACGTGCAAAAAAACTGATTATTTTTTCAACAATACATTTCCGTTTTATGCCGTGGTGAATATGAGTATAGTTTGAGTGGTTCTGAGTCATCCCAGGAAAAGACGCGAAAACAGCGTTTTATTGGAATTCACTAAAACACGTTGCCGTTCCTCGTGTAGCCGGTTTCAGGCCTCCTCTCGACAGACCCCCATTGCCACTGCTCTGCGTCGTCGGTTGTGTGTGATGAAGGAAAGACTGGCAGACGTGTGATCTTCTTTTAGCCGAAACTGTGACGTATTTATTACCTGTCGGGTTACAAAACAAGGACAATGCATCAGCATTGACCACAAGATGACGCCAGCAGCTCACAGAACTGCGGTGGGGAAAACACCAGTTAAAATCTGCCGGCACGAGCCGTGTACAACCCCCCCCCCCCCCCCCCAAACGCTAGCTTAACCAAAATGTGCTCACAGAAAAGTCCGCGAAAATGGTTAAATCTCTTTTAAACAAATGTACAACTGCACACCATTAACGTAGAATTACTGTACATTATTTGGAAACTTATTTACAACATTAGACCATTATACATTCTCTTAGACCAGAAATATATATACAGGTAACACGGACAGCTGCTTAGCTCCTCCTCCATTACAGATACACTGAGGTAAGAGCGGAGCGTGGAGCCAGATACGTCACTTCGGGAGGAAGTGACGATTTCAAAATAAAAGACTTTGAGAATACAAAAATGACAATAAATAATAACAAAGCAGACACACCCACACCTCCAGACAGACACGCCCACTACCACTGGTGACAAAGTGACACCTCCCTGCTCCGACAACAACCAACAACACAATATCAACATCAACAGTAACAACACTAATAATAATAATAATAATAATAATAATAATAATAATAATAATAATAATAATAATAATAATAATAATAATAATAATAATAATAATAATAATAATAATAATAATAATAATAATGACAAAACAATAAGAAATAATAAATACAGATCTAAACTTAACTAATAAATACAAAATACAAATATACCAAATAAAAACAAAAACACTAGTTCTGAAAACCTTTAAGAATGTATTCACATAAACCACCTCAAGAAATGTATCTCAAAAGGACACGTTGGGATTCATCAGAGCGCCGGCTTCATGCGTGTTGGTGCCTCGTATCACGTGGGTGTTGATTCCCCAGTGACCACCATTGTGATGCAATAATATCTCAAACATGGATAAATGCAATTTAAAAACCATACAGGTGGATAGAGACATGTGCAGAATGATGGAATAATGCCCACTGTACTGGACCTCAAGGGCACAGAAATAAACACAAAAAAAAAAATTTAAATATATACTTTACTGTAGACCTTTAAATATATACTTTACTGTAGACCTTTAAATATATACTTTACTGTAGACCTTTAAATATATACTTTACTGTAGACCTTTAAATATATACTTTACTGTAGACCTTTAAATATATACTTTACTGTAGACCTTTAAATATATACTTTACTGTAGACCTTTAAATATATACTTTACTGTAGACCTTTAAATATATACTTTACTGTAGACCTTTAAATATATACTTTACTGTAGACCTTTAAATATATACTTTACTGTAGACCTTTAAATATATACTTTACTGTAGACCTTTAAATATATACTTTACTGTAGACCTTTAAATATATACTTTACTGTAGACCTTTAAATATATACTTTACACATTTAGAACGTCTCTGTGGTCCTGTTGGAAAACATTTAGCACGTTGCCTAAAGTCCACCGTGGTTAAATAAACCTCCTGATTGTGTTCCCGTCCACCAGGTGCAGATCCTGATGCAGCAGTGTTGGGACGTCAAGCCTTCCAGCCGGCCGTCTTTCAAATCCCTCATCGAGAGCTTTGAAGTAATCCGTGCAAAATACAGCTGGATGTCTAAAGTGAGCCTGGCCCAGGTTAACCCATGAGGAGCCTGTACGGCTCCGTCATCCACCGTCACCTGCCGTCACCTGCCGTCACCTGCCGTCACCTGCCGTCAACTGCCGTCACCTGCCGTCATCCACCGTCACCTGCCGTCACCTGCCGTCACCTGCCGTCAACTGCCGTCACCTGCCGTCATCCACCGTCACCTGCTGTCACCTGCCGTCACCTCTTTGCTCCTGTAGTCTTTATTCCAGTGTGCCCTGACTTGTGTTCGCTACTCTGCACCGCCCCCTGCCTGCACTGAGCCGCCAGCACAGGCTTCCTGAGGACCACGCCACCAATCCGTTTTGATTTATTGATTGAAAACTTTATTACCAGATTGCAGAATGGGTACAGTACAGTACAGCTCAATACATACAATTGTTAAGGGGATGCAGACCAGAGAAAGACTTTCGTCTTGTTTACATCAGGGTCCCCCATTTTCAATTCATCGTAACATATATGACATACACGACATACAGATAGACAGTACTGCTACATCTATACATTTATGACATATCAGATTTGCAAATACAGTACTGTTTGTGATACGAAAAGAGTCTAGAAAAGAGAGTATATACATTTGACATAGAAACTGTACATTGGAGGAGGTTGGGGGGGGGGGGGGGGTTGGGTAGGAGTGGGGGGGAGGGGGGGGGTTTTGGGTAGGAGGGGTGGGTGGGGGACACTGTACAACTGTACAAGCAAAACTGTACATTGGGATATTGACAAGACCATACTTGGTCATTTACTGTACATTGGAGGGGGTTGTGTTCGGACATTTACAGGGGCCAGTTTAGAATTGCAGTCTCCCGTAGGTGTTCTTTGAGAGTGGTTTTGAAAGTGGGTAGTGATACACATTCCTTTACAGCTGTGGGTAGGGCGTTCCACATTGATGTGGCATAATTGCGAAACGTGTTTAGTCCCTTGTTTGAGCCGAATCTGGGTTTAACATGATTTGTGGAGCTCCCTCTGGTGTTGTGATCGTGGTATTCACTGACCTTTGGGAAGTATTTTGACATGTACATGGGTACCTTGGTCGCGTAGTGTATCTTGTAGACCAGGCCCATTGCAAGTTGCTGTACTCTGTCGTCTACTCTAAGCCATCCTAGGTTGTCAAAGTGGGCAGGGGTGAGGTGGGTTCTAGGAGTAAGGTCAAGCAGTAGTCTGACCAGTTTGTTTTGAGATGTTTGTAATTTTGTTTTTAGTGCCTTTGAGGTGCTTTGGTACCATGAGGTGCAAGCATAGTCGTAGTACCCTTGAATGAGTGCTCCTGCCAGAGTCTTCAGGGTATTCTTGTTTACCAGAGAGGAGATCTGGTACAAGAATCTAGTTCGTTGGTTGACTTTTTTTTATTACATTCGATGCCATTTTGTCACAGGAAAGATTAGCCTCTAGGATGGAACCCAGGTAGGTAATTTCATCTTTCCTTGTGACAATATTGTCACCCACTGTAACTGAGAAGCCGTCGGTCTTGCTGAGTTTGTTATTTGAACCGAAGAGAATGGACTCTGTTTTACCCAGGTGTAATGATAGTTTGTTGTCAGCGAGCCATATGCAGATTCTGTCTAGTTCTGAGCTGAGGGTTTTTTCAACCTGTAACTTGTTCTTGTCAGAGACCAGCAGACCGTCCTCATAGATTTTACATTTTATCATCAAAATGTTCGAGTGTATATCTTCTGGGTTAGGGTTATATCTTCTGGGTTAGGGTTAGGGTTATATCTTCTGGGTTAGATAGATATTCCGCCTGGCAATATTTGGCCATTGAGAACGAGCTGCTGTTTTTCAGAAATGCCGTTCATAATTTGAATATATCACAGAAAGTATTAGACATGCAGTACATAATAAATATTAGCCAAAGATTTGACTGTTTGTTTAACTGTGTTGGATGTTTTGATGTTTAGGCGTAAATCAAATGGGACAGTTTCTTTTTATATATATATATAGGGAAAAGCCCAATAACGTTTTTTTTGTATGAATTATTATTTTTTATCTGCATTTTTTTTTCTTTTTCTTATAAAACATTAAAAACCTGAACTATCAAAAGTGTTAATTGTTTGTTCAGATGTACACACTGTGTGGAGCACACAGGACCACTGCTCAGCAGCAGCTCTGCGGCCCTTAAGTCGGGGCCACCGTCTGCACGTCTCGCCTGCACAGAAATACATGCCGTGTTTGAACTGATTTTAACATGGAATGAAACCCTATTAACCCTTTCACTGCCACACGACAGAAGGTTAGCCCTTTACTATCACACAACCGACGGCGATGCTCCATCATTAGCATCATTAGCTCCGCGGATGTGTGATAGTAAAGGGCTAACCTTCTGTATTGTCACAGTGAAAGGGTTAACCGGCTGTCGTGTGGCAGTGAAAGGGTTAAGACACTTGCGTACCCAGTTACATCTCTGTCGGAGGAATACAAACACAGATCACTTACGCTCTTGGAAGTCACAGTAATTGCCTGATTGTGAACATTATCAAATGTATGATATTTGATGGTCTTAAAGGTGTATTATGTAGTTTTGAGAGTCAGAGAAGTTAATCATTTCCAAGGTGTATTTTCACAACTGAATAAATGAACTGTCCTGAGAGGAAGATAGGATCCCTGGAACTCTGGTTAACCCTTTCACTACCAAAGGGTTAACCCTTTCACTGCCACGCTACCAACGGGTTAACCCTTTCACTGCCATGCTACCAACGGGTTAACCCTTTCACTGCCACGCTACCAACGGGTTAACCCTTTCACTGCCACGCTACCAAAGGGTTAACTCTTTCACTGTGACAATACACCCTTTCACTGCCACGCTACCAAAGGGTTAACCCTTTCACTACCACACTACCAAAGGGTTAACCCTTTCACTGCGGCAATACACCCTTTCACTGTCACACTACCAAAGGGTTAACCCTTTCACTGCCACGCTACCAACGGGTTAACCCTTTCACTGCCACGCTACCAAAGGGTTAACTCTTTCACTGTGACAATACACCCTTTCACTGCCACGCTACCAAAGGGTTAACCCTTTCACTACCACACTACCAAAGGGTTCAAGTCAAGTCAAGTCAAGAGTTTTAATTGTCACGGCATACAGGTATACAATGAAATGCGGCTGGTCTTGCCCGCGACGATGTGCAATACAGTGGTACAACATATAATAGAATCCAATAAAAATACAGTGGTACAACATATAATAGAATCCAATAAAAACAACAGTGCAATAAACAGGTAACATGGTGTGCCATCTCTGTATCTGTACATAGTATTTACAGAGCATATAGGACATGCTAGGTAGCTTTAGTAGTGCAATACACTGTTCCTGTTGTTTTACTAATTTAAAGTGGCCTTTCCTCTGGCCATAAGTGTGCGTGTGTGCGGCATGAGTGTTAAAGTGGCTGCTAGTGTGTGAGCGTGCTCAGCGTGCGTGTCGTGTGTGTGCTTGTGTGTGGATAGTTCAGTTTCTGTGTCTCTCAATGTTCATTGTTCAAGGCTCTGATGGCCTGGGGGAAGAAGCTTAGCCTAAGCCTCTCCGTCCTAGTAGCTGGGGTTCGCAGGCGTCTGCCTGACCTCAGCAGCTGGAACAGGCTGTTATTGGGGTGGTGGGGGTCTTTCATTATCCTGCAGGCTCTGGATTTGCACCTCTTGTTGTATAGGACCTGCAGGGGAGGTAGCGCAATACCCGTGGTACGCTCGGCTGAGCGCACCACTCTCTGTAGGGCCTTCTTGTCCTGTGCCGTGCTGTTCCCATACCAGGCAGTGATGTTTCCGGTCAGGATGCTCTCTACAGCTCCTGAGTAGAAGGACTGGAGTATCTTCCCCGATACTCTGAACTTCCTTAACTGTCTCAGGTGGTAGAGGCGCTGCTTCGCTTTCTTTACTACTGTGTCTATGTGTGTTGACCATGTCAGGTCCTCTGAGATGTGGACCCCCAGGTACTTGAAGCTGCTCACCCTGTCCACGGTAGCCCCGTTAATCATCAGTGGTGTGTGTGTCTCCTGCTGTCCTCTCCTATAATCCATGATCAGCTCCTTGGTTTTACCAATGTTCAGGAGCAGGCTGTTGTCCTGGCACCAACGTTCCAGTACCTCAACCTCCTCCCGGTAGGCCTTCTCGTCGTTGTCCGAGATCAGCCCCACCACCACCGTGTCGTCCGCGAACTTCACTATGGAGTTGGAGCTGAACTTGGCCACACAATCGTGTGTGTAGAGTGAGTACAGCAGGGGGCTTAGAACACAGCCCTGGGGGGACCCGATGCTCAGGGTGATGGTGTTGGAGGTCTGACCCCCCACCCTGACCGCCTGGGGTCTTTCACTCAGAAAGTCCAGTACCCAGGCGCTCAGGGCGGAGCTCAGACCTAGCTCGATCAGCTTGTCCACCAGTCTGGTGGGGACTATGGTGTTGAACGCTGAGCTGTAGTCAATGAACAACAGTCTCACATAGCCCCCCTTCTGACGGTCAAGGTGGGAGAGAGTGCTGTGCAGTACCTGGGAGACCGCGTCGTCAGTGGACCTGTTTGTCCTGTATGCAAATTGCATAGGGTCCATATCACTGGGGAGGGAGGCACAAATGTGGGGTTAACCCTTTCACTGCGGCAATACACCCTTTCACTGTCACACTACCAAAGGGTTAACCCTTTCACTGCGACAATACAGCATGTTAACCCTTTCACTGCCACACTACCAAAGGGTTAACCCTTTCACCCCCTCCTAATGTACAGTCTCCTCCCCACCGCATGTATATATTCTCTCCCCACCGTATGTATATTTCTCTCCCACCCACCCACCCCCTCCTAATGTACAGTCTCCTCCCCACCGTATGTATATATTCTCTCCCCACCGTATGTATATATTCTCTCCCCACCGTATGTATATTTCTCTCCAACCCACCCACCCCCTCCTAATGTACAGTCCCCTCCCCATCATATGTATATACGCTCTGTCAGGATCTAGGGGTAACAGTACTGTATATTTGAATATCGTATATGTCACAAATGTAACAGTACTAAATACCTGTATGTCATGTATGTCCCTATGCCATAAATGTCATGTATGTTGTGTATGTCATAAATGTCACTATGAATTGAAAATGGGGGACCCTGATGTAAACAAGACAAACGTCTTTCTCTGGTCTGCATCCCCTTAACAATTGTGTGTATTGAGCTGTACTAGTATTGTACCCATTCTGCAATCTGTTAATAAAGTTTTCAATCAATCAATCAAAGCCCTTCATTCAAGTAAAGCGTCGCACGAGCCACCCCTCTAGCCCCGCCCCTTTCTCAGTGACGTCGCGGCCGAGGAGAAAATGCACATCCCTCTGCGGTCCAATCAGCAGCGCCGCCGGGCCCACGTGGTTAGTGTTTAAACATGTGTTTAAACGGCTCCGAGCAGACGGTGAGGCTCGAGAGAGACAACACTTCTAACTGACACTAGTGATGGCGGCCGCCGTGTCCGTGAGTAGCGCAGCAGCTGCTGACACTAGAGAAGAGAGGAGCACCGACACCACCGGGAGCACGGACACCACCACCACCCCCACAGCCCGCCCGCCGCCCCACCACGGGAGCTGCTACCCCGGAGACCCACCGGAGCTGGAGCCCGTCACCGGGGACCCTGAGCTCGAGCCCCCGGGGTTAGGCACCGGGAGCGGGGAGAGTCACCACCGGGAGCCGCTGACGGCGCTGAGCGCGGAGGAGGTGGAAAGCCGCCTGGACAGGACGCGCCGCGAGTTCTTTAACCGTCGAAAAATCATCATTAAAAACCTGCCCTCGGATGTTAGTAACCAGGTGAGAAGAGTTATGCTATTAATATTTATATTATATTATTATTATTATTATTAAAGGGACGTTACACAACTTTTAGTTTGGGGGGGAAGAGTTGATCCGAGTGGTTAGCCCGCCGGCTAACTCTAAGCTAAGCTAACCTGGCTAACGCTAAGCTAACCTGGCTAACGCTAAGCTAACGGCTGGCTAACGCTAAGCTAACGGCTGGCTAACGCTAAGCTAACGGCTGGCTAACGCTAAGCTAACGGCTGGCTAACGCTAAGTTAACCTCGCTAACGCTAAAATAAGCTAACGGCTGGCTAACGCTAAGCTAACCTGGCTAACTCTAAGCTAACCTGGCTAACGCTAAGCTAACGGCTGGCTAACCCTAAGCTAAGCTAACGGCTGGATAACCCTAAGATAAGCTAACCCGTCGGCTAACCGCTATAGCCGAGGTTCCGACAATAATGTTTCAAGTTTCTTTATTAGTTGTCATACAAATTTAATTTAATATAGCAACTTTATACACAACTCCACAAGTCATCTTATAACTTTATTACACAATAACGCTGAGCTAAAGCTAAACAGTGTTGCCTGGTTGGCATATAATAATGACTGGTTGGTTCTAACGGTGAGCTCAGCGGCAGCCAGCCGGTGCATTGTGTAGAAAGTTGCTAACGTTCGCTCTTTAATTAAAACATGTGTATTTTCCCGTTCTTCTCGTGTGCGATTCCAAAAGAATTACAAAAATAAATAAACAGACACACCCGTTAATAATAATCGTTAAACGGTCTCTGTGAACCGAGGGCGGCCGGGAGAATAGACTTGTAATTGTCATTGTTGCACACAAGTATACAACGACATGTCAGGGGAGCTCCCACAGACCGTAGTACAATATACATGTAACGCATAACACTGTACATAATATAACAGAATATATTTTAAATAATAAAGTGTAAATAGTTAGTGCTGGGACGGTTCAACAGGTGGCCAGATGGTGGTCAGTAATGGTCCCACCTCGGCCTGCATCACTCCACCTGACCCCGTCATCACCCTAACCCCCGGCCTAGCAGCAGTGTGGCCGTCATCACCCTAACCCTAACCCCCGGCCTCCATCATCACGCGTGTCAAACATCAAAACCACTAACGCAACTGTCCTCGTCCACCGGCTGACTGGTTTATTTGTTCTACAAGTCCACCTGGGTGACATTGATTTAGCCCGACCGGTTGTCATCATCAAGCAGCCTCGCATCAGTTTCACATGACGCCACATCTAGTTGGAACGTGCTTGACTCGTGGGGAACGCACCCCGGGCCCTGGGGCCATTGTTTGTGTTGGGAGTTCGAGATGGGGACGGGAGGGAGTATAATAACAAAAGCTGCAAGGCGTGGAGACAAAAACGTTTCGGAAAATGCTAGACAACAGCATTGCCATTCGTTTGTGGAACGGGCAAAGCATTGCAGAACAATTTCTCCTGCTACAATGAGTCAGTTATTTACACACACAGGTGTCATTACCTTAGGGTTCCTAGGATGTCACATGAATGGCCTGATTTTATGTGTTAAAATCCTGTGTATTCTGCTCAAACATAATGTTTAAAGTGGGCTTTGTGGCCAGGTGATGGGGATGTATTGATGAACATGAAGATTGAGATGTTGTATGCGTTTTGTGTTTCAGGAGGTCCATGAACTTCTCAGCAATTACGACCTGAAGTACTGCTTTGTAGACAAATACAAGGGCACAGGTTGGTCTGACGTCTCGCCCAATGTACTGCTGTTTGTGAAGATCTCTTTCCACCAAGAATCCAGTGGTGATTCCAGAGAATAGTTAAGATATTTGTCAGAGGTGCTTTTTTGGGATTACAAGAAAACCAAAACTTTGCCCCATGATATTTGATAAGATGTAGAGGTGGTGCGCAAATTTTCTTATTTTTTCAGAACCGATGATACTTTTAAAACAGATTGGCCAGTATGACGTGATTAAGTAAGGTTACAGTCATCCATGCTGATGAGTATTAACCAATTACAAAACAATTCTGTGTGTCAGCAGTAGTTTTTTAATCAGACTTCCATGTTACTGACGTTTTTAAAGGGACATCTTTTCTGTCATGTTATTTCGTTAGAAATGTGCAGGTGCACAATAAACATCACCATTAACACATTGGTCGCCAAAATCGCTTTCCAGCGTTATTACCCGCCATGCGTTGACCGCCAACATCGCTGTACAGTGTTTTTGAGATCAATATTTAATTTCTTCGCCATGGCATTCATAATTCATCCACCCAACCCCCGGTGCCCTAGCGGGACCCTAGATGGGACTGCAACGCCTCAATACCGCCGCCTGGTGGATGGTAGGGCGAGTTACACACTCAAAAACCGGATGTTGTCATCGGTGCGTTGAGGAAATTCCTCCGGCAGTCACATCTCGCTACCGGACTCCTGACGGACACTATAGTACATTTGGATCGCTGCCATAACGCAATAATCAATATGATTTCAGCGTTTATTGCGCCATACAAACCGGAAATGGATCTAGGTGATCGGCATCGAATAATTGGGATCTTTCTCCACCGTCTCATCGGCGCACAGTAAGAGAACAGTAACGTTTTTTCAACTCGATTGTGCATTTCCTTGTTTGCAAACAGTCTGATCAATATATCCACCCATACTACATAAAGCCGTTACTGATGATCAAGGAATTATAAACGACCCCCCCCCCCCTTTCCTCCATGCATGATGAAGCATAATGTATACCGATCACATTTTTTAATAGTGTGTATGGGAAAGAAACGCCATCGATCATATGCGTCAGGGCCTATAACTACTGTTTTTGGAATTACAGCAGAAAAGATTAAAAACATACTTATATTCTCGAAGGTATTAACCCTTTAATCGCCATGGATGACTTTAGACGTCATTCCTCGCCATGCGTAATCTGCCAATGACGTCGTACAGCGTCTTTGAGATCAATATTTCAAAAATCTGTCATGGCAATCATATTTCACCCACGGAGACTTGAGATCTTCTGTAGATCTCCTCAACTCTCCAACGGTTCAAGACCGTCATCTGGTGGCCGATCGGCGAATCGCCAAAACCGGAAGTGACGCTCCGGAAGTGGTGCTCACCCATATTTCGTCCGGCCACTCGCTATCGCTAGCGGGACTCCATCTTGATACACTGGACATCGATCAGTTGCCAATAACTCGATAAACAACATGATTTGGACGTATATATTATTATACAACCTGGAACTGGACCAACTAGATCGACATACCATAATAGCGAACTTTCTGCGCCACGCTGATCGCCCAACGCTACGAGGAAGCCGCGGTGAGTTTCAGCGTGTTTGATTATTATTATACATACGAACTGCTATGATCAACATATCACCCATACTACACATGAATCATTTAACGTCGGCCACGGACTTATAAACCCCCCCCCCCCCCCCTCCGGTCACCAGCAGATGATGAGGCATGACGTTTAGGACCTTGTACAATTGAAATTTTTTATCTGACGTCAATCGGTATCAAACTACATTTGATGATCTAATATATGTATTTGTGGCTATAACTCACGTTCTATGGAATGCTGCAGAAAACGATAAAAACATATTTATACTTTAGACCATATTTTAGTATGAATGTGTGATTGAAAAAGTAGAACGTTGCTACATCCTAAACGATAGATACTTGATGTTGAATGGGCCATAGTAATGTCAATTTAGCAATACAATTTAAAAAGTTATAGCCCTGCAATAAGGCCTAACAAAATTAATAGTTGGTTTCAGGTTGCCGACCGACCCTGCCGATTTAGGTGCGACCCAATATATTTTATGAGTTTAAAAAAAAATATATATATAAAAAAAAAAAAAACGTTTTTTTTTTTTTTTTTTAAGAATAAAGTTTCATAGAAATCTTAGTCAAACATTTAGTATTATGGATATTAAACATGCTGGCAGAGTACATGCATCCATGTTGTTGTGAACATTTTAATTAAATAAATAAATTCCCTATCCATAGTCGCCGTGGGAAAGAATAAAATAAAAAAATAAAATAAAATAAATTCCCTACCTACCCATGGCCAAACTGACAACCAACCTGAAACCAACTATTAATTTTGTTAGGCCTAAGGGGAACATCTCCATAGACAAATAGAGCTGGCAGAGGACGGTATAAGGATGGATATAAGCGTGTTGTGTCTCTCCAGCAATGGTCTTGGTCTAGTTGTGTCTCCAGCAGTGGTCTTGGTTAGTGCTGAGGATGGTCTAGTTGTGTCTCTCGTCTTGGTCTAGTGCTGAGGATGGTCTAGTTGTGTCTCTCGTCTTGGTCTAGTGCTGAGGATGGTCTAGTTGTGTCTCTCGTCTTGGTCTAGTGCTGAGGATGGTCTAGTTGTGTCTCTCCAGCTCTTGGTCTAGAGCTGAGGATGGTCTAGTTGTGTCTCTCCAGCAGTGGTCTTGGTCTAGAGCTGAGGATGGTCTAGTTGTGTCTCTCGTCTTGGTCTAGTGCTGAGGATGGTCTAGTTGTGTCTCTCGTCTTGGTCTAGTGCTGAGGATGGTCTAGTTGTGTCTCTCCAGCTCTTGGTCTAGAGCTGAGGATGGTCTAGTTGTGTCTCTCCAGCAGTGGTCTTGGTCTAGAGCTGAGGATGGTCTAGTTGTGTTTCTCCAGGTCTTGGTCTAGTGCTGAGGATGGTCTAGTTGTGTCTCTCCAGCTCTTGGTCTAGAGCTGAGGATGGTCTAGTTGTGTCTCTCCAGCAGTGGTCTTGGTCTAGAGCTGAGGATGGTCTAGTTGTGTTTCTCCAGGTCTTGGTCTAGTGCTGAGGATGGTCTAGTTGTGTCTCTCCAGCTCTTGGTCTAGTGCTGAGGATGGTCTAGTTGTGTCTCTCCAGCAGTGGTCTTGGTCTAGAGCTGACGATGGTCTAGTTGTGTCTCTCCAGCAGTGGTCTTGGTCTAGCACTGAGGATGGTCTAGTTGTGTCTCTCCAGCAGTGGTCTTGGTCTAGTGCTGAGGATGGTCTAGTTGTGTCTCTCCAGCAGTGGTCTTGGTCTAGTGCTGAGGATGGTCTAGTTGTGTCTCTCCAGCAGTGGTCTTGGTCTAGTGCTGAGGATGGTCTAGTTGTGTCTCTCCAGCAGTGGTCTTGGTCTAGTGCTGAGGATGGTCTAGTTGTGTCTCTCCAGCAGTGGTCTTGGTCTAGAGCTGAGGATGGTCTAGTTGTGTCTCTCCAGCAGTGGTCTTGGTCTAGTGCTGAGGATGGTCTAGTTGTGTCTCTCCAGCAGTGGTCTTGGTCTAGTGCTGAGGATGGTCTAGTTGTGTCTCTCCAGCAGTGGTCTTGGTCTAGTGCTGAGGATGGTCTAGTTGTGTCTCTCCAGCAGTGATCTTGGTCTAGTGCTGAGGATGGTCTAGTTGTGTCTCTCCAGCAGTGGTCTTGGTCTAGTGCTGAGGATGGTCTAGTTGTGTCTCCAGCAGTGGTCTTGGTCTAGTGCTGAGGATGGTCTAGTTGTGTCTCCAGCAGTGGTCTTGGTCTAGTGCTGAGGATGGTCTAGTTGTGTCTCCAGCAGTGGTCTTGGTCTAGTGCTGAGGATGGTCTAGTTGTGTCTCTCCAGCAGTGGTCTTGGTCTAGTGCTGAGGATGGTCTAGTTGTGTCTCTCCAGCAGTGGTCTTGGTCTAGAGCTGAGGATGGTCTAGTTGTGTCTCTCCAGCAGTGGTCTTGGTCTAGTGCTGAGGATGGTCTAGTTGTGTCTCTCCAGCTCTTGGTCTAGTGCTGAGGATGGTCTAGTTGTGTCTCTCCAGCTCTTGGTCTAGAGCTGAGGATGGTCTAGTTGTGTCTCTCCAGCAGTGGTCTTGGTCTAGTGCTGAGGATGGTCTAGTTGTGTCTCTCCAGCTCTTGGTCTAGTGCTGAGGATGGTCTAGTTGTGTCTCTCCAGCTCTTGGTCTAGTGCTGAGGATGGTCTAGTTGTGTCTCTCGTCTTGGTCTAGTGCTGAGGATGGTCTAGTTGTGTCTCTCCAGCTCTTGGTCTAGTGCTGAGGATGGTCTAGTTGTGTCTCTCCAGCAGTGGTCTTGGTCTAGTGCTGAGGATGGTCTAGTTGTGTCTCCAGCAGTGGTCTTGGTCTAGTGCTGAGGATGGTCTAGTTGTGTCTCTCGTCTTGGTCTAGCGGTGATCTCCTGAACCAGCAGCTCTGCTTGTAGAATAGAAACGCAGCGATGGCAGACTTCAAGATTCAAGACATTTATTTATCGCATACATATTACCAGGGCATACCGTGAAATGCGGTTGGCCATGCCCACTTCGATTGTGCAAGAATACAATGGTAAATAAAATAAGTAGAAGATGATAAAGTAGACATGTTAATAAATCCTGAGATAATTGCAATACAATGACTTTCATTCTCGCCAGAATCAAAACCGTGACACTCCTATTATATCACCAAATGCTGATAATCTTTGACTGGTATAACAGTTATTGCAATAAGCTCAATAAACACTGATAATATTTGACTGGTATAACAGTTATTGCAATAAGCTCAATAAACACTGATAATATTTGACTGAGCTTATTGCAATAACGTTATACCAGTCAAAGATTATCATCGTTTGAGCTTATTGCAATAACGTTATACATTTACATTTAGTCATTTAGCTGAACGCTTTTATCCAAAGCGACTTACAAGTTCTGTACGGCAAGTCATCAGGAAGGGCACAACTCTATCAGCTGAGTAACAATGTTCATAAAGTGTTGAGTGCTACAGTTAGGTTAGTTTATTAGGACAAGTGCATGACAGTAAGGTTAGTTAGGGTTAGATTTTTTATTTAATTTTTTAATCATTTCAGATACTGGTTGAAGAAGTGAATTATACCAAACGCTGATAATCTTTGACTGGTATAACGTTATTGCAATAAGCTCAATACTAGGACTGTCACGATTCGTCGCCGAGTAAATTTAGTCGATTTACATAATATTCATGATCGGCGCGTCGTATTGTTAATTGTATGTCGTGCCTTTTGCGGTGGAAATGGCAGACGTTCAAAGTCATAACATGCGCAACGTGTAGTTTAACTAATGCTCAGTGAATCGCGTTCAAAATAGAATTAACTTCTCTTGGACCACTATTGGTTGTTCTGCCTAGAGCCAGGACTCGATGTCACATAGCTTCTGTGTTTCACTCCAGCTGGAAGCGAGGGGCTGAGCCGGGTACCCCCACTTTACAGTTTCAGTTTCACTCACTTTCATGGAGTTCTAATAGTGAGGAAGGGGGGGGGGGGGGCTTAGTAGCCAAAATGTACACTATAAAAACTAACTTGATAGTTGATGATGATAAATATTTCACTTCATTAGCAAAAATATTGTAACATCATTAAGTCTGCTATAAGCTATTCTCCCTCTCGTGTGTGTGCAGACATTTACATTTTACATTTGTTACTCTTTTTGACACGGATTAGGCTAATTAGCTTTAACAATCCTGATTCCTGAGCCTATTTTATTCAAAAGGAAGATATTGATTTAAATATGTATAGCCTATATATAAAGAGACATTTTAATTGTATCTCCTGTGCTGGCACAAGCACTACCATAGCATGGAGTGGAGATATAACACACCATCTCGCGTGTGTTAAACTGCATGACAAATAAAGACTTCTAGTCAGTCTAACAATTATACAATACATATAATAATTCATGGAAATATACTAAAAAGCTATTTATGGCCGGTAATGATCTCTCTGGCTGGTAGTTTAAATAATTTTTTATATATAAATCTAACGCTAAAAAGGATGAGGATATTTATTAAACATTTTGAAATATTCAATTGAAATAGATATTTCTGGTAAATTAATGATTGATTGACAAAATAATCAACTGATTAATTGATAACAAAATAGTCGTTAGTGACCCCTGACCTCTCTCTCCCCCCCTCATGACTCCTGACCTCTCTCTCTCTCCTCATGACCCCTGACCTCTCTCTCTCCCCCTGACCTCTCTCTCTCCCCTCCTCATGACCCCTGACCCCTCTCTCTCTCTCCTCAGCCTTCGTCACCCTCCTGACCTCTCTCTCTCCTCTCTCCCTCCTCCTGACCTCTGACCCCTCTCTCTCTCCTCAGCCTTCGTCACCCTCCTGAACGGCGAGCAGGCCCAGTGCAGCATCAGAGAGTTCCACCAGCATGTGCTCCGTGAGCGTGAGATCTCGGTGCAGCTGCAGCCCACCGACGCGCTGCTCTGCATCGCCAACCTGCCGCACGCCTTCACGCAGCAGCAGTTTGAGGAGCTGGTCCGGCCCTTCGGGAACCTGGAGCGCTGCTTCCTGGTGTACAGCGCCGCCACTGGCCACTCCAAGGGCTACGGCTTCGTGGAGTACATGAAGAAGGACTCTGCGGCGCGCGCCAAGTCGGAGCTGCTGGGCAAGCAGCTGGGCTCCCGCATGCTGTACGTGCACTGGACCGAGGTGGGCTCCCTCACCTACCCCCTGCTGCACTCACGCTGCCTGTGTGTGGACCGCCTGCCGCCCAGCCTGCTGACCGCCCAGGACCTGCGCCACGCCCTCGCAGACACGCACCCCCCAGCCTTCTGCCAGGTACACCACCCCCCCCCCTTCTGCCAGGTACACCCCCCCCCCCCCCCCCCAAAACATTCGAATTTTTTATAAAACATTTAATTTTTTTTATCTTTTTTCTGTCTATTCAATCTGTTTAAACCAATGGGGGTTTTCTTCACAGTTGCAGTTAAAGTTTAGGCTACACTAATATTATACTATAAGACGTCACCATCACTTTCATACCAACCGTGCCCTTATTGGATTATTTATGTTGACGGAACTGATAAAGAAAGTTGAAAGACTAATTTAATCAGATTAATCACTTTATTCAAATTGAGGATTTAAAAAAATGTAAAGGAAAAAAAAAATAATAATATTAACACTTTGAGTGCACGATTTATCGCTTGAATGCCAGCAATTTGAGACTGATTTTCTGATCATGATTTTCGCGGAGCCATTTCTATATTCTATATTATGGCTGTGTCTAATACGCCCGTGGCTTATCAATGACTTGCTTGCAGTCAACATGTACGAAACGGATTGTTTTTTCATCTGTACATTTCTGTTTTATACAGTTTGAAAAACGGACGTTTTTGAAAATGTCCAGAAAATAAAAAAGATTCCGTGATAATAGCTCTTTAGTGGAATACACAAAACATGTTGTAATTTTTCGGCCTATTTATTAATCGTTTTCAAATAAACGCTAGATTATCGATAGTATGTGTACTTATGCACGCTAGAGAAGCGGGCTGAAGAATCATTTATTTCCATGTCAGTGCTAATGTCATACACGCACAGACAGACACGTTGAGATATATGTGAAAAATACATCTGATTACTAGGGGTGGGGAAAAAGCCTGTCGCATCTTTTCACCTGCCAGCGTGGACTCATTGGCGAGGTGTACCGTGTGCAGGGAGCGAAATTAACTTTTTGACTCACCGGCCAGTGGCGGGTAGATGGGAAGAGTCTACCCGCCAAGCATATTTCTTACCTGCCAAATTTTTTTTGATTAAAAAAATATATATATATATTTTATATAATTTTTTTTTTTAAATAAAATATATATTATATAATCATACTTGTAGTTGTATTATCTGCGAGACATCGCCACCACGCAATAAGTCAAAATGCTTGCTATCTGCAAACAGCTCCACTGTCTGTGTGTATACTTGAGTAGCCTCCAGCTCCAGCAAGGATTCTCCGGCCCTGCAGCTAGACCCTATATTCAGCTAGACCCTACATTCAGCATGCAAGGATTCTCCGGCGATGCAGCTGGACCTATTTATAACGTTACCGTTCTTTTGTCAAATCACATTCAACATGCCCTCAGCTAGAATACGCATTCAATCAATGTTATAAGACATTGATATCAGGAGCTATCTGTAGCTACTGCTAGCCCGGTAGATAACGTTAAGACAATTTAGTTTACTGGGACATATGGATCAACGTGAGCTAGCTAAGCTAGCTAACGAGGGACCGGAGGTATTATGCACTCGAGTAGACTATTGCTGGAGCATTTGTTGATATCAGCAGCTATCAGTAGCTAGCCAGCTAGATACCGTTAGACAATGCCTCGTCATGTATTAAACTAAAAGTGAATAGTTGACTGGGTCATTGTTTAAACAGTAACGTTAGCTCTTGGAGGTCCGATATAGACTAGAGCAGATGAAGTAAACAAGCCAGATAGCTTCCGATTGGTCATTTGCTTTTTTTCTCATGAAACCAGTCACGTCACTCTACTGTGATTGGACCTAGTGCGATGTGGGACTTGTAGTTTTTTAACGATCTCGCGGCGGAGAAAAAAAAGACGAGCGGCTATAATCTGTACTCGCACAAGAGTATCGTTATGAAGTTATGAACTACACGTCTACACGCCACACGGCGGGCAGCCCTCTAAGTGTCATGCGCCAAAGGTAAAAACAGCCCGCCCCTGGCGGGCGGCGGGCTTTAGTTTCGGTCCCTGACCGTGTGGGAGGCTCACACTGCCCCCGCCATTTCCTGTCTCTGCTGTGCAGGCGTCCCCCAACCGACCTGTAGGAGTCGCTGTCCACAACGTCCAGATTACCACCCATCGACTTCCACCCGCTAACTCTGCCAATTGAGTCAGTATGACGGCCGGCCCGAACCGGAGGCAACGCCGACAGCCGGATTCGAACCCGGTGTCTCTTGAGTTGGTTATGAGCACAGTGTCCGCTGCACCACCCAGCCACTTTTGTTGTTGTTTTGTTTCTGTTAAATTAATTGATAAAATAATCGGACAAAATAATCGTTTTTGACAGCCCTAGTACTATAGACGAGGAAGATTAATTGGTGGGAAAATCCATGATTGTAGAAGACCGTAAGAGGGTTAGGTTTTTCTTTCTTTTCATTTCAGATATTGATGTGTTTTTAGTTGATGGCGACCGACGGGTGGGGTTTGGGCCACCCTCCATCAGTCTGTGATTCAGACGTGACCTGTGCAGCAGATGGGATGAGGGAAACATGCAAACAGTAATGTAACTTTAATGAAACGCCTCTGGCAGTTTACATGACTGGGATAGAAATTGTAATAATAAAAAAGAAAATCCAGCATTTCATATTTGTCTGTGGTTTTGATCACAATAGCTCTCACCCTGCCCTGCTCTCCCCTGGGCCGCTCGGTTTCTATAGCGATGAGCAGCATAGCTGGTTTCTATGGCGATGACCACCTGACTCCCCCAGGTGGTGTCATTCAGCAGGCTGTTCTGGAATGAGAGAGCAGTGTCCTGTTGGCTTCACACTCTGTGATGCTTTCGGTTGCTTCCTGGTAGAGAGAGAGAGAGCAGTGTCCTTTTGGCTTCACACTCTGTGATGCTTTCGGTTGCTTCCTGGTAGAGAGAGAGAGGTGTCCTTTTGGCTTCACACTAGGGGTGGGAATCTCCAGAGACCTCCAGAGACCTACTATCGCAGCGGTTCCCAAACTTTTTTGGCCGCGCACCTCCCGACCTAGCTTGCGCACCCCCCAATGCAAACATAAAAAAATAAGTCCCGAGTCCGTGCTGACTTTAAATAACGAATTCCGTTATATTGGACATTTGTATTAATTATATCAAGCGAATAACTGAGAAATTTGGCAGAGAGACGGCAACATTATCGTGAAATATAAACGTTGCGTGATGACTATTATATCTCCCCTCCCAGTCCCAACGAAGCACATCCCAATAGTATGCAACTGCAGAGCCGCAGAGCCAGCGGCGCTCTCAGGTCCGGTCTGGGGACCGCTCAGCAGCGCCCCCCACCCAACAGCTGAATTGCCAATGGCTGAATTGGAGTATTGCACTGTGCGCGCACAACTGTCTGCTCTGCGGCTCTGCAGCTGCATGCTTCTCGCAAATCTAGCTCTCGCTGCCAAACCAAATTAATCTCGACATCGCTTCACCAATAGTCGTTATCAGAACACTACACGCATATCATAATTATAGAACACACATCGTTGTCATTATTAGACCTGTGCTTAGAGGGAATTATTTAAAAAAATGTACCGAATGTACAGTGTATACCAACAGATTGGCCAGATTTGCCACATCAGTGGACTTATCTACTTGGAGAGAATAAAACTCAGTTATTCACGCGACTGACTAATGTAGCCAGGATGTTTTCGGACATCATATTGATGCGTCGCGACACCGTGTTGTTGGACACCGGGATAATATCCAATGTTTTTGCTTCTTTCTCTCCAATCATACATTCAACCATATCTTTGGCAATTGGCAGGCACAAGTCAAGTCAAGTCAAGAGTTTTAATTGTCACGGCATACAGGTATACAATGAAATGCGGGTGGTCTTGCCCGCAACGATGTGCAATACAGTGGTACATATAATAGAATCAAAAGAAGAAACAACATTGTGCAGTAACAGGTAGCAGGTAACATGGAGTGACATCTCGGTATCTGTACATAGTTATTTACAGCGCATGTGTGACATGCTAGTTAGCTTTGGTAGTGCAATACACTGTTCCTGTTATTCTAATTTAAAGTGTCCTTTCCTTTGGCCATAAGTGTGCGTGTGTGCGACATGAGTGTGTGCCCGCTCATGTTAAAGTGTTAAGTGGCTGCTCGTGTGTGAGCGTGCACAGTGTGCGTGTCGTGTGTGTGTTCATGTGTGCTTGTGTGTGGACAGTTCAATGTTCTGAGCACTCAATGTACATTGTTCATGGCTCTGATGGCCTGGGGGAAGAAGCTGAGCCTAAGCCGCTCTGTCCTAGTAGCTGGGATTTGCAGGCGTCTGCCTGACCTCAGCAGCTGAAACAGGCTGTTATTGGGGTGGTGAGGGTCTTTCATTATCCTGCAGGCTCTGGATTTGCACCTCTTGTTGTATAGAACCTGCAGGGGGGGTAGTGCAATACCCGTGGTACGCTCGGCTGAGCGCACCACTCTCTGTAGGGCCTTCTTGTCCTGTGCCGTGCTGTTTCCATACCAGGCAGTGATGTTTCCGGTCAGGATGCTCTCTACAGCTCCTGAGCAGAAGGACTGGAGTATCTTCCCCGATACTCTGAACTTCCTTAACTGTCTCAGGTGGTAGAGACGCTGTTTCGCCTTCTTTACTACTGTGTTTATGTGTGTTGACCATGTCAGGTCCTCTGAGATGTGGACCCCCAGGTACTTGAAGCTGCTCACCCTGTCCACGGTAGCCCCGTTTATCATCAGTGGTGTGTGTGTCTCCTGCTGTCTTCCACAAGTGTGTGAGGTAGTCCCTTTTTAGCAATTCTGTAACTTGCGAGATAAGAAGACTTTCATGCCTTTGTGTTAGCTCCACCACATGAATGAAACTGGAGTTTATTTTGTCTGCCTTTCAAGTCCTCCAATTTTGATTTGAAAAATGCAAGGGGTTCTTTAGTAACTTCGGCATGCTTAGTCGTTAAGTGGCGACGTAGATATGAGGGCTTCATGCTGCTGTTAGATAGGACGTCACCGCTAGGGATGGGTACCGAATTCGGTACTTTTGAGGTACCGAACCGAAACACGTCGGTACTACAGAGTATCGAATCAAGTGAGAAACCGGAAAAAAAATAATAATAATAAAAAAAAAAATTACATTTTTTTTTTTTACTTTTTTTTTTTTTTTTTTTTTTTTAACTTTTTTCTTTTCATGTCAACGTTCACACGCACAATATATGCTTACCTAGGATTTGACTTGATTCAACAACAAAGCAGTCGGAGCAATGACGAGCCGAAAACTGTCGAAATTGTAGTTATTTGAAGTTTGGATTTTTTTTTTACGACTGAGGTAGGTAAATTAAATTTCTTGAGACTAAAGTACCGAAAAAAGGTACCGTTGGGTACCGGTATCGATTCACAGGTACCGGTACCGGTATCGGTTCAAATGTGAAAGGTACCCATCCCTAGTCACCGCACATCACACTGGGGATCTGGGTGATCCACATCACCAATCTAAGTGAAGCCCAGACAGATAATTTTCATCATATTTCCCTTTGCTTTTTCCAGTCTGTCGCCCAGTCTCGTTGTCTTTTTTACCCTGTTTTCTTGGTGGAGGGCCGGGCTGTTGTGTCATCATCACTCTCTGTCTCCACTCTAACGCTGCTCTCCGCTTCTCTCGCCTCCTGTCCTCTTTCATTACTTTTATTGACTTTAGATTCACCTGACAGTTTCCATGTTTTTAGCCAGCTCTGCATGTTGTAAGTGCCACAATCCCGCGCTGGTCCCGCGCTTTTGGCAGGAAGTTATTATGTGCACTGGCTTGTGCTCGCTACTGTCATCGGCCCGCTGTTAAGCCCGCATATAGGAGACCTGAGGAGACAGACTCCAGGCAGAGCGGAGCGCATCAGCACAGACGACGCGCACCTCGCTCGAGACATTTATTATTATTATTAAAACGTATTTTTTTATTAAAAGTTTCTTGAATTTCATGATTTACACAGTGAAAATCCCCATTTGAAATGTATATTAGTTATATATTTATTAGTAAAATAATGACCTAGAGGTCGCTCGCGCACCAGTTTGGGTTATTTTCATATTTGAATCCCATGCCCATTGAACGAAGCTTCGAAGTATTTAAGGGCGCGTTCACACCTACCCTGTTTGGTCCACTTTAAGTGGACCATGGTCCCTTTAGATCGATAGTCCGTTTGGTTTGTACAGGTATGAACGCAAACCGAACTATAATGAGGACCAAACAACCGAACCATGGTCCTCTTGAAAAGTTGGGACTCGGTTCGTTTCAAAGTGGACCATGGTTCGTTTGCTGTTGGTGTGAACGCAAAACGAACTTTATATAGTATCTAATCTAGAGCAAATGGAGTGACGGGTGCCTAGTGGCGGTGGTCGCGCGACCCAACTTGACAGCGCCCAGTGACAGCTTGCGCGCACGTTGCAACCCAACTCAAATGAATGACAGGCGCGCGGACAGTCTCTCTTCCTCTCTGTCTCTAGATGAATGAGCAGTCGCGCGAGTCGCGACCCAACTCTTCCCCAAAGAGCGCGCAGGCGCAACTCCCTTAATAACTTCATCCTCACATTAGCAGCCTTGTCTGTATCTCACAGCGGCAAAAAATTAAAAAAGACAGCAATGAGTCGAGGATCAACGTGGGGTAACGACGAGGTGAAGGCTCTTTCCCTCGCGCGCTAAACCCGCAAATGTTAATACGTCACTTGTGACAGGCATAGCAACAAGCATAGCAACCAGGCATGAGAGTGACAGCTAGACAAATGAAATCTAAACAGTCGGCGTTTGGGCGAGGTGTGTCAATACGCTGGCGGCAACTGTTTACGTTTGTGAGTGCTAGTCCAATAGATGAACGACTTGGCGACAGCATGTCCTTTGTTTACAAATTAGATCCGCACCAAACAGGGTAGTGTGAACGCAGACCAAAAGCAAACTATGTATCATTTTCACATTTGATCCACCAGAAAGTCCGGACTATCCACGGAAAGTCCGGACTATCCCTGGACTTTCAGATGTGAACACAACCTAAGACAGCCCTATTAAATTGACTGTTATATCTTATTAAATTGTGGACATTTATTCATTCCCACTTATTAGACACTATTTCTGATGGTAAAATGAGCGTACATAGCAAAATACAGAATTCTGAAATATTAAAACTGATTTCATATGGCTCTATCTTCTCTCCAGTTGGCTCAGGGACAGGATGGAAGCTTCCGGCGGTTTGCCGTGCTGGAGTTCTCCACGGCAGAGATGGCAGAGGAGGTCCAGAGGCTGACTGACGGCAGGGTGCTGGGTGGGGCTCGCATCAGGGTGTCCTTCTGCGCCCCGGGGCCTCCTGGCAGGAGCATGCTGGCTGCTCTCATCGCTGCCCAGACCATGGTGGGCACACACACATGATCACTGCTCTGCCCAGACCATGGTGGGCACAAATGCATTACTACTGCTCTGCCCAGACCATGGTGAACACATGATTACTGCTCTGCCCAGACCATGGTGGGCACACACACATGATCACTGCTCTGCCCAGACCATGGTGAACACAGACACATGATCACTGCTCTGCCCAGACCATGGTGAACACAGACACATGATCACTGCTCTGCCCAGACCATGGTGGGCACAAACACATGATCACTGCTCTGCCCAGACCATGGTGGGCACACACACATGATCACTGCTCTGCCCAGACCATGGTGAACACAGACACATGATCACTGCTCTGCCCAGACCATGGTGGGCACATGATCACTGCTCTGCCCAGACCATGGTGAACACAGACACATGATCACTGCTCTGATATGTGAACTACATACAGTATTGTACACAATTGGAAATATATTGGGCACATGACATGACGTAATTATGTTAATGAAGGATCATTGCATTTATAACATGCTTTTTTACAATGTAGAGTGGAAATTGTCTCCATCACCTCCCCTGACTGGCTGTCCTCCTCCTCCTCCTCCTCCCCTCTCCCTCTCCCCTCCTCCTCTCTCCTCTCTCCCCCACTCTCTCCTCCCCCCCCCTCCCCTCCCTGTCCTCCCTCTCTCCCTCCCCTCTCCCCTCCCTGTCCTACCCTCTCCCCCTCTCCCCTGTCCTACCCTCTCCCCTCCCCCCTCCCCCCCCCCCCCTCCCCTCCCCAGGCTGTGAACAGGGGGAAGGGTCTGCTCCCGGAGCCCACAGCGCTGCAGATCCTCACTGGTCTCAGTAACCCGGCCACCCTGAAGATGCTGCTGAGCCCCCTGACGCAGGGCCGCAAGCAAGGTGAGGGGGGACCCTACTAACTTACACTCAGGGCCCCCTGACGCAGGGCCGCAAGCAAGGTGAGGGGGGACCCTACTAACTTACACTCAGGGCCCCCTGACGCAGGGCCGCAAGCAAGGTGAGGGGGGACCCTACTAACTTACACTCAGGGCCCCCTGACGCAGGGCCGCAAGCAAGGTGAGGGGGGACCCTACTAACTTACACTCGGGGCCCCCTGACGCAGGGCCGCAAGCAAGGTGAGGGGGGACCCTTTAACTGTTACAGTCAGGGCCCCCTGAGGCAGGGCCGCAAGCAAGGTGAGGGGGGACCCTACTAACTTACAGTCAGGGCCCCCTGACGCAGGGCCGCAAGCAAGGTGAGGGGGGACCCTATTAACTGTTACCCTCAGGGCCCCCTGAGGCAGGGCTGCAAGCAAGGTGAGGGGGGACCCTATTAACTGTTACACTCAGGGCCCCCTGAGGCAGGGCTGCAAGCAAGGTGAGGGGGGACCCTACTAACTTAACACTCAGGGCCCCCTGACGCAGGGCCGCAAGCAAGGTGAGGGGGGACCCTACTAACTTACACTCAGGGCCCCCTGACGCAGGGCCGCAAGCAAGGTGAGGGGGGACCCTATTAACTGTTACCCTCAGGGCCCCCTGAGGCAGGGCCGCAAGCAAGGTGAGGGGGGACCCTACTAACTTAACACTCGGGGCCCCCTGACGCAGGGCCGCAAGCAAGGTGAGGGGGGACCCCATTAACTGTTACACTCAGGGCCCCCTGACGCAGGGCCGCAAGCAAGGTGAGGGGGGACCCCATTAACTGTTACACTCAGGGCCCCCTGACGCAGGGCCGCAAGCAAGGTGAGGGGGGACCCTACTAACTTAACACTCGGGGCCCCCTGACGCAGGGCCGCAAGCAAGGTGAGGGGGGACCCTACTAACTTACACTCAGGTAGGGCTGGGCGATAAAACGATAACTATCGCGATAAATTATTTCCTCGAAATAAACATGAAACGTGGTCGCAAAGTTTCGATATATAGATTTTCCAAGCTTGGATATGAGCACACGCACTAACAACCAATCAGTGAAGGAGATGGCCGACAGCGGAAGGAGACCCGCGCTGCACCTCTGGGTAGAGAGGTAGGACTCAAGGCTGGCTAGGATAATTAGCTTGCACGGCGCTATTTTATATATTTACGTGCAGAGTGTGTGTGGAGTGAATTCTGATGCCACGGTTATAGTAGTGTGTTATACGGTGGACGTCGTTGCAATGTATTGGGGCGGAACAGAGTATTTTAGGGTCATATTTAGTACATTGTCATGGGATACACCGCTCGCTCTGGCTAACTGCTAATGTGCGCGGACTGATGACGACATCAACTCGAGACATTCGCAGCAGAAAAACAAGTCTATTAATAGCCCGTCCATCGGCGCCGGGCATAATAAGTTAATTAAACTTGACAGACATTATATCGACGATAGTCAAAATGTTGGTATCGTGACAACAGTACAACAGCAGCTTGACAACCGATATCCTTTGCGTCTAGTAGGCATGGACCAATGTGTGATTTTGGTGGTATGTGCTATTTGCACATATGTTTGTCCCTTAGTATGCACATAGTATAATATGCATGTAATAAATAGTTTGTAAATAAACTGTTACTTGAAACTTTTCACTGTGCTCCTAAATTTCTTTGTGTGCTCCTACATTTTTCATTTAGGAGCACATGTGCTCCTTGGGAAAACAGTTAGTGTAGAGCCCTGGCATCTAACGTCCTATATGCAGCCTCTTTGCTAACGTTGCCACAAAGTGTGTTGCACAGCTAGCTTAGCGTTGTCTAAAAGATAAAAACAGCATTTTGTGTTTTTGCATTTCCAAATCGTGCAAACATGTCGCCCGCCTTGAGTAGCGCTCATAGACTATTGATACGGACATGCCGTTCCATGAGCAGAGAAACTTGTTGCAGACAGAGTGCAGGTAAAGTAATTATACAAATGCTAACTGTTTTGACTGACGAGGCACATTAAGCTGTTTATATTGCTGTGCATTATGTCCACGGAGCGAGACGATCAAATGTTAGTGAGTGAGACTCCAGCACTGAAGTCATTCATGCCTGGACTGGATCTGGGAAGACGTGATCTGCTGCTGGTCTGAGCCGTGGTCCTAATAGCTGCTGGTAGGGCTGGACGATAAAACCATAACGATTATTATCGCGGTATATTTTGCTAATCGATATCTATTGATATTTTTTTTATATATTTTTTTGACCTGCAACAGGGACAGACTTGTCTTTCTTGCCTGCAACTTAAAGTAATGGCTTTGCTTGTCCAAATGACAATACTGACCAAATTGAGATTTATTTTTCTCTTGTCCATTTATTTTGTTTGCTTTCTAATTTAAAATACAGTTTGAAACCGTCTGTACACAGTAGGCTATGTGTGCTAGCAGAGCTAGTCTCCAGTCACGAGTCACGGTGCACATGTGCGGTGGTTTGTCCACCAAAAAAGTGCCAAAAGATAGAAAATAAACTAGCAGAGCCAGAACTGTTCAACTCCCCTGGAGCCACAGCCAGCAGAGAAGCCGGTTTACTTTAGCTTTTAAACCAGCTGCAGCCTGAGAACTGGAGTTTAAGTTCAAGTTCAAGTTTCTTTAATAGTTGTCATACAGAAGTACAGAATACTTTTATACAAAATGCTTCTTTCTGTTACGCTCCAGAGACTGCTAGACAAAAGATAAGTGAAATAAAATAAAATAGTATAGCATGTAAAAATAGAAGTCACGTACGTAGACACGGTGTTCAGTTTATACATATGTACAATGTTCGATGCAGAATAGAAGTAACTGAGTTACCATACAATATACTATGCAATATACTAATATACAATACTATATAGTGCAAAGCAGAAATGGGATGAGGTACAATTTAGGTACAATTTACAGTAAGGTGTACTGAGGTATGGGTTGTAGTGCAAATCCTTTACCAATAAATATAAAGTGTGTTTAGGTGTTCTAAAGTGGGTTCTGCAGTGCGTTTGTTTAAAGTGAGTGTGCGTGTGGATGTGTGTGCTGTGAGTGCATTTGATGGTTGTTGCATAGTGTTTATTGTTCGTTGAGCATCCTGATGGCCTGAGGATAGAAGCTTCTTCTGAGTCTCTCTGTGCTCGCCATGAGACTCCGGTATCGCTTGCCTGACCGCAGCAGTTCAAAGAGGCAGTTGTTTGGGTGGCTGGAGTCCTTGATTATTCTCTTAGCCTTACCCCTGCACCGCTTGTTGTAAATTTGTGAGGGGATGTAACACTAAAGATGGCGGCAACGACAAATAATTGCTGCAAAAGAATATATTTTGTAATACTTATAACAATATCGATATCGAGTGATATAACATTATCATGTCGTTATCGTGATATCATTTTTGGATCGCCCAGCCCTAGCTGCTGGTGGTCCTGATTGGTTGCTGTGTCCTCTCCGTGGTCCTGATTGGTTGCTGTGTCCTCTCCGTGGTCCTGATTGGTTGCTGTGTCCTCTCCGTGGTCCTGATTGGTTGCTGTGTCCTCTCCGTGGTCCTGATTGGTTGCTGTGTCCTCTCCGTGGTCCTGATTGGTTGCTGTGTCCTCTCCGTGGTCCTGATTGGTTGCCGTGTCCTCTCCGTGGTCCTGATTGGTTGCCGTGTCCTCTCCGTGGCCCTGATTGGTTGCCGTGTCCTCTCCGTGGTCCTGATTGGTTGCCGTGTCCTCTCCGTGGCCCTGATTGGTTCCCTGTGTCCTCAGGTCTCCTGGGCGCTGCTCCCACCCTGCCTCTGCTGACCAACCCTGCTCTCTCTGCTGCTCTGCTCCAACTGCTGCTCCAGAACCAGGCGCAGGCCCAGCAGGTGTCTGTCTGTCAACCTGTCTGTCAACCTGTCTCTCAAACTGTCTCTGTCTCTCAACCTGTCTCTGTCTCTCAACCTGTCTGTCAAACTGTCTCTGTCTCTCAACCTGTCTCACAACCTGTCTCTCAACCTGTCTCTCAACCTGTCTGTCTCTCAACCTGTCTCTCAAACTGTCTGTCTCTCAACCTGTCTCTCAACCTGTCTCTCAAACTATCTCTCAAACTGTCTCTCAACCTGTCTGTCTCTCAACCTGTCTCTCAAACTGTCTGTCTCTCAACCTGTCTCTCAACCTGTCTCTCAAACTATCTCTCAAACTGTCTCTCAACCTGTCTGTCTCTCAAACTGTCTCTGTCTCTCAAACTGTCTCTCAAACTGTCTCTGTCTCTCAAACTGTCTCTGTCTCTCAAACTGTCTGTCTCTCAACCCGTCTCTCAAACTGTCTCTGTCTCTCAACCTGTCTCTGTCTCTCAACCTGTCTCTGTCTCTCAACCTGTCTCTCAAACTGTCTCTCAACCTGTCTCTCAAACTGTCTCTCAAACTGTCTCTGTCTCTCAAACTGTCTGTCTTTCAACCTGTCTCTCAAACTGTCTCTGTCTCTCAAACTGTCTCTGTCTTTTAAACTGTCTCTCAAACTGTCTCTGTCTCTCAAACTGTCTGTCTCTCAAACTGTCTGTCTCTCAACCTGTCTCTCAACCTGTCTCTCAAACTGTCTGTCTCTCAAACTGTCTCTCAAACTGTCTCTGTCTCTCAAACTGTCTCTGTCTCTCAAACTGTCTCTCAAACTGTCTCTCAACCTGTCTGTCTCTCAAACTGTCTCTGTCTCTCAAACTGTCTGTCTCTCAACCAGGGTTTCCGTTAGAAAAAATTGTTGCCGGTCTCCGTGACCTGCAAGATTTCAACTACCGGACAAATGAGATTAATTCCGGTCATAGTTTATTGAGCTTTAAAACAATTGATAGGCAGGCTCATGTCATCCTCAAGGCATGTAGATTTATAATATTATTACTTAAAACTAGGCTACTTTTGCGTATACAGTCATTAATATATTCCAAATAAAATAAGTCCCTCGATACTCCGTCTCCGTGCTGCTGCTGACTTGAAATAAAATAGACCGCGTATGTGGCAGTCGGTCCGACACTGAACAGCAGTCTGTTATAATCACATTTTTATGAGCTAACGAATTCCGTTATATTGGACATTTGTATTAATTATATCAAGCGAAGAACTGAGAAAGCAGAGAGACTGCAACATTATCGTGGTTTGCGTGACTACTCTCTCCACCTCAATGTCACGCGGTCGAAAAGGGCGCTTGTCTATTGGACAGTGGAAATGTGTGTGTGGCTGCGATCCTGTGTGTGCGCGCGCGCGTGTGTGTGTGTGTCTGTGTGTGTACTGCGGAGCCCAGATCAGCGGAGCCGAGTTTTGACATGGCATTGATCCATTGTTCTATTGAAGCACATTACCTACCACCATCCTCTCGCTAAACAACTTGTAGACCACGGTGTTTTTATGAGTGCCCACAAGTAGCCGTTTTAATAATATAATAAGCCGCGCGCCTCGGTAATAATAATAAGCCGCGTTTTTTCTTCCTTCTTCCCAAGATGCACAGACATAGAGAGAGAGAGAGAGATAGATAGATAGATAGATAGATAGATAGATAGATAGATAGAGAGAGAGATTAGATGCAGTGTGCTTGTTTTGCAGTGAGTGCTGCGAGCAGTGGTAATAATAATCACTTCCTATATTTGGTTCGCGTTTGGTCCGATGAAGCGAACCGAGACCTACGTTTTTAAAGCTCTCGCTGACAACGTCGTTGTCATTATTAGAAGCAACGAGGAAACAAATGTAATGATCGTTTCGTTCATCGCATAGGCTATTTAATTTTAGCCTATTTTAATACAATTAAAATAATCAAATTGTGCTTAGACTCAGGGAATTATTTTCACCGGACATTAAGACCGGAGAAATTAAATATGTCGGACTTCAGGAGATTTTGCCGGACAAATACCGGTAATTACCGGCTAACGGAAACGCTGCTCTCAACCTGTCTCTCAACCTGTCTCTCAACCTGTCTCTGTCTCTCAAACTGTCTCTCAAACTGTCTCTGTCTCTCAACCTGTCTCTGTCTCTCAAACTGTCTGTCTCTCAAACTGTCTCTGTCTCTCAACCTGTCTCTCAAACTGTCTCTCAAACTGTCTCTGTCTCTCAAACTGTCTCTGTCTCTCAAACTGTCTCTGTCTCTCAAACTGTCTCTGTCTCAAACTGTCTCTCAAACTGTCTCTGTCTCTCAAACTGTCTCTCAAACTGTCTCTGTCTCTCAAACTGTCTCTCAAACTGTCTCTGTCTCTCAAACTGTCTCTCAAACTGTCTCTGTCTCTCAACCTGTCTCTCAAACTGTCTCTCAAACTGTCTCTGTCTCTCAACCTGTCTCTCAAACTGTCTCTCAAACTGTCTCTGTCTCTCAACCTGTCTCTCAAACTGTCTCTCAAACTGTCTCTCAAACTGTCTCTGTCTCTCAACCTGTCTCAACCTGTCTCTGTCTCTCAACCTGTCTCTCAAACTCTCTCTCAACCTGTCTGTCTCTCAACCTGTCTCTCAACCTGCCTCTCAAACTGTCTGTCTCTCAAACTGTCTCTCAACCTGTCTCTCAAACTGTCTCTCAACCTGTCTCTGTCTCTCAACCTGTCTCTCAACCTGTCTCTGTGTCTCAAACTGTCTGGCTCTTAAACTGTCTCTCTCAAAGTTGTGTCTCTCTCAAATGGGGTGTCTCTCAAACCCTCTGCTGGTATCATCTGTCTGTCTCTCAAACCCTCTGCTGGTATCATCTGTCTGTCTCCCTCTGCTGGTATCATCCAGGCCTTTACCTCCAGTCATTCACACATTCTTCCTCTTCCCTTCTCCTCTCCTCTCCTCTCTCCTCTCCTCTCCTCTCTCCTGTCTCCACTATCAGCAAGCCTTTCTGGGAAACCATCTTCTCTGGGCTCAGGTGCTGCACAATAAAGAGAACCGCCTAGTCCCTTGTGTGAGTGACTCTGGGTGTGTGTGTTTTCAGTGTGTAGATGTGTGGTGTGTGTGGGGTGTTGGTAGACCTGCTGAATAAAGAACTAGTGGCTGAATGGGTAAGTGCTCTGAGTGGTGTGCTGTGGTGCTGAGTGACCCGCTGTGTTCCGTCTCTTTGCCCACAACTAGGACCTGGTCTCTGCTGGCCAGCTGCCCGTAGCTCTGCACGAGGGAGGCACACATTCTATATAATGGCAGGCGATTGGTTTCATGGTTTTGGGACGAAGTATCTTAAGATGGACTGTGTACATGCATTGGGCGACTGTATTAAAGTTCAGTTTTTTATTTACATGAAGTGGTATGAAATACTAGCCAGTAGTGCGGCCGGTGCACTAGTGGGCCGGTTCCAAGCCGACTGGGCAGCTGGAGACGGGCAGGACACCTGATGACTCGGACTCTTCTCAGACTGACGTGGTGTCTTGGAACTAGTCCCAGTGCCTACAGTTACTACTTCACTAACCCTAACCCTACAGTTACTACGCATAACATTGGATAGAAAATGGGTTCAGGCTCGTTTCTGTATGGATTTGTTTGTAAAGGGGATGTTACTCCTGGGTTTGTGTAGGCACACGACAAGGAAAGTGTAGACCCACAATTAGGAACTTGTGGTGAGTAGGTCCTCTGCTGGTGCAGTACCAGCACAGACCTGCAGGGGGAACACACTCATTTTATACCAGAACTCTCACCACGGGACGCGTGTAGTCTTTTACCAACGCACTTGCAGTTCCGCGTTCGGGTTCCGCGATCTGATTTGCCAGTGACGTTTCTCTCGGAGCCAATCGCGTTACGCCTAGTTATGCCTCTAACTAGCTAACGCCTAGTTCTATCACTGGTTAAGCTTGGCGACTCTTTCGAAGTTGGTTAAGGTTAGAGTTTGGAATCAGGGCTGGTGGTCTATCACCCTGCTCTAAGACAAACTCTAACCTTAACCAACTTCAAAAGAGTCGCCAAGCTTAACCAGTGATAGAACTAGGCGTAATGTGATTGGCCAGTGACGTTTCTCTCAGAGCCAATCAGATCGCGGAAAACGGCATGTGCGTTGGTAAAAGACTACATGCCCACGGCACTCGCTAAGTAAGCTAATGGCTACACTCCTGGACAGCATTTCATACAAACTAAAATCCCCAACTATCTAGGGCTGAGCCCAAACTTTCAAACCTTCGTTCGTTACGTTGGCATTCGAATTCTAAATCAAACATTCTAAAAAATATATATATAAATAATAAAAAATACAAATATTTTTTTCTAGGTTTTTCTTCACAGTTGCAGATAAACTAGATTAGGCTACACTAATATTATAGTATATATATTTTTTTGTTATATTCATTAACACATCCACCGCCATTCACGCTGTAACACGTTATTGCACGCCATGCTTTGACCGCCAGACCACGCTGTACAGCGATATTGAGATCAATATTTCATTTTTTTGCCATGGCATTCATAATTCATATATACACCTCCGGCGCTGCAGCTGGACCCTACGGCTCAATACAACGACAGCTCAATACCGCCGCCTGGTGGATGGTCGGGCGTGGGAGGTGTGCGTCGATTAAATTCATCCGGCCGTCAGACATTGTCGCAAGACTCCCGACAAACACTATGTACATAATGGATCGCTTTATAAACTTAATAATCGATATGATTTCGGCGTTTATTGCGACATACAAACCGGAAATGGACCTAGGCGATCGACGTCCTATACTTGGGATCTTTCACCGCCAGTCTCTTTGACGCACGGTAAGAGGACGCTAACGTCATTTTCAGCCCAATTGTTCATTCATTTCACTGCAAACCGATCTGATCAATATATCACCCATACTACATAAAGCATTTACTGACGATCACGGAATTATAAACGACCCCCCCCCCCCCTTTCCTCCGCTCATGATGACTCATAACGTATTGGATCATATACAGTTGAATTTTTTTATATAGCGTGTATCGGGAATAAACGGCAATCGATAATCTATATATGCGTTTAGGCCTATAACTCACGTTCTATGAATTACTGCAGAAAACGATAAACACACTTATATTCTAGAAGGTATTTTTGTATGAATGAAAAAGTATAACGTTCCTACATCCTGAACGATGGATAATCGATGTTGAATGGGCCATAGTAATGTCAATTTAGCAATATAATTTAAAAAGTTATAGCCCTGCAAAGAAGGTGATCATCAAAGTTGATTTAGTTGGGCTTGGGCTTCTCCCTGGGCTGGGTCTGGAAAGTTGATTAAAAAAAAAAAAAAAAAAAAAAAACGTATTGAATCACTATTCAAATTGCGGATTTAGTTTGAGGATATTTAAAAATATCTATATATAATTTTTTTTATAAACGAAGGTTCAAATGTCCGTTAGAAAAACCCTGACGAAGTTCGAATCCCAAAAACAGGCTTCGGGGAGACAGCCTTACAACTATCCCTTTTTAACGATGCCTCTTGTTTTTCTGAAGATCGGTCAGAAAATATTTACTTGCTCTGTGGCTACATTTGTACCAAAAGGCTTTCCCACGATCTGTGCCAGTTCAGTATCTGCCCATATGGACTGATGTTGGCATCTGCCTGGAAAGCCTGGTTAGGGTGCGTCCCTGGGTTAGGGTGTGTCCCTGGGTTAGGGTGCGTCCCTGCTCTGTGTGTGTCTGTGTGATACTAACTCACTCCTCTCCTCTCCTCAGGCGGGCCTCCTCGGGGACCTGAACCCTCTGGCTGCTCTGCCTCTCCAGCACGGAGGCCACATCCTCGGGGACCTGCCTCCAGGTTTGGCCTCTTCGTCTCTACAGCCTCTTGTATTGATCCTCCAATCACAACTCTCTCTGATACAAGAGGGCAGTGTTTGCGATTGATCAATTGCTTTGCTACGTAACATCTGTGATCATCTTTGTCCGTCAATCACGTTAATTTAGTCTCTGTGCATTGTGAGTGGTGTTATGTTCATCATGCAGTAGGTTTAGGCCTTATGTAAGTTATGGTTCAATACATTTCCCATGTAGAAGAATGTCTGCACTCTGCAGCCACAAGTTTCACGCAAAGTACTGCATGCGCTCCTCCTTTGGTGATGTGAATCATGTGGGTGGCGCAGTGGACTAAGCGCTCGTCACCAACGCGAGAGACACTGGTATCGAATCCGGCTGTCGGCGTTGCCTCCGGCTTGGACGGCCTTCATACTGGCTCGATTGGCACAGTCAGCGGGAGGGAAGTCGATGGGTGGTATTCTGGTCGTTGTAAACAGCGACTCCTACAGTTCGGTCGGGGCGCCTGCACAGCGAGGGAAGGATCTCTAGGAGAGGTAGTGTGACCTTCCACACGTTACACTCTCCCAGTGAGAGTCCGCGCTGCCAGGTGAAAAGAAGCGGTGGGCTGGCTACACATGTGTCGGAGGAAGCATGTGATAGTCTCCGCCCTCCCAGACCCACGGTAGGGGGTAGAGTGAGCAACGACCAGGAAGGGGAGTGGGAATTGGCATAACGACTAACATTGGGAGGGGAGGAAAAGGAGGAAAAGATGATGATAAAAAAAATATTTGAATCATGATTTTTCTCTAAGAATTGAGATCACTATTCTCTCACACGATTCTTATTTTTTCAATATAATCGTTTATTGCACTCTTTTCTTAAACAGACAACATAATATGAAAGTGCTTGACTTAAAACTTTAACATAACTAGGGATGGGTACTGAATTCTGTACTTTTAAAGGTACTTACCGAAATACGTCGCTACTACAGAGTATCGATTCACGTGAGATACAGTTAAAAAAAAAAAAATCGAAACATTACCAAAAACATAAAAGAGATTTAAAAAAATTACAGAATAACTCTAGTCAGAATCGTCATCTAAAAGTTAAGTAAAAAGTTTTATATATATATCGTCATAATTTAGAAATGAGATTGCATAAGTCTATGAATCGTGCAGCCCTAGTTGGAATGTGCCTTTAGTGTTGTGCCTTGGTGCGTTCTCTCTGTAAAGCGGTGGTCTTCTGCCCGTAGGCGCTGTGGTCCCGGGCCTCGGCCTGCAGACGGACCCCCTGGGCCCCATTAAAGCCCCTGGGTCTCTGGGCAGAGCTCTGGAGTCCCCCACAGCAGGGTGCCGGTTCTCCCAGACCCCCTCCCCCACTCTGCAGTGCCTGTCCCTGCCTCTCCTGAGTGGGCTGATGGGGCCAGAGGGCCTCACTCCACCAGGGGTGAGATATACTTGCAATACTTCACCGTCTGCCAGATCATCACTCTCTTTTATCCAAAACAAGAAACCTCAACGATGGCCTTTCCTCCCAAATCAGGTGTCCATCCTGGGAGATCCTCCCAAAGAAGGCCACCTCCCCCAGAGCTTCATGAATGTCCACAACCTGTTCCCCTCAGGTGAGACGCTGCTGATCGCTTCGGTTAATCCAATTAATTTGATACTTTATAGTTGATTAATCAAATTTTAAATGCATATCAATATTTGTAATACGGTATGTTCAATTCAAATGGATTTTGGTATGAGTGAATCAATGAATATACATTGAATGAAGTTTATTTCTAGCCATTTAGCATATACAAAAAAACAACCCACAAATCAAATTACAAGTTTGCCCTGAAAAGGTTAGGGCTGAAGCTACAAGCTTGTAAATGCCCTAACCCAGTGCATCATCTTAAATGTATTGTTGATCTTCGTTATCAACAAAAAAATATAATTGACGACAATCAGACATTTAAACAATTGATCTAATACATTTTGTTTTTCGAAACACATGGTTAACCATCCACGGCATACTTCTCAAGAATAAGTTGTTTTAACTTTTTGAAATGAGCAGTATTTTTACTTTCTTTTAACTCCTCTGGTAGACTATTCCACAACTTCGCCCACAGACAGATATGCACATGCTCTTCAATATGTTGTGTACAGTCTGCTGTTTTAAGTTATATCCCCCTTCTATCTATGAATCTTTTGGATGTTGTCTGGTAATAAATTGTCTTTCTTTTTATTAGTCTTTCTTACATTTCCTAATGGAAAATTTGTTTCTTTGTCTTTACTTCGTGTTCTGTTTCTTACAGGCATTTAACAAACTGCTTGTGAACCAGGGTCTAACCGAGTGATCTGTTTATTTAACAAACTGCTTGTGAACCAGGGCCTAACCGAGCGATCTGTTTGTTTAACAAACTGCTTGTGAACCAGGGCCTAACCGAGCGATCTGTTTGTTTAACAAACTGCTTGTGAACCAGGGCCTAACCGAGCGATCTGTTTATTTAACAAACTGCTTGTGACCCAGGGCCTAACCGAGCGATCTGTTTATTTAACAAACTGCTTGTGAACCAGGGCCTAACCGAGCAATCTGTTTATTTAACAAACTCCTTGTGAACCAGGGCCTAACCGAGCGATCTGTTTATTTAACAAACTCCTTGTGAACCAGGGCCTAACCGAGCGATCTGTTTATTTAACAAACTCCTTGTGAACCAGGGCCTAACCGAGCGATCTGTTTATTTAACAAACTCCTTGTGAACCAGGGCCTAACCGAGCGATCTGTTTATTTAACAAACTGCTTGTGAACCAGGGCCTAACCGAGCGATCTGTTTATTTAACAAACTGCTTGTGAACCAGGGCCTAACCCAGCGATCTGTTTGTTTAACAAACTGCTTGTGAACCAGGGCCTAACCGAGCGATCTGTTTGTTTAACAAACTGCTTGTGAACCAGGGCCTAACCGAGCGATCGGTTTATTTAACAAACTGCTTGTGAACCAGGGCCTAACCCAGCGATCAGTTTGTTTAACAAACTGCTTGTGAACCAGGGCCTAACCGATCTGTTTGTTTAACAAACTCCTTGTGAACCAGGGCCTAACCCAGCGATCAGTTTATTTAACAAACTGCTTGTGAACCAGGGTCTAACCGAGCCATCTGTTTGTTTAACAAACTGCTTGTGACCCAGGGCCTAACCGAGCGATCTGTTTATTTAACAAACTGCTTGTGACCCAGGGCCTAACCGAGCCATCTGTTTGTTTAACAAACTGCTTGTGACCCAGGGCCTAACCGAGCCATCGGTTTATTTAACAAACTGCTTGTGACCCAGGGCCTAAACGAGCCATCGGTTTATTTAACAAACTGCTTGTGAACCAGGGTCTAACCGAGCGATCTGTTTCTTCCTGCTTTGTTGCGCTGGACCGTTTCTTTCATACAGCAACACATCAGCATCCGCTGCTTCATACACATTTCTCCAATCTTGAGACGACGGTTTACTTTTAAAAGCATTAATGTTTTCGTTAGTTCTTCTTACTCTCCTCCGACTAATTACATCATATATTACAAACACCGGCAGGTGGTCACTGATATAGTTTTTTAATAATCTAATTGTTGCTGAGTGGGATGTTACTCTACTGGGTTTGGTGATGATGGGATATAAGCTCATGCTATACATTGCATTATAAAACGCAGCCCGGCGCCGACGGACGAGATCAAAGTGCAGCGTTGTGCGATAAAATGCGTACTTTTAACGTTACATTTTTTCTGTAGTTGATTAATAGAAATGAATGCGATAAAGTCCCAGCCCTAATTAAAATGTATCGTCGTCATACAGTACAACAAAAATAAGTTTGGCATCCAACCAGAGTGCAAATGTAACTGTAAAGTGCAATATACAATGTAAAGGTGATTAAACTGGTTATAAAATATATAAATGAGTACTACTTTAATGGTGCTAATCGGATGTATGGACAGGGTTGTAGTATTAATATGTACAGTGATACAGGTATAAAGATTAGATTCAAATGTATTGTCATCATACGGCACAATTACAGTACAACGAAAAGTTTGGCATCCAACTGAGTGCAAAAAGCCAATATCGAACATCCCAAGTTATTAGGGCCGTCTTAAATACTTCGAAGCTTCGCTCGATGGGCATGGGATTTGAATGTTTATTTATTTTTTTGTTTTTTTGCAAAATCAACTCTGCCTCTCCTTGTTAACTACAACAAGCAATGCTGTTTGTTATTTAAGATGAGGTCGGACTCGGCACTCACAGATTTGTGTTCATTGTGCTGCTTTTATAAAGCCTCAAATGACGGCTTACAATATTTCATGAAAGCAAAGTGTTTAGTTTGTCGATTTAAAAAGGTTTAAACTTTACAGCACTGACAAAGTTGAACAAAGTGCTGTACAAGTCCCACAACATAAAAAAAATGATTTATAATTTGTTTCCCGTAACTTAGAATTAAAATCAAATCTCGGCCCCGAAGCTTAGAATTCCAAAAAATAAAAATCGAAGGTCAGCCCTACTACGGTAGTTATATGCGCATGTATAGAAGGAGGTATATTGAGATGGATGTCTTGTCTGCTTCCCACCAGCAGGGGCGAACTGTAGACCCCACCCCTACAGGAAGAGGCCCACTCTCTGCAACCTGTCCAACCAGCGCATCAGTCAGAGCGCCAGCTACAACCTGCGCTACCAGGAGTCCTACACCCCCGACTACCTGTCTCTCCACCAGGTAGGTAGCCTCCACTACCAGGAGTCCTACACCCCAGACTACCTGTCTCTCCACCAGGTAGGGAGCCTCCACTACCAGGAGTCCTACACCCCAGGTGCTCCCTCAGATCAGAACCAACACACCCCTGGTGCTCCCTCAGATCAGAACCTACACCCCCCTGGTGCTCCCTCAGATAAGAACCTACACACCCCAGGTGCTCCCTCAGATCAGAACCTACACACCCCTGGTGCTCCCTCAGATCAGAACCTACACACCCTGGTGCTCCCTCAGATCAGAACCTACACCCTGATGCTCCCTCAGATCAGAACCTACACCCCCCTGGTGCTCCCTCAGATCAGAACCTACACACCCCTGGTGCTGCCTCGGATCAGAACCCATGGTTATAACCAACCTGACCAGATGTACTCTAAGCCTTTACCCTCCTGGTTGGCAGCAGGTCTGAACCTGTATTAAAGGTCCAGTTCCCTGGCTGCGTGTTGCTCTGATGCCCAGCTGGTGTTTGTGCCCTGTAGGACCCCCTGGCCCACCTGTACGAGCAGCAGGAGAACCTGGACACCGGGGCCTTGGCAGGGTTCGGTCAGCAGGTAACTCGTTTACACCGTTTATCCTCTAGTTTTATATTCGGACCTGATACTATTGTTGCCTATATTCATGTCTTTCTGCAATGACCCTGCCCATACCTGTACCCCCCCCCCCCCCCCGAGGGGCTCGGTAAGTAAAGGAACATCTTCTCTCATGTATCTCCAGTTATCTCGGCAGCCGGACTACAGCGACCGCTCCTCCCACTACGGCTACCCTCCCAGCCCCCCCCTGGCCTCCTACTTCAGCTCTGGTCCCGCGGGGCCCGGCAGCCAGCCCGCCACACACCTCAACAAGGTCAGTGAGCTGCAGCCACCTGGGAAGTGTAGTTTTATTTTATTTGAAAGCCCTGGGTCTCTTCTCTCAAAAGACTACGCTCAAGTTAGTCGTCCTCGCGTCTAAACGCCTTTTTCCGACTACTGAGATTTCTATAAACTCATATTTCACTAACACTTAAAATCATTGGTAAACAAACGTAGTGCTGAAAATATACGTGTAATGGCTTCTTGTAGGTCAACCAGGTAGTGTCTTTAACACGCACATTCCAAAGAAATCCAAAACGAGATCCAAGGTATTATGAATTAAATTATAGATTTATTTTAAGCATCTAAATAAAACACCAAAAGAAAGATTCCAATACTCATAAATAATAGTATTCTAACACTGATGTGGTTTAAAGAAAAATGTATGACCTGGCACCTTCACCAAACATTTTTACCATGCCTAGGCCTTCTCTTCCTGCTCATTAAACCACCTGAGATTCCAAGAGTCCCCGCCCCCCACTCTCAACATGCACTACCGGCCTTTGGATACTAGGTGGGGTAGATGACTACAGAGGGGCAGAAACAAAATGTAAACAAATGATAGATACACTAAGAACACAATAGAATGGCTCCAACATACCGGCCCCTAATTGCCAAGCAAGGCAATTATCAATAGAAATGGAGCCCATATAATATAAGCAGCAATTACCATGAAAACTAGTTTATATATATATTCGGCTGTAAGCTCAAGTCTTGGAATGGTAGTCTGCTTTAATGGAGACACTCTAGCTTTCCCCATAACGAAGGCAGTATGTATATCATCCTTGTCACTTGTGAAGCGTAGGTAGGTCACTGTCCCATACCCTGCTTCACTGGCATCACAGAAATGATGTAACTGGGCTGTCTTTATCTCAAAGTCTCTTGGTAGGAAACATCTGTCCACATAGAATGCATCTAGCTGGTGCAATTCGGTTTGCCATCTGTGCCACTGTTGAGCAATCGTGTCTGGAACGTCTGCATCCCAGCCACATCCGATCCTACACAAATTCTGTAGAATTATCTTGGCAGTTAGTATGACTGGAGACAGAAATCCCAGGGGATCGTACACAGAGCTGACAACTGAGAGGATGCCTCGTCTTGTAGTGGGCTGTTCTTTTACTGCCATGTTGAAGTTGAACGTGTCAAGGTCAATGTTCCATTGGGCTCCTAGAGCTCTTTCCATAGGGAGACTCTCCCTATCCAAGTCAAGGTTTTTTACCTCTTTGGCCTTGTCCTCTTCAGGAATCCGAGAGAGTACAGAGCGACAATTGCTTATCCATTTGGTCAGCTTGAATCCTCCCTTGGAACACACCTCCTTGAGGCCTTGATACAGTGACAAGGCCTGACCTTCGGTTTTGACGGACTTCAAACAGTCATCCACATAAAAGTTCTCTTTGATGTTATTGATTACCTCCTGTGGAAAGTCATCCTGATTGTCATCCGCAGTATTCCTCAGTGCGAAGGTGGCACAGCTTGGAGATGATACGGCAACGAACAGGTGCACAGTCATTCTGTACTCGACAAGCTCTTGGCTGATGTCACCATTAGGCCACCAGAGGAAACGCAGCAGGTCAACATCTTCATCTGCTACCTTTACCTGGTGGAACATTCCTTCCACGTCAGCCATGAGGGCAATTTGACTCTGGCGAAAACGGAGGAGCACGCCGATGAGGGAGTTTGTTAAATCAGGTCCTTGGAGAAGTTCTTGATTCAGGGATGCACCCCGGAAAGATGAGGCACAATCAAACACAACACGAATTATTTTCTTTCTTGGATGAATGTGGAATGTACCACACTTTCCCGCCGTCACGTTTTACTTGCTCTTGGGGAACCATTTCAGCATATCCTTTGTCGATAACATCCTGAAGAAAGCCTTTGTACTCCTCAAAGAATGTGTTATTCTTTTTGAACTTTTTCAAGAGGTGCAGTGCTCGCTGCTCCGCCAATGGGCGATTATTGGGCATCTTTACATCCTTCTTCCGAAAGGGTAGTTTCAAATGATAGTGCCCATCTTTTAGCATAGCAGAGCTGGACACAATCTGCATGAACTCTTGGTCTTCCATGGACATCTCGCTTTTGTCTGTATCATGCTGCTCTAGAAAGTCTTGATTATACTGCTTGATTAGCAGTTCCTCCACTCTTTCAATGGATGTACGGTTGACACTAATGCTAGGATGACCACATTCATCCAGTGTTGGAGCCAGATTCAGTCCTTAATATTTATTTAGTTAAAAATATGAAGCAATATTGTTTGGAAAACGATTTGAAATGAACTTGATTGATAACATCTTTTATTTGTTATGACTTGGATGTGTGTTGCTTCAACAACATGGAGGCGTGTCTGGTCCAGCCCATTTTGAACCGGTGATTACAGCACCTTAGTGTGTGAACTCACTTTATCAATGGACTGGTGCGCTAGTAAAAAACATGACACTGGAATGTAAGGCATGCAGCCCAGACGGTTTTTGACCGTCGCAAGCGCTATGGATTTGGAACTTTAGAAATTGGAAACAGGACACCATGCAACGGGAATAAGCCAGCACACCTCCACGTCATCCGGTAGGAACCCATTCACGCTAAACAAAGCTTCAAGTAAATGACAATAAATACTCTTTTCTATAAACCAAACAATTCATCTGTTTTCTTACGGAAAAGCGCATGCGCGCGTCAACCAAGGCTGTGGATCTCACATCCAGGCCGATGTTATCATGGAGTGGCCCATTGACCACCCATCCAAGGAGAGTCTTTATAGCGTAAGGCCCATTACCTTCACTGCTGACGATTCTCCATGGTTCCAAAGCCTTAGGTGTGTTGACACCAATCAGTAGCTCAACATCGGCATCAATTTGCATTAACTCAACATCCATTAGATATGGCCACTGTCGGATATCGTCTTCTGTAGGAATGTTGTCCTTTGTGACAGGAATGCTTTGTTGAGTATAGCAGTCTGGCAATTGCAGGAAAGAATCACTCAAGAGCAGCCACTTCTAGTCCAGAAACTTTAAAACTGGGAACAAGCCTCGACTGCCTGGTATCTTGGCCCATTGTTGTCGGAATTATCTCCACCTTTTTTCCTGTAGCATTTAGCGTCGTCATCAACTTTTCAGTACAAAATGTACCGGTGCTTCCATTGTCCAGAAAGGCATATGTGTGCACAATCTTGCTTCCTTTCGAGAGCTTTACCTGAACTGGTACAATGGCAAGCGCACATTCTTTGTTACCGGCCCCAGTAGAGCCGCTGAGATCTAGAGAGACCATTGCACTGGTTACTGGAGCTTTGTCTTTAGTAGCTTCTTTTGAAACATTTACCTCTGCTTGCATGCTTCCTTTATTTTCAACTTCTCTGTGCAACAGAGTGGGGTGGTTTCGCTGGCATTGTTGACGGGTCATGCGCTTCTGACAGTTCTTGCTCATATGTCCCCTTGTGAGACATCCAAAACAGTCCTTTGCTTCTGAGAAACTCAACTTTCTCCTCGTTTGGTCTGTTTCAACTTCTGACAGAATTCCAATGCATGCCCATTATCACAAAGTGCAGCGTTTTTTTAGAAGCATCCACTATGTTGTCCTGTTCTTTGTTTCTAGTCAGACTTGACTCTACAACTTTTTCTGGTATAGCAGTTATCTTTGTTGCAAAACTGCTCCCTCTGCTGGACGGTTTAGCTTTTTGCGTTGAGTCTGTATACTTAGGCTTTGTACCTGGTTTTTGAGTTGCAAAGTCTTGAATGTCCCCAAAGACTGGGTCCAATGCTATTCTGGCTTGCTTCTCCACAAACTTTACTAGATCTCCAAACCTGGCTCTTCTTTCGTATCTTTCCTGAAAGTCACACACGGCTGATCTCCATTTATCACGGAGCTTGAATGGTAACTTTGAGACGATGGTTCTGAGATGCGTTGGATTTTCCAACTCCATCATGTGCTCCATATCCTGCATTGTATTACAACAGCCTCTCAAAAACAGTGCATAGGAATGCAAACCATTACCATCTTCTGCTCTAAGGACTGGCCAGCTCAGGGCTTTATCCATATAGGCAGTTGTTATTTTCATCTCATTGCCAAAGTTTAACTGAAGCTGTTGTCTTGCTTTGTTGTATCCTCTTGTAGGATTCATGTGTAAACAGCTGTGAATGAGTTCTCTCGGTTGGCCTGTTGTGTACTGCTCCAAATAGTAAAGTCTGTCTTGGTAACAAAGCATGTTATCGGTTTTACTCTCAATCCCATGTTGGAAGGCTTTAATGAATGACCTATAATGAGTGGGTCACCACTAAACACTGGTATGTCTCTTGTTGGCAGTAGAGAGCTCTGCTGTTGCTTTATCAGGAATTGAGTGATGTCATTTTGTCTTTGGATAGCATTAGCAAGAGCATTCTGGTTATTGTTCACATCATCCTGTCTGTAACCTGCTCTTTGAGAGTCAAATACATTGGCACCTCCTGTATTGGTCAATGGTGTTTGTCTCAAGCTTGTATGCAGAGCAGGAGAATGGGGCCTTGATTTGCAAAGACTTGGTCTCCCTTTTGGAATCATGTATTCAGTGGCATTGGATACATCCTGTAATGCTGGAGGATGTTTGTGTTAACGATGGTTTGTATTCATGAAAATTATTTTGCTCACTTCCATTCCAACTTGCTTTGCCATCCAGTGATGTTCTTATTCTTGCCTGAGCAAGAGAGGATTTTTCACCCTCTTCCAGTTCCACAATCTTTATTTTTGCAATTGAAGCAGCCAGCTCAGCTTCAATTTCCAGTGCTTCTCTTTGTGATTTTAGTCTGGATTCTTCCATATCAAGCATGCGTTTCCTTTGCAAAATTGCAGCTTTAGCCTCCAAAGCAGCATGCTCAGCCTTTGCTCTTAGTCTAGCAGATGATGCTTTTGATGTTATGGATGCATGTGACTTTGTGCTAGATCTGCTTGAAACAGCAGAGATGCTGTCATGGGGATGAATCATATCCTGTAGGTTTGAATCCTCTTTCAACTTTACAGCACATTCTGATGTAACATCAACATCAACATTTAAGCCCAAATTACTTGGCAAGTCATGGTTATCGGCATCCTTATCATCAAACTCCAGCACGCCATGCACCCACATGTTAACTTGACTAAGAAAGTCTTTGAAATCCAAGAGCTTTGGTTCAAACCAGCTGGCATGATCAGCCTCTTTTTCCTCTTCAGGCAACATGTGCTGCACAGCCACTTGCATCTCCATAAATGCTGACAACAGATCATTGAACATGCAAACATGATAGTCCATATCATCTTTCTTGTCTTTTTTCATGAGTGTGATGATTTCATTCTTTTTCTTTGTCAACATGCCCAGCCTACTTCGCCGAGTGCCAATCAACTTCCATAACATTTCCTCATGACTGGATTTAGCAGCATCGGCCATTTTGATTTCCAGTCGCAGCTCTTTGTTCCAAACATCCAATTCAATACAGCATTTCCAGTGAGGCTTTACTTGTAAATCCATTCACAGTTGTGACATCATGATTCTGTGACATTTGTGACATTTGCTTCCAACAACAGATTACTTGTAGACAGTTGATGAGCATCTTTGGTTCTTCATTAACTTGATTTACTTGTAAATTCATTACATCATGATTTCCATTGAGCTTCAAAACACTTGCTGTTAACAACAGATGAATGGTAGACAGTAGATGAGCATCTTTGGTTCTTCATTAACTTGATTTACTCAGTGTTTTCATTGTTGTCCTTGATTTACTCACTGTTTTCATTGTTGTCTGTATTGTTCCAAGTTCAACTCCATTGTGTGGAATTCCATCCATGGTAGAATTTTTCTTTAAACTTTAATGTAATGGCTTCTTGTAGGTCAACCAGGTAGTGTCTTTAACACGCACATTCCAAAGAAATCCAAAACGAGATCCAAGGTATTATGAATTAAATTATAGATTTCTTTTAAGCATCTAAATAAAACACCAAAAGAGAGATTCCAATACTCATAAAATGATAGTATTCTAACACTGATGTGGTTTAAAGAAAAATTTATGACCTGGCACCTTCACCAAACATTTTTACCATGCCTAGGCCTTCTCTTCCTGCTCATTAAGCCACCTGAGATTCCAAGAGTCCCCGCCCCTCACTCTCAACATGCACTACCGGCCTTTGGATACTAGGTGGGGTAGATGACTACAGAGGGGCAGAAACAAAATGTAAACAAATGATAGATACACTAAGAACACAATAAGAATGGCTCCAACAATATGCTTTGACAGGGTCTTTACTCGTCTACATTTGAAAAAGAAACGCAACATTAATACGTTCTGTATTGATGGATTTATGGCCCGTGAATATTATTGCGAGAGATAATTCATACATATTATGAAAGCCAATGTGTGTTGTTTAGAATCTGTCCAGTGCTACAAGCTGGAGGGGGTAGCGACAATCCGACAAGTCTCTGCGGGGGTCTAAACCCTATTCGTAGCACTTTCGTATTCGTATCATATACACACCCACTCTGTCTCTGAGTGTGTGTGACGTAGCTGCAGTGACTAGTTCTCTGGAGAACCGGGATAATTACAGCCATACAATCTAGCAAGAATTAAACCTATTTACAAGTCGTATTACGTTTTGCAAATAAGGAAACGTATGTAGAACAGTTCAAAGCACTCAAAAATGTCATTTCTCTATTTTAACAGATTTCTGAAATGCGTGACACTTTGGGTATTTCTGAGGAATCCTCTCTGCGATTTTCACACTTTGTTCTACGGCATGCCCGACCCCTCTTCCACCCGGAGCCTGTTTTCAGAAAATCTGCCTAAAATACACAAGTAAATGGAATATTGCTCCACTTCTACACGGTCCATTTGCATATTCTTGGTATCTAGGGACATCTATGGACCTCAGTGAATGTATTTATTCCCAGTGTAAATATTGTGTCTATTACTAGGCTTGCTTAAATTGTGATGAAACAAAGGAGAATATGAATTATGATTTCTTTGACGGTGAATAACATCATGCTAGAAATGACCAAACATTAAAAACTGATCTCGTTCAGTACCTTCTTGAGATCATGTGTACAAAAAATCTAAGGAAATGAATAAAGGGAAGATGATTAAACGGAAGGTTCTGTAGAGTGTACAGTACTGAATTCTCCTATCCGGACCAATGCAATTTGAAATATTATTATAGAATAGCAGGCTTATAAATTACCTTATTATAGCCAATTCGCACATTTATATATATTATCTTTCAAATGCCCGAGTTCAATTTGGATTTAGTATCACCAGGCGTGCATAAGAACAGATAATGAAATCTACTGTACTTTTTTATTTTCACCACAGTGCAACCGTTTTGAAACTAATTTCAGATCTAATTGTTGCTGCATGCTAACGATAGGGAAGAGAAACGGAGTTTCAATATTTGTCAAACGTTACCTTTTGTGGTAGAATTATCCCCAATAAGAGTTATTGAAATAATTCATACAGAACTATGAACCTTGAACCCCATAGAATCTTACAGGAAGTGTAGTTTAAAAAAATTCCAACGCAGATCCAGACCGCCTGAATACTTTTACCAACGGATTTCCAGTTCCGCGTTCTGCACTCTGATTGGCCACTGACGTTTCTGGTCGCGCCAATCGTGTGACGCCTGTTTCTCTCACCGGTTAAGCTTAGGCACTCTTTCGAAGTTGGTTAGGTTAGTTTGTCTTAGAGCAGGGCGATAGAACACCAGCCCTGATTCCATACTCTAACCCTAACCAACTTCGACAGTCGCCTAAGCTTAACCAGTGATAAACTAGGCGTTAGGTAGTTTGCTGCTGGTCGAGGCGGAAATGGGCGCGTCACGCAATTGGGAGCACATGTCGCATGACCAGAAACGTCAGTGGCCAATCAGATCGCACCAGAAACGTCAGTGGCCAATCAGATTGCAGAACGCGAACGCGGAACTGGAAATCCGTTGGAAAAAATAGACTCATCCAGACCTCTGAATGTCGGCTGCAAAATGGCCGCGATTCAAGGTTTTACAAAATGGTCGCCTCTCGTGGAATATAGACATTTCGAAGAGGAAAATCTATCTATATAATACTTTAACCTATTCCTAAACTAACGTATTGATGATAAAAATATACATTCTAAATGCTGTTGTGACATGGTTAGGATGTTTATACTTGAATACGTTTGAAATAAAAATCGCTACTTTTATAGAATAGTCTGGAAATGATTGATTTATGACCAGATGTCATTTGCGGTCCACCGACGGGAAGAGGTTAAGAGGTTAACATTATCCTCACTTGTCTCTACAGGCTGTAGGCATGCCTCCTGTGAGCCACACCCTCAGCTACCCGCCTGGGCTGGGGAACGGGATGAAGGTGATTATTCTTCTTTCTGCTCCCCTGTCGTTAATATAATTCAGCCCCATTGACGTCCACTAGCCTTGCTAATATAATTCAGCCCCCTTGACGTCCACTAGCCTTGCTAATATAATTCAGCCCCCATGACGTCCACTAGCCTTGCTAATATAATTCAGCCCCCTTGACGTCCACTAGCCTTGCTAATATAATTCAGCCCCCTTGACGTCCACTAGCCTTGCTAATATAATTCAGCCCCCTTGACGTCCACTAGCCTTGCTAATATAATTCAGCCCCCTTGACGTCCACTAGCCTTGCTAATATAATTCAGCCCCCTTGACGTCCACTAGCCTTGCTAATATAATTCAGCCCCCTTGACGTCCACTAGCCTTGCTAATATAATTCAGCCCCCTTGACGTCCACTAGCCTTGCTAATATAATTCAGCCCCCTTGACGTCCACTAGCCTTGCTAACATAATTCAGCCCCCTTGACGTCCACTAGCCTTGCTAATATAATTCAGCCCCCTTGACGTCCACTAGCCTTGCTAATATAATTCAGCCCCCTTGACGTCCACTAGCCTTGCTAATATAATTCAGCCCCTTGACGTCCACTAGCCTTGCTAATATAATTCAGCCCCCTTGACGTCCACCTGCCTTGCTATCCCATAATACTAAAGGTGTTTACGTCTCGCCTGTACTGACTGTACCGTCTCGCTCCACAGACGCCCATCGGGGGCCACAAGAGGCTGTTCTCCCGCCTCATCCCCTCCCCAGAGCCCAGCCCGGAGGGAGGCTACGTGGGCCAGCACTCCCAGGGCCTCGGCGGCCACTACGCAGACTCCTACCTGAAGCGTAAGCGTATCTTCTGACCCTGACGGCCCCGGAGCCAGGTGCCGTCTACAGCCAGGACCCCACGGCTCCCCAGAGCCTCCGGTCCAGTGATTCCTCTCCTGTGCTGCTCCTTGCGACCCCTGGAGGGCGCTGGGGAGCGCAGCCTGTTGCTGTCCAGACAGTCGTGTGTGCCGTCTACGGGAGTTTTTGATGTGTTGTTTTTATCCTCCTTTCTTTTGTATATATGAGTTCAGTGAGTTAGTAAATTAAGTTTTTAACCTTTTTTCTTAACATTTTTATGAGATTCTTGTTGAATACTTTTGAGTATCTTGTACCATAGGAAATTGTGAATAAGCTCACGAGGTCTTTTGCTCTTAATCAGGTTTTTTTTCCCTGTTGAGTGTGGTGTGTCAGCGGTTCAGAGCCGTGTATTTATATATATATATATATCTCGAGTCGGGCCTCAGCGGTCAGCCACACGCTCCTGGTCCAGGGCTCGTTCCAAGTCACTTTAACGTTCTGCCACCAGCTGGGCGTCTCCGTGACGATACGGTATACACTGACGACTCTTTTCTATAAAGGGCTTGGAACAGATTTTTTAATGGCCTCCCTATTTGTATAAAATCGAGTAGTTTGTTCAGAGGTTTTCTCTTCTTCAGGGTCTTGGATTCAGACTTGTGTAGATCTTCAGTATTAACCGTCTGTTTCTCCTAGTTTCTTTTTATCCTTCGCAAACTGAAGCTTTGGCCAAATGTACACCGAATATTATTCTCAAGCCTTCACTCCACTCTTAGCCCCTCCTCCTCAGAGCTCCACCCCTCTTCCCCAGAGCTCCACCCCTCTTCCCCAGAGCTCTACCCCTCCTCAGAGCTCCACCCCTCTTCCCCAGAGCTCCACCCCTCTTCCCCAGAGCTCCACCCCCCTTCGCACCAGCTATTTGAGTTGAGTGTTGCACTCAGAGGGTTTTGGTCTCACCTGTCACATCTGTTCTCACCTGTCCCATCTACCCACATCTGTTCTCACCTGTCCCATCTACCCACATCTGTTCTCACCTGTCCCATCTACCCACATCTGTTCTCACCTGTCCCATCTACCCACATCTGTTCTCACCTGTCCCATCTACCCACATCTGTTCTCACCTGTCCCATCTACCCACATCTGTTCTCACCTGTCCCATCTACCCACATCTGTTCTCACCTGTCCCATCTACCCACATCTGTTCTCACCTGTCCCATCTACCCACATCTGTTCTCACCTGTCCCATCTACCCACATCTGTTCTCACCTGTCCCATCTACCCACATCTGTTCTCACCTGTCCCATCTACCCACATCTGTTCTCACCTGTCAAATCTGTTCTCACCTGAATCATGAATGTTTTGTCCAACGATGAGTTTGGTATCGGGTTACCTTTTTTTTTTTTTTTTTTTGCATCTGCACTTGGCGTGTGTTGGGGGGGGGGGGGTGTAACGGTGACACGCCATCGTGTGTTGGGGGGGGGGGGGGTGGCATCGTGTGCCTTTTCTAGATCCATCTGCAGAAACTGACACCAGGGTCCACCTCTACTGTAGGCAGGTGCCTCGTCTCCCAGTTCCATGGGTGTCTCTCCTCTGCTTACCAGTAGGGGGAGCTGTTCATCCTCCGGGGGGGAGTTTGCTTTCCCAGCCCACTGTTTTTTTTAAAGTTTTCTGGTGACCATGATGATGGCAGTTGAGTCTGTTTAGGACGTCCTAGAGAAGCTAGCAGCTGAGGCACGAGGGGGGGGGGGGGGGGGGGGGTTGGTTTGGGCAACATTCCCAGAAGTGAGAGATGGAATGGGAGAATTCTATTTGGATAGTCTTGAGAAAGGGCCACAAATGAAAAATGGAATTTGGGGGTAATTCCTCGGGTAAGGGGGTACGGTTTCCTAAAACGGTTGCCCCGTCTGTCAGTGCCTTGAGAGTTGGCGGTCTGTGTGCGTGAAGTCGTGAACAAAGCCCTGGTTGACAGATTGATTGTGAAAACCCATTACCTCTGACTTTGGATGGGAACTGCAATTACACTTGAGTCTTCCCAGCGTCTCCCCTCTGCTCTGCGTGGGCGGGGCTACACCTACAGTTCCCCTTTTCTGTGTTCTTTTTGCTGTGTAAATACTTACGCTTTGATCACTTCCCCTCGAGTCACAATCGTTTTCTTCTTTTTTTTTCCTTTTTTTTTTTCTCTACTATATCTGCCTCTTGTCTGGCGTTTTTCCGATTTGAATCTGCTGCTCAGATGTTGTGTTTGTCCGCGTGACTGACGACCTGAGACGGGCGCCCCAGCGGTGCCCGGAGCTCACGTTGTGTATCGTTGTTTAGGATCGTTCTAAATCTCAGATTGTATCTTCTCTACCGACATTCCTGTTTCTTCTGTATGTTTTGAGTGCATGGGTGTGACGTGAGCAAGTAAATGTTATTTAAATCTCACCTGCTGTCGTGTCGTTATTTTACAACACATTTCAAACCTTTATTTAAACTCAAAAGGCAACAGGTTTCCCTCGTTTAGTCGAGCAGAGTGTACAGACGGAAATAAGAAATAGCATCATAAACTCATCGCAAGACCAGGCAAAAGCAAGGATAACAAATTAATTAAAATATGTACAACTTTATTTAAAAAAAAATATTTTATTTTGATTTTCCACTATTCAAAACATACAAAAATGACTTGAGACGTTTACAGGACCGTAATAACGGCAACAATAAACTATATGTGGGTGCCTATATACGCCTATGGTAAATGTGTAGATAAAGTGATAGAGGTCCCTACATATGTAAACAAACGCATCAAGAAAAACGGCAACAATAAAAATGTCAGACCTGAGAGATACAGGATGTCCTCGACCCATCTTTACCAGAATGGAGCTACTAGAGAGATCATTGAGATGGTCATTCAATCAAGTCGGTGGGAGAACTCCTAGATGGTCCAGAAAAGGCTGCCAAAACCCTGTTCCTTAGTGAACAAGTCACCTTTTCTAGAGGGATACAGCTCTTCACCTCTGAGAGCCACATCCCAAAGGGAGATCTGACTTCCACTTTGTTGCAATAAATGTTTTGGCAATAACCAGGAGGAGTTCTGTAAGCTTGATGGAATGACTGTGTAAGGTTAGAGTTTGTAAAGTTACCAAGAAGGCATATTTCAGGATCTGTTGGAAATGTTATATTATGAATTTGTGATATAGCCTCAGACCCGCTCCCAGAAACGTTGCAGTTTGATACAATGCCAAGTGGAGTGAAGGAACGTGCCCTCCTCCTGACCACACCTAAAACGGGGACGAGATACTAGAGTTGAACCCATGTAATTTTGAGGGGGTAAAATACAACTGATGTGGAAAATGTACTATATCTTGAATTTAGTGTGCATGTGACCCCATCTTTATATAGGTCCTCCCAGAGGTCTGGATAAATGTATGGGTCTAAATCTCTCCCATCTAGTCCTGGACCTATCAGGTTCAGTGGTTGGCAGAGAGGGTAGTAAGGTGTTGAGAGATGGTTCTCACCATCATTATGAAAAAGACTCAATGGGAGATTTTTTTGGTAGTTTCCATTGACCTTGAGTGTTAAACCTCACAAAATCTCTCAGTTGCAGGTATTTAAAGAACAATACCAGGAAGTTGATATTTCTCTTTCATTTGCTGGAAGGACATAAAAAAAACTCATCTTTATAACAATGTTCCAGTCAAGTGATACCTTGTAAAGACCAGGACTCAAAGTCTCTATTCTGGTATAAGATGGGTATAAGCCTATTTCCCCATAGGGGGGTTTTAGGTGATAGAGGGCTATTGTGTCTGAATTATTTTTGTAATTTTAACCAGGTTTGGACTGAATGGATCATGAAGGGGTTCTGGGTGATGGTCTTAATTGATTTCAGGTATCAGACGGGGTGGTCTCGTTAATGTCTAGACATTCAATGTTCAACCATGAGGCTGAGAAGTCCCCCTCAAACATTTGAGCCAAAAATCTGGCTTGTGCCGCCAAGTAATACAATCTAAAATTAGGAAGTTTAAGTCCTCCCTTTGTATAGTCTAGACTCTAAAGTAAGTTTAATTAAGGCGATCCATGGGGATTTACCTCGCCATATAAACCGTCTGATCAATCCGTCCAAGAGGAGACATTTAGAAGGGACTTGGATTGGGAGGGACTGAAACATAAAGAAACTTTGTCACAACATTCATTTTTATAGCATTGATTCGGCCTAGTAAGGTGAGGGAGGTTCATCCATTTTTCCAAGTCCTTTCAGTCTTAACAGATTGAGCTTGTAGAGATTTCCATCTGTATACCCAAGTATTTTATACCATTCGGTTACCATTTAAAAGGGAAGTTATGTTGAATGGTGTCTTTATTAAATTCTGATATGGGCAGTATTTTACTTTTGTCAAGGTTAATTTTATATCCGGAAAAGGAGCTATACAAGTCCAACAGTTCGACTAAACGTGAGAGGGAGCTTTCCACATTTGTTAAAAAGAGAAGAATATCGTCGGCAAAGAGCGAGATTTTATGTGTTCGGTCCAATTTCGAAGCCCGTTATTTTAGTGTCTATTCTGATTGCTTCTGCTAGGGGTTCTAGGGCTAGCGTAAAGAGGGTTAAGAGCGCAGCCCTGTCGGTTACCTCTGTATGGAGAAGTAATCTGAGGTAGTCCCATTGACCGCAATCCTAGCTTTGGGGGAGCCATAGAGTGATTTGATCAAGTCGACAAATTGAGCGTCAAAACCAAATTTTTCAAGGACTTTGAAGAGAGAGGGACATTCCAACCGGTCAAAGGCCTTTTCGGCGTCCAGGGAGAGATGCTGGGAATCTTGTTTTTATGTGCGAAATTGATAATGTTAAAAAAACATCTGAGATTTTTAGAGGAAAGTCTGTTAATTATAAAGTCAGTCTGATCGGGATTAACAAGGCGGGGAAGGAATGTTTCTAATCATGGATGTCCCCGTCTTGTGAATAACCGATATAATGGCCCGAGAGAACGTCTCAGGAAATAGTTTTTTTCTCTCTAGCTAATTGAAGGACCTCCATTAACTCAATCAGTGCCAGACCCCAGGATAGTCGGGTTATCTCGCCATGTGTTGAGCACCAGGACCCCCGAAAACCCCAGTATAGTCGGGTTTTCATTGTTATTTCTTTTATTCGATATTTCTATTCATTACAGGCACACAGACTCTGGGTTAACATGCGAGATCACTAAAGTGCAATACCGGCTGCATCCTCCCAGGTCAGGAGGCAGTATCGAGCACCCTTTGAAACCTTATATCTTGGCCTGTGCAACGAACCCAGCATCTCCTGTGTTAGTGGCGAGCGCCTTGCCCACTGCGCCACCCAGCCGCCCTGAACGATAGATAGTTGATGTCAAATGGGCCATAGTATTGTATCCATAGCTATAATATAGAATATATTAGGGGTGTAAAGGTACATGTATCCGTATTGAACCGTTTCAGTGTGTACCGTACCGAACGGCTGTGTACCGAACGATTACAACGGTATGTTAACCACTAATGGCCACCGGGGGCTGTTTTTTTCACAATCTAATAATTAAAAAAAAGATTCTCTTTACAAGTCGATTATTAATTTCAATATAGAATATTCGTTGACAGCCCTACAAGTACAATTAGTTACTGCACACTACATCACCCCTGAGTGGAACATGGAAAGCCAAACTTTCCCCCACTGTACCGAAAACCCGTACCGAACCGTGGCTTCAAAACCGAGGTACGTACCGAACCGTGGTTTTTGTGTACCATCACACATATATATATATGTGACCCAGTCTGGCGATCATGCCTACAAGTCGCGGAGGTGAGATGACAGAGACACAATAAAAGGAATTATTAAATTTTTTGTGTGTTTTTCGTTAATTTTTTTAATATATATAATTACAGTTAGAGTGTTGAAGAACACATTTACTATAAAAGCGAACCGTTATAGTATCTCTAATAGTAACAATTATTTGTTTAAAAAAGGCTCTTTATGAGACAAGTTTCTTCCCAGCGCAGGGGCGGAGTTCATTTGCATGTGAAAGAAGGTGAGAGCGTCGTCATCAACAGCTCATCAGAGCAGAGCCAGAGTCCAGAGTGCTTTGGTTATGGATAAGTCAGCCAGATAGCCTTCTACAGAACGAGTCAATGAATGAATAACGCTAGAAATACATAATGCCTACATGCTGGCTATGTGTGTGTGTGGGTGTGGGTGTGTGCGTGTGTCTGTGGATTCAGTAGAAAGCTATCTGGCTGCATTATTCGCCTAGCTAACCGGCACATCCGCTTCTATTCATTGTGCTAAGCTAGGCTAATAAGAATGGATAAGTCAGCCAGATAGCCTTCTACAGAACGAGTCAATGATTCACTGTACATATTGATACTACAACTATGTACATACATCTGATTAGCACGACACCCAGTAGTACTCAATTTATATATTTGATTAGTTAGTTAGATGTTGGAAAAGCTTGAAAAGGCACCTTGAAAAGTGCTTGAATTTTGCTTTGGAAAAGGTGTAAAATGAGGATTGTGTGTATGTGTAACTAGGAGGGATATGATGTGTGATTATAGTTAGTGCTCTCACCACTATGTAACTATGATTATAGTTAGTGCTCTCACCAGTATCTCACTATGATAGTTATCTACTGTATAATATCATGTAGGGTAGGGTATCTGCTGTATAATGTCATGTAGACTTTTCACAGTCATTACTGTGACGGCACTTAATTATGGTAATGTTATTCAGGTGAGGGTAGTTGTCCACACCCAGCCCAAACTAGCTCAAGTGTGAACATCTTTGCGAGGCCTTTTTCTCCCCTTTAGTGTTCTAGAAAACAGACTGCTTTACAATATTTAAATGAATATATGATATTCAAAACATTCTCAGATTTCATCATTTGAAAGCTTACATTCTGTACTTTCACAATCTGGAAAAATCTGGAAAATGAAAATGGAGACTTGTAGGCATTTTCGCCAGACTGGGTCACATATAGCCCTGCAAACACTGCCACTTATTCCAATCTTTTAGAGCGTGGCGTGGTAGGAACAAACGATGCTCAAGTGCGTGGTGTCCAATGAGTTAAGAGGTCTTTAAATTCCTTATAGAACTCTGGGGGGAAGCCATCCCCAGGAGATTTATGTGATGGTAGAAGTTTAATGGCCGCTGTTAATTCGCTAATTGAAAATGGTTTGCTCATAAAATCACTATCCTCAGAAGACAAAGTTGGGAGATTGAGATTGGAAATAAAAGAGTATTGCTGTGCTGTCCCCGCTAGACTGAGCAGTGTATAAATCGCTGTAATAGTTTCTAAAAGCATCGCTAATTTCTGTGGGTTTATTGGAGATTTTGCCTGGGGCTACTTCAATTCCGTTAACTTCCCTCTTACTTTCTTCCGTTTTTAATTGCCATGCCAGTACTTTACTAGCTTTCTCCCCCAACTCATAGTATTTTTATCTAGAACGCATAATGGATTTCTCCGATTTGTATGTATTTAAGTTATTGTATTGTATTTTTTTGTTCACCAGAGTCCTATATGAATCTCTATTTGATGTTCTCTCATAGTCCTTCTCAAGTGTTTGAATTTCAGCCTCAATAGAATCAAGTTCAGCACAATATTTCTTTTGCAGTCCCTTTGTATAGGCGATACTGTGGCCCCTTAGGTAAGCCTTGAGTGTATCCCAAGAGATGAAGCTATTAGGGGCAGATTGTTTATTTGTTAGTGTAAAGAATGCAATTTTTTCTCTAATAAAGGAGCTAAATTCTGGTTGTTTGAGAAGCATATGGTTAAACCGCCATCTATATGTTGTTTTTACCTTATCTGGCATAAATATGGATATAATCAGGGGGGAATGATCGCTCAGTAACCGAGTAAGGTATTGAGCGTTCAATACTGTGTGACATTGGTGGGTGGATAGCAGGAAGTAGGGATGTCCGATATTATCGGCCTACCGATATTGGCATTAAAATGTGATTTTTCAAAAAGAAAAATATTTTTATCTTTTTTTTACATTTCTATAACCTTTATTTACCCAGGCAAGCAAGTAAGAACAAATTCTGATTTTATTTATTGTCAAAAGTATCCATAATGTTGTGTTACTTCCACAACAAGAGATATGTAATGTTAATTACCTGAAATTATTCCGTTTTTGGGGGGGAAAACCCTGCATTAAGAGTTAAGAGTTTAAGAGTTGGACAATATCGGTATCGGTAAAAAAGCCAATATCGAGCATCCCTAGCAGGAAGTTATCTATACGTGTGTGGGTGTGGTGGGGGTGAGAATAGAAGGAGTAATCTCTAACCCCTGGTTGAATTCCCCTCCAGGCGTCTGTCAAGTTATAGTCCTTCATAAAATAAATTGTTGTTTTTGCTGCCTTGGTAGGGGAAGCCGGGTTGGTTGAGGACCTATCTAGTACTGTATCCAGGCAGAAGTTGAAGTCCCCTCCCACTAAAATTTGCCAGTTGCCTGAGCTATAAGAAGGAAAATATTTTGGATGAAGGCGGGGTCGTCGAAGTTAGGTGCATAAATGTTCAATAGTGACCAACGTTCTGAGTACATTTGTCCCTCAACAAGCACAAATCTGCCCCTAGGGTCAGAGGTGGTTTTGGTGGCAACGAAAGGGATGTTTTTATTAATAAGGATTGCGGTTCCTCTTGATTTGGTATTAAAGGAGGACGCAAACACCTGTCAAAACAATTTTATTTGTAAGGCCCGATAACACGTTAATGTCCCCATGAGCCGGACACGTCTTCTTTAACACTTTCAGCGCCAGAGGGCGCTGTTTACTGTTACTGTTGAAAGGCCAGCGCTTTAAAGTATACGAATAAGTGGCGGTGTTTCCAGGGCTCAAACTATATTATATATCATAGCTATGGATATAATACTATGGCCCATTTGACATCGAGTATCTATCGTTCAATTTGTGAAAAAGAAAATATTTTTTCATCCATACATTCCCGTTTTATACCGTGGTGAATATGACTAGTTTTAGAATAATCCTGTCTAATCCCAGAAAACGACGCTATGCAGCAATACGTGCAATTCACTAAATGACGTTTAGGCGTCATTTCTCGCCTGTACACGCTACTATTTTGAAATCACATCTATATTATCGGTATTATGTTTAGTTTTTTTATGCTTTGATCATCACCAACGGAATACGTTACACAGTACATTACACACATACACCAATAATGATGTAGTATAAGGAGGTAGCTTACCAATAATGATGTAGTATAAGGAGGTAGTTTACCAATAATGATGTAGTATAAGGAGGTAGCTTACCAATAATGATGTAGTATAAGGAGGTAGCTTACCAATAATGATGTAGTATAAGGAGGTAGCTTACCAATAATGATGTAGTATAAGGAGGTAGCTTACCAATAATTATGTAGTATAAGGAGGTAGCTTACCAATAATGATGTAGTATAAGGAGGTAGCTTACCAATAATGATGTAGTATAAGGAGGTAGCTTACCAATAATGATGTAGTATAAGGAGGTAGCTTACCAATAATGATGTAGTATAAGGAGGTAGCTTACCAATAATGATGTAGTATAAGGAGGTAGCTTACCAATAATGATGTAGTATAAGGAGGTAGCTTACCAATAATGATGTAGTATAAGGTGGTAGCTTACCAATAATGATGTAGTATAAGGAGGTCGTTTACCAAGTGAGAGTGAGATTGATTGATTGATTGATTGAAAACTTTATTAACAGATTGCAGAATGGGTACAATACAGTACGGCTCAATACATACAATTGTTAAGGGCATGCAGACCAGAGAAAGACTTTCGTCTTGTTTACATCAGGGTCCCCCATTTTCAATTCATCGTATAAGAGTGAACAGAGTCTAGGGATTTAAGCGTTGAGGCTGCAGCCTATACATGACATCACCATCGTCCAGGACTGATGAACTGATTGGACAACTCACAGAATAGCCTCTATAATATTATTGGGTTGGTGTTTGATCACCCAGAACCTGTTCGCTTGGAGTCTGTATGTAGCCTTATGATGCAGTCCCATATGTACAGTATGTAGCCTTATGATGCAGTCCCATATGTACAGTATGTAGCCTTATGATGCAGTCCATATGTATGTAGCCTTATGATGCAGTCCCATATGTACAGTATGTAGCCTTATGATGCCGTCCCATATGTACAGTATGTAGCCTTATGATGCAGTCCATATGTATGTAGCCTTATGATGCAGTCCCATATGTACAGTATGTAGCCTTATGATGCAGTCCCATATGTACAGTATGTAGCCTTATGATGCAGTCCCATATGTACAGTATGTAGCCTTATGATGCAGTCCATATGTATGTAGCCTTATGATGCAGTCCCATATGTACAGTATGTAGCCTTATGATGCAGTCCCATATGTACAGTATGTAGCCTTATGATGCCGTTCATATTGCACAAGTTCCTCTGTTTAAAATAAATAAATAGCTGCTAATCTAAAGGGAGGGTTGCCCCCAGGTGTCAGAGCTGCCTGTACGTCCAGCCTGCTGTGTGGGAGGATTCACATTTATACTACAATCCACATTTGAAATGTAAGTTGAGTTGTCATGGTAACAACATTTCTAGTGTTTTTCTTCTCAAAATCACTGTGGAAATCCCAGTAGACTTATTGTAGGATATTTGGTAAAAACGTTGTTCTGCAGTGGTGTTGGAAGTACACAGTTCCTCTACTTAAGTAAAAGTAGAAATACCAAGATAAAATATTACTGTGGTAAAAGTCCTCCATTTCAAAGTTCTACTTAGGTCAAAGTAGAGAAATATTTTATATTGCATATTGCATATTTAGAATGCAGCTGTGACTGCGTCCCCGACCGCCAAGAACCTTGGTGTTGTCCTCGACGACCAGTTGAACTTCTCTGCTCACATCGCAGCAACGACCAGAACCTGCCGATTCCTCCTGAGCAACGTCAGAAGGATCCGCCCCTTCCTGACAAAAGAAGCCACCCAACTCCTCGTCCAATCAACAGTCATCTCCCGCCTCGACTACTGCAACGCACTGCTCGCTGGCCTCCCGGCCACTGCCACTAAGCCTCTTCAACTCATTCAGAACGCAGCGGCCCGCCTGATCTCAAACCTACCGAAGTCGGCCCATGTCACCCCACTTCTTAGGGACCTGCACTGGCTCCCCATTGCTGCACGAATCCGCTTCAAGGCCCTCGACCTAGCATACCGTGTGGCAAAGGGAACCGCTCCCGCCTACCTCCGGTCAATGGTCTCTAACTACACACCCTCAAGACCTCTATGCTTTGCATCTTCTGGCCGCCTCAGACCTACTCCTATCCAAGCTCCCGGAGGGTCATCAAAGAGAAGTCGCCTATTCTCAGTCCTTGCCCCACAATGGTGGAATGAACTACCCACCCCAGTTAGGACAGCCGAAACACGTCCAATCTTTCGCCGTCGACTAAAGACGCACTTCTTCAACCATTATCTGAATAAAAAAAAAAAGAAAAGAAAAAAAAAATATATATAAAAAAAAAAATCTAACCCTAACTAACCGTACTGTCATGCACTTGTCCTAATAAACTAACCTACACTGTAGCACTCAACACTTTGATGAACATTGTTACTCAGCTGATAGAGTTGTGCCCTTCCTGATGACTTGTCGTACAGAACTTGTAAGTCGCTTTGGATAAAAGCGTCAGCTAAATGACTAAATGTAAATGTACTTAAGTATAAAAAATTCGACATGATTGTGTATTCCAGTGCTTGGGAGTGTTCAACCTTTAGACCATTGACCTGTCCTAAAGGTTAAAGGGGTATGTGGTCCACCGTCCAGTTATGCTGCTCAAGTTTCAAGTTTGTTTATTCTTTGTCATAATAAAATACAGAATACTTTATTATGAAAGGCTTGTTTCTGTATGAGCCCATGAGTGCGCTACATACAGTAAAAAAGTACGGTAAGTAAAAAAAGAAAAGGAAGTAAAGGAATGTTCAGTCAATATACATATTATATTTAATGCTCAGATTAAAGGTGATCCCAGTGTTTCTCTGTGTCCCGGCTCCATCCAGTTCACTTTCACATATCAGTCCCACATTCATATATATATATATATTTTTAAAGAAAAGATAATTAGTAAAATACTAAATGTGTTATCAAGCGTGTAAGTCAGACAGCATTATAAACAACATGTTAGAAACACAACCATAGCACGACCATGTACGACTACATTGATCCGTCAATGAACAGATAGAAAAGCGACGGAAGGTATTCCTGTCCGTTGGTTTATTTTTAAATTAGAACCTAACGTCAACTCTGTCTGTCCAACAGATGGATACTAATCAATCACTTACTAATCAATCACTTACTAATCAATTAAAATGTATTAAAAACAGACGTGGACGGGCGGCTGAGTGGCGCAGTGGGCAAGGCGCTCGCCACTAACACAGGAGATGCTGGGTTCGAGCCCAGCTCTCGGCGTTGCTACCGGCTTGGCCGGTCGTTCATACTAACACAACTGGCAGTGTTAGAGGGTGGGAAAGCCGGTGGGTTGGGATTGGACGTTGTGGACAGCGACTCCTACAGGTCGGTTGGGTGACAGGAAGCATCGGGGCAGCGTGAGCCTCCCACGCGTTACTCCTCGCCACTGAGAGTTCGAGCTGCTGCAGTGAAAAGATGAGACAGGCTGCCTCCTCGTGTACCGGAGGGGACACGTGATGCAAGGCTTCTATCCTCCTCACTACAGCCGACCAGTGGGAGGCATAGTCTAGCAACGTTCAAGACAGGGGAGGGGAGAATTGGACACACGAAATTGGGATGGGAGAAAAATAGAAGATGGGGAGAAAAAGTGGATAAAGAAAAATAAAAAACAGACATGGACGGGCGGACCGGATCAATGTAGCCGCAAAGTAAGCGCTCTACAGATATTCCTCATCACCACGGCAACCCTAGTTAAGGTTAGGTTTGAGGAACCAGTATCTTCACTCTGTCCTTCCAGAGAGTCTGAACGTGACAGTAAGTGGTAACAAGAGTCTCGGTCACAGTGACTGTCTGGTGTCCTGGCCTTTTACCCATCATGCACTGGGGCAGAGGAGCAAGGGCCCGTAAGGAGGTCCCGTTCCCCTCTTGAGACGGTGCTGATTGGCTCTTCTCCTCTCAGAGGCGTCTGACACTGGAGGCCGTTTCATTCGTCTGCTGGCCAAGAAACAATCCCTTTTTTGAACATTGACATTATTTGGACAAATCCTCAGCTAGCAATCATGTGTACTGTAGAGTTGTTTTGTTTTTTGTCTGGTGGCTTTATGTAATTTTTTTTAATGAAATGCATTGTCATCAGACAGCACAAGTGCAACAGTAATGTACAGGAACATCACTGCCTGGTTTGGAAACAGCACGGCCAGGACAGGAAGGCCCTCCAGAGAGTGGTGCGCTCAGCAGAGTACTACAGGTATTGCACTACCACCCCTGCAGGACTTATATAACAGGAGGTGCAAATCCAGAGCCTGCAGGATAATGAAGGACCCTCACCACCCCAACAACAGACCCTCACCACCCCAACAACAGACCCTCACCACCCCAACAACAGACCCTCACCACCCCAACAACAGACCCTCACCACCCCAACAACAGACCCTCACCACCCCAACAACAGACCCTCACCACCCCAACAACAGACCCTCACCACCCCAACAACAGACCCTCACCACCCCAACAACAGACCCCCACCACCCCAACAACAGACCCTCACCACCCCAACAACAGACCCTCACCACCCCAACAACAGACCCTCACCACCCCAACAACAGACCCTCACCACCCCAACAACAGACCCTCACCACCCCAACAACAGACCCTCACCACCCCAACAACAGACCCTCACCACCCCAACAACAGACCCTCACCACCCCAACAACAGACCCTCACCACCCCAACAACAGACCCTCACCACCCCAACAACTGACCCTCACCACCCCAACAACAGACCCTCACCACCCCAACAACAGACCCTCACCACCCCAACAACAGTCTGTTCAAGCTGCTGCGGTCAGGCAAGCGCCTCCGTATACACGCAGCAAGAACAGAGAGACTCAGACTCAGCTTCTTCCTGAACACTGATCTCTCCACACACAAGCACACATGAACACACACACACACACCACACATTCTGCACTCTCTCACACACAAACACAGCACAGGTCACTTTAATCACATGAGAAAAGGCCACTTTAAAGGAAAGGAAAAAGGCCACTTTAAAGGAAAGGAAAAAGGTCACTTTAAAGGAAAGGAAAAAGGTCACTTTAAAGGAAAAAAACAAAACACAACTGGATGTTTTTGTACAGTATAGTTAGGATAGCATAGTCACATAGGGCAGAACTGTATATTGTATAGAAAGTGTACATAGGACTCATTGCCTTTTGTATTTTATCTTTATTTTCATGTCGATTTTATTTTGATTATATTTTATTCTTTTATTCTATTATTATTATTTGTATTTTTTGCACAATCAAACCGCTTCGCATGGCCACCTTCATTTCACTATATGTCTTGTGTATGTATGTGATGAATAAACCTCTTGAATCTTGAATCTAAAATATATGAATTAGTACTACTGAGTATAGTGCTAATCAGATGTATGGACAGAGTTGTAGTATTAATATGTACAGTGATACAGGTAGAAAGACACTATGGTAGTAAGTCATACTGGCCAGCAGTGTAACTAGTAAGAATATATACAGTATATACAGTATTATTGTACATGCTATCATGTTCTATGGGTTATATGCAGGTGTATAAGTAGGTATATAGAGGGATTGTATGCAGGTATATTCAGACATGGATATATATCTTTATGCTATATTATAGTATAGTATATATGGATATATTGTCTCTAAGGGTTGTCTCTATAAGGGTTGTCTCTAAGGGTTGTCTCTATAAGGGTTGTCTCTAAGGGTTGTCTCTATAAGGGTTGTCTCTCTAAGGGTTGTCTCTAAGGGTTGTCTCTCTAAGGGTTGTCTCTATAAGGGTTGTCTCTCTAAGGGTTGTCTCTATAAGGGTTGTCTCTATAAGGGTTGTCTCTATAAGGGTTGTCTCTCTAAGGGTTGTCTCTCTAAGGGTTGTCTCTCTAAGGGTTGTCTCTCTAAAGGTTGTCTCTATAAGGGTTGTCTCTAAGGGTTGTCTCTATAAGGGTTGTCTCTAAGGGTTGTCTCTCTAAGGGTTGTCTCTCTAAGGGTTGTCTCTATAAGGGTTGTCTCTAAGGGTTGTCTCTCTAAGGGTTGTCTCTCTAAGGGTTGTCTCTCTAAGGGTTGTCTCTATAAGGGTTGTCTCTTTAAGGGTTGTCTCTCTAAGGGTTGTCTCTCTAAGGGTTGTCTCTCTAAGGGTTGTCTCTAAGGGTTGTCTCTATAAGGGTTGTCTCTCTAAGGGTTGTCTCTCGAAGGGTTGTCTCTATAATGGTTGTCTCTATAAGGGTTGTCTCTATAAGGGTTGTCTCTATAAGGGTTGTCTCTATAAGGGTTGTCTCTAAGGGTTGTCTCTATAAGGGTTGTCTCTATAAGGGTTGTCTCTAAGGGTTGTCTCTCTAAGGGTTGTCTCTATAAGGGTTGTCTCTCTAAGGGTTGTCTCTCTAAGGGTTGTCTCTCTAAAGGTTGTCTCTAAGGGTTGTCTCTATAAGGGTTGTCTCTATAAGGGTTGTCTCTCTAAGGGTTGTCTCTCTAAGGGTTGTCTCTATAAGGGTTGTCTCTATAAGGGTTGTCTCTCTAAGGGTTGTCTCTATAAGGGTTGTCTCTATAAGGGTTGTCTCTAAGGGTTGTCTCTATAAGGGTTGTCATAAGGGTTGTCTCTATAAGGGTTGTCTCTATAAGGGTTGTCTCTCTAAGGGTTGTCTCTCTAAAGGTTGTCTCTAAGGGTTGTCTCTATAAGGGTTGTCTCTATAAGGGTTGTCTCTATAAGGGTTGTCTCTCTAAGGGTTGTCTCTCTAAAGGTTGTCTCTATAAGGGTTGTCTCTCTAAGGGTTGTCTCTATAAGGGTTGTCTCTATAAGGGTTGTCTCTAAGGGTTGTCTCTAAGGGTTGTCTCTATAAGGGTTGTCTCTATAAGGGTTGTCTCTATAAGGGTTGTCTCTATAAGGGTTGTCTCTATAAGGGTTGTCTCTCTAAGGGTTGTCTCTATAAGGGTTGTCTCTAAGGGTTGTCTCTATAAGGGTTGTCATAAGGGTTGTCTCTATAAGGGTTGTCTCTATAAGGGTTGTCTCTCTAAGGGTTGTCTCTCTAAAGGTTGTCTCTAAGGGTTGTCTCTATAAGGGTTGTCTCTATAAGGGTTGTCTCTATAAGGGTTGTCTCTCTAAGGGTTGTCTCTCTAAAGGTTGTCTCTATAAGGGTTGTCTCTCTAAGGGTTGTCTCTATAAGGGTTGTCTCTATAAGGGTTGTCTCTAAGGGTTGTCTCTAAGGGTTGTCTCTATAAGGGTTGTCTCTATAAGGGTTGTCTCTAAGGGTTGTCTCTATAAGGGTTGTCTCTATAAGGGTTGTCTCTATAAGGGTTGTCTCTATAAGGGTTGTCTCTATAAGGGTTGTCTCTCTAAGGGTTGTCTCTATAAGGGTTGTCTCTATAAGGGTTGTCTCTCTAAGGGTTGTCTCTATAAGGGTTGTCTCTCTAAGGCCCCGTCCACACGAACGCTGGGTTTAATGTAACCGTGATTGTATGTGCGCAGTTGCACTGTTCGGCCACACACAACCGGGGATTTGCTACACTGCAACCGCGGTCTTTTGAAACCGGTGGCCAGGGTGGAGTTGTGCGGTTTTGCAGTTGCGTGTGGGCATAGCAACCGAGGTTATTCCCAGTGTTTACAGCAGAGCTGTCGCAATTATTCCCCATGTTCACGGCAGACCGCGGGGTAGAGAGATTAGAGCAGAGCCAACTACACCAGTGTTTACAGCAGAGCTGTCCCAAGTAGCGTTATATGAAAATGATTGTAACAAACTTTTGTTCAAAACGTATCGTCTGTGTTGAAGAGTGTTGTGATCGACTGATGTCTGTTGACGCTCAGAGTAAACATGTAGCTGCAGCTAAACTAAACTCATGTGTTGTCAAGTTATTGTTATAACTTATAAGGAACCCAGTCCAGACTGCATCCCCTTAACAATTGTTTGTATTGAGCCGTATTGTATTGTACCCATTCTGCAATCTGTTAAATAACGTTTACATCCATTTCATATCGGTAACGTTACTTCTTCTTCTTCAGTTAATTAATGGCAGATCGCCACCCAACAGGACGTTTAGTGAGCGTTCAGTCTTTTCTGATTGGTTGAAATGGCCTTCATGTCTGAACAACATCGCCGCCTACTGCTTTGGCATTGTATTACATTGTACTAAATGTATCGGTTGCTGGGTTCCAGCTCTGCCCGTGAGTACGCAGTTATACACGGTTGTCCACCTGTGTTCACCGTGTGGACGGAGTTTTATTTTTTCAAACTTCGGTCATATTAAATCCAAACTCTCGTGTGGACAGGGCCTAAGGGTTGTCTCTCTAAGGGTTGTCTCTATAAGGGTTGTCTCTCTAAGGGTTGTCTCTCTAAGGGTTGTCTCTCTAAAGGTTGTCTCTATAAGGGTTGTCTCTATAAGGGTTGTCTCTATAAGGGTTGTCTCTCTAAGGGTTGTCTCTCTAAAGGTTGTCTCTATAAGGGTTGTCTCTATAAGGGTTGTCTCTCTAAGGGTTGTCTCTATAAGGGTTGTCTCTATAAGGGTTGTCTCTAAGGGTTGTCTCTAAGGGTTGTCTCTATAAGGGTTGTCTCTATAAGGGTTGTCTCTCTAAGGGTTGTCTCTATAAGGGTTGTCTCTATAAGGGTTGTCTCTCTAAGGGTTGTCTCTATAAGGGTTGTCTCTCTAAGGGTTGTCTCTCTAAGGGTTGTCTCTATAAGGGTTGTCTCTCTAAGGGTTGTCTCTCTAAGGGTTGTCTCTCTAAAGGTTGTCTCTATAAGGGTTGTCTCTATAAGTCAAGTCAAGTCAAGAGTTTTAATTGTCACGGCATACAGGTATACAATGAAATGCGGGTGGTCTTGCCCGCAACGATGTGCAATACAGTGGTACATATAATAGAATCAAAAGAAGAAACAACATTGTGCAGTAACAGGTAGCAGGTAACATGGAGTGACATCTCGGTATCTGTACATAGTTATTTACAGAGCATGTGTGACATGCTAGTTAGCTTTGGTAGTGCAATACACTGTTCCTGTTATTCTAATTTAAAGTGTCCTTTCCTTTGGCCATAAGTGTGCGTGTGTGCGACATGAGTGTGTGCCCGCTCATGTTAAAGTGTTAAGTGGCTGCTCGTGTGTGAGCGTGCACAGTGTGCGTGTCGTGTGTGTGTTCATGTGTGCTTGTGTGTGGACAGTTCAATGTTCTGAGCACTCAATGTTCATTGTTCATGGCTCTGATGGCCTGGGGGAAGAAGCTGAGCCTAAGCCGCTCTGTCCTAGTAGCTGGGGTTCGCAGGCGTCTGCCTGACCTCAGCAGCTGAAACAGGCTGTTATTGGGGTGGTGAGGGTCTTTCATTATCCTGCAGGCTCTGGATTTGCACCTCTTGTTGTATAGAACCTGCAGGGGGGGTAGTGCAATACCCGTGGTACGCTCGGCTGAGCGCACCACTTTCTGTAGGGCCTTCTTGTCCTGTGCCGTGCTGTTTCCATACCAGGCAGTGATGTTTCCGGTCAGGATGCTCTCTACAGCTCCTGAGTAGAAGGACTGGAGTATCTTCCCCGATACTCTGAACTTCCTTAACTGTCTCAGGTGGTAGAGACGCTGTTTCGCCTTCTTTACTACTGTGGGGTTGTCTCTATAAGGGTTGTCTCTAAGGGTTGTCTCTCTAAGGGTTGTCTCTATAAGGGTTGTCTCTATAAGGGTTGTCTCTCTAAGGGTTGTCTATAAGGGTTGTCTCTATAAGGGTTGTCTCTCTAAGGGTTGTCTCTATAAGGGTTGTCTCTAAGGGTTGTCTCTATAAGGGTTGTCTCTCTAAGGGTTGTCTCTATAAGGGTTGTCTCTCTAAGGGTTGTCTCTATAAGGGTTGTCTCTATAAGGGTTGTCTCTATAAGGGTTGTCTCTAAGGGTTGTCTCTATAAGGGTTGTCTCTATAAGGGTTGTCTCTATAAGGGTTGTCTCTATAAGGGTTGTCTCTATAAGGGTTGTCTCTATAAGGGTTGTCTCTAAGGGTTGTCTCTCTAAGGGTTGTCTCTATAAGGGTTGTCTCTATAAGGGTTGTCTCTATAAGGGTTGTCTCTATAAGGGTTGTCTCTCTAAGGGTTGTCTCTCTCTAAGGCTCTCGCTCTGTCAGACACATTTAGATTCCTGCCGCCCACACAGTCACCCCGTATACAGCTGCTACCAGAGGCTTTTGAAGGAGGAGGAGGTGGAGGAGGAGGTAGAGGAGAGGAGGTGGAGGAGAGGAGAGGAGGAGAGGAGGAGGAGATGAGAGGAGGTAGAGGAGAGGAGGTGGAGGAGGAGGAGACGAGAGGAGGTAGAGGAGAGGAGAGGAGGTGTAGGAGAGGAGGTGGAGGAGGTAGAGGAGAGGAGGTGTAGGACAGGAGGAGGAGAGAGGAGAGGAGGTGGAGGAGAGGAGGTGTAGGAGAGGAGGAGGAGAGGAGGTGGAGGAGAAGAGAGAGGAGAGGAGGAGGTGGAGGAGAGGAGAGGAGGAGGTAGAGGAGAGGAAGAGAGGAGAGGAGGAGGTGGAGGAGAGGAGGTGGAGGAGAGGAGGTGGAGGAGAGGAGGAGGTGGAGGAGAGGAGAGGAGGAGGAGAGCAGTTGGAGGAGAGGAGGTGGAGGAGAGGAGAGGAGGAGGTGGAGGAGAGGAGGAGAGGAGGTGGAGGAGAGGAGGTGGAGGAGGTGGAGGAGAGGTGGAGAAGAGGAGGAGGAGAGGAGGTGAGCTGACTTCACTGTTCTTGCTGAGTAATGTAAGTTAGTACTCAATCCATTGTATATTTTGATAATTGTTTGTTCTTAATCAATCAGGCTCTGTGCAACCCCATTGGGTTTGACTTGAGCAGCCTGTGGTAATTAGTCCAATCAGTCAGAGGCAAAGCTTGTTAAATACATTTGCCTGTGCTCACATTTCTCTAAAACCTGAGCTGACTTCACTGTGTTCTTGCTGAGTAATGTAAGTTAGTACTCAATCCATTGTATATTTTGATAATTGTTTGTTCTTAATCAATCAGGCTCTGTGCAACCCCATTGGGTTTGACTTGAGCAGCCTGTGGTAATTAGTCCAATCAGTCAGAGGCAAAGCTTGTTAAATACATTTGCCTGTGCTCACATTTCTCTAAAACCTGAGCTGACTTCACTGTGTTCTTGCTGAGTAATGTAAGTTAGTACTCAATCCATTGTATATTTTGATAATTGTTTGTTCTTAATCAATCAGGCTCTGTGTAACCCCATTGGGTTTGACTTGAGCAGCCTGTGGTAATTAGTCCAATCAGTCAGAGGCAAAGCTTGTTAAATACATTTGCCTGTGCTCACATTTCTCTAAAACCTGAGCTGACTTCACTGTGTTCTTGCTGAGTAATGTAAGTTAGTACTCAATCCATTGTATATTTTGATAATTGTTTGTTCTTAATCAATCAGGCTCTGTGTAACCCCATTGGGTTTGACTTGAGCAGCCTGTGGTAATTAGTCCAATCAGTCAGAGGCAAAGCTTGTTAAATACATTTGCCTGTGCTCACATTTCTCTAAAACCTGAGCTGACTTCACTGTGTTCTTGCTGAGTAATGTAAGTTAGTACTCAATCCATTGTATATTTTGATAATTGTTTGTTCTTAATCAATCAGGCTCTGTGCAACCCCATTGGGTTTGACTTGAGCAGCCTGTGGTAATTAGTCCAATCAGTCAGAGGCAAAGCTTGTTAAATACATTTGCCTGTGCTCACATTTCTCTAAAACCTGAGCTGACTTCACTGTGTTCTTGCTGAGTAATGTAAGTTAGTACTCAATCCATTGTATATTTTGATAATTGTTTGTTCTTAATCAATCAGGCTCTGTGCAACCCCATTGGGTTTGACTTGAGCAGCCTGTGGTAATTAGTCCAATCAGTCAGAGGCAAAGCTTGTTAAATACATTTGCCTGTGCTCACATTTCTCTAAAACCTGAGCTGACTTCACTGTGTTCTTGCTGAGTAATGTAAGTTAGTACTCAATCCATTGTATATTTTGATAATTGTTTGTTCTTAATCAATCAGGCTCTGTGCAACCCCATTGGGTTTGACTTGAGCAGCCTGTGGTAATTAGTCCAATCAGTCAGAGACTAGCCCCCTACAGGTGTGGGACAATATTCAATAAGGATTTAAGTGTAGTCTATCGAAGCGCCGGCGACCGACTAAGACAGACAAAGACTTGGAGTTTTCCTGCTGGAGTTCTCCGAGGAGGCAACCGAGTGCACTAGAGTATCTACTGCCCCTCACCTGCCCTCCTCTAGCAGGCCACTCCTTTGTACCTGCATTTTCTGGTCTTGCCTTGTTAGCTTGTCAACTTACTCGACCCACTGGTTTTAGCTCATTAGCTAAACCTTCAATCGGCTTCATACACATAGCCTTTAGCAGTTGATCCATAGTACTTCGTATCTTTATTTGTTCCTGCTCTACCTGGTGTAAGCATGGCTATGTGTTCTGTCTGTCCTGTCTGTCCCTCTCTCCTAGAAAGGTTAACTCTGTTAGAGAGTCGTGTCCTTGAACTTGAGTCAGGAAAACAGTCAGCTTTAGACGTCTTGGACACTACAGGCTTTTCTGAGGAGCCTCTAGCGGGGTCTTCTCGTCTGGAGAGTCCCAGACATAGTGCTCAGGACAAGGCCTTTGCGCCCACTACGAAGCGGCAGTGTAACCGCTCGGCCTCGGCCTCAACAGCACCTGCTCCGCAACATGATTTTACACGTGTTGCGGGTTCCGGTCCCAGTACGCAGCCGGTTCCACTGCAACCCCGTCGTTCCGTCCTTGTGATTGGCGACTCCATCACCCGGCATATTTTGCTAGACAAGCCAGCCGAGATCAAATGTTATGGGGGAGCCAGAGCTACCGACATTGAAGCCAACCTGAGATTTCTGGCGAATAGCATAGTCAAGGCAAAAGGTAACCCACGTATCACACCCACTGAAGATAAATTCGACCATATTGTTATACACGTCGGAAATAATGACTGTAGGATGAAAGTCTCTGAGGTCACAAAGATCAACATAGTTAGGCTTTCTGACCTCGCCAGAAAGATGAGTCGGCATCGAGTAATCTTCTCTGGCCCCCTGCCTGTAAACCGGCATGATGATGAGTTCGTGAGTAGGACAGCTTCTCTACACCGATGGCTGGAAAAATACTGTAAAGAACAGGGCTTAGGGTTCGTGGATAATTGGTCCTCTTTCTGGGGGCGCCCTGGCTTGCTGAGAAAGGACGGCGTGCATCCTAACATGCAAGGCGCCTCTCTCTTATCTCGCAATATAGACAAGATTATAGCTTCGGGCTGACAGCCACCCCACAAGCATGCCAGGGTGCAGGCTCTTAGCGAGCCTGCTAGTCATGCTAAACTGATGGACCCTGCCAATCCTTATACCTTTCTTGCTCGGTCCCTCCTCCACCAGGCTCCCCACTCCTCTCTTTCTATCTCTATCCCTAAACCTGTATACCCAATCAAAACTAGAATATCCCGTTACGCTCCGCTTTACCCAGCTCGTCCTTGTGCGATAAACCATGCCAACTTAATTGCGATTAAACCTACCCACATGGCTGAAAACCGCGCTGCTAAGTATACAGAGAGTGTGAAGGTTGGCCTTATCAACATCCGCTCTCTGCCAACCAAAGCTCTTTTGGTAAATGAACTGATAACAGACCATAGTCTCGACCTATTTGGCCTCACTGAGACATGGCTTAAACCTAATGATTTTCTGCCCTTAAACGAGGCCTCACCCCCTAATTTTAGTAGCTCCCACATCGCACGCACCTCCAAGAAAGGAGGCGGAGTTGCTCTAATTTATGACTCTAAGCACAACTTTACATCCGACGCAAACTGTAAGTTTTCCTCGTTTGAGGTGCTCCTGTTGCATCCCTCTCCACCCAACAGAAAGTGTGGCGGTCTGATTCCTACCTCCACTGCATCCTTTGTAATGGCTGTCCTATACCGCCCCCCAGGCCCTTACACCCTCTTCCTAGATGAATTTTCAACTTTCATCTCTGAGCTTGTTATGCGCTCCGATAACATTTTAATTGTTGGTGATTTTAACATTCATTCCAATAAAACTCTAGATCCCCTAAATAAGGCTTTTACCGACATCATTGACTCTGTCGGTCTCATTCAAATCGTTGACCAACCCACTCACAGTGGTGGGAACACCCTTGACCTAGTCCTAGCCCGCGGTCTCACTGTGTCAAATTTGACCGTCTCCCCCTATGTTCCTGCTCTCTCAGACCACTACCTCATCAAATTTCAAATTGATCTGACGGTTTCTCGCCCAGACAGTGTAGAATCCTACATGAGCCGTCGTATTAACGCCTCAACTGTCCCAATTCTAGTTAACTGCCTACCAGACACCCTCTCTCCCTTCCTCTCTTACTCTGGCCCCCTTGATCTCTTTACAGACAAACTTAATGCCGCCCTTCGTAGCACCCTCGACATTGTCGCTCCCCTTAAACCTAAAATTAAACGTGCTCCGCAAAAACTAACTCCCTGGTTTACGGAGGAAACGCGCTCCTTTAAAAAGGCTTGTCGCAAACTTGAACATAAATGGCGTTCGACCAAACTCGAAGTATTCCGCCTCGCCTGGAATGATAGTTTACGTAACTACAAAAAGGCACTCTCACTTGCCAAAACCTCTTATTTTTCCAGGCTCATAAATGAAAACAAAAACAACTCAAAGTTTCTGTTTGACACAGTTGCAAAACTTACGCAGAAACAACCAAGTGCCCTAAACCATGCGTTCTCGGCTAACGAATTCATGACATTTTTTACCAAGAAAATTGACCTCATTAGAGATGAAATTGTTGCTTTACTCAACAATCAGAGTCCCTCCCAACCTTTGACGGGCATTCCCCCTGACTTTGATTCCAGTCATACGCTATGCTGCCTTGAAAACGTCTCACTTAGTGCCCTCTCTAAACTGGTTGGCGCGGCTAAACCTTCAACCTGTCTGTTTGACCCTCTCCCAGCAACTCTCATCAAAAAACTCTTCCCAACTCTAGGCCCTGCCCTACTCAATATCTTCAACACCTCTTTGTCTACTGGCGTGGTGCCCCTGGCCTTTAAATCAGCCGTCATTAAACCATTACTTAAAAAACCGAACCTCGACCCTCTAATCTTGAAAAATTACAGACCTATCTCCAATCTCCCATTCCTATCCAAAGTGTTAGAACGGATCGTCGCAACGCAACTTACTGACCATTTATCAAACAATAATCTTAATGAATCATTTCAATCTGGCTTTAGAGCCTTACACTCCACCGAAACGGCGGTTACCAAAGTCACAAATGACTTACTGCTCTCTCTTGACTCAAACCTCACCTCTGTGCTCTTATTGCTTGATCTCAGTGCAGCCTTTGACACTATCGATCACTTGATTCTTCTAGGTCGGCTTGAGAACCATGTTGGCATTCGGGGTCTCGCACTAGCTTGGTTTAAATCCTATTTAACTGATAGAACACACTGCATGGTCTATAATGATTTAACATCTGAGACCCTCCCAGTGCAATGTGGTGTCCCACAAGGCTCTGTCCTGGGCCCTTTGCTATTTTCGATTTACATGCTACCCCTCGGCGATATCATACGCAAATTTGGCATAAACTTTCATTTTTACGCTGATGACACCCAATTATATATACCTATTAAGCCAAATGATTCCTCCCAACTACAAAACCTTGAGGCCTGCTTGCTTGCCGTCAAAAAATGGATGTTGCAACACTTTCTACTCCTTAATGCAGATAAAACTGAGATGTTAATAGTTGGCCCCCCAAACCACAGAGGCCTGTTTCAGGACATCTCCCTCAACTTTGATACCTGTCATGTATCCCAGAGCTCCACCATAAAAAACCTCTGAGTCATTTTTGATTCCTCCCTCTCATTTAATGCACATATAAAAAATGTCACCAAAATTGCATTCTTCCATCTTCGTAATATCGCAAAAATACGCCCCATTTTAACTCTGGCTGATGCTGAAACCCTGATTCATGCTTTTGTCTCATCACGTCTGGACTACTGTAATGCACTTTTTTCAGGCTTACCTAATTCAAGCATCAAAAATCTTCAACTCGTGCAAAATGCGGCTGCACGGATACTAACTAGAACTAGAAAATTTGATCACATCACACCAGTTTTGTCCGCCCTACATTGGCTTCCTATCCAAGCCCGCTCTGACTTTAAAGTGCTACTCCTCACCTACAAAATTCTAAATGGGCTTGCACCGCTCTATCTATCTGATCTCATCTCCCGATACTCGCCCGCTCGTGCTCTGCGCTCACAAAATGCGGGGCTTCTATCGACCCCTAGGGTTAAAAAGAAATCCGCCGGCCACAGAGCCTTTGTCTACCGCGCTCCCTACCTGTGGAACAAATTACCTGCCGTCATCAGGGGCGCCTGCTCTGTCGAAGCTTTTAAATCCCTGCTTAAGACTCATCTCTTCTCTCTCTCCTTCAACCTACCTTGATCTCACCTGGTCGGGGACTGACCTTTAGATTAATCTGTGTAGTTTAGTTATGGTACAGGGTACTACATGGTACCACTGGGTAGTTTACTATAGGGTAGTTTAGTTAGGGTACAGGGTACTACATGGTACCACAGAGTACTACTTGGTACTGCATGGCATTACAGGGTACTACATGGCTTACATAGCTCTACATGGCACTACATGGAACTACAAGGCACCACAGGGTACTACATGGCACTACAGGGTACTACAGGATACTACGGGGTACTACATGGCACTATGGGGTACTATAGGGTACTACATGGCATTACGGGGTACTACATGGCACTACAGGGTACTACATGTCTGCTCCTTTGCAGCACCACAAACATGGGAACTCTCTAACTCTTCCCCCCCCCCCCCTCTCCCCCCCCCCCCCCCTCCCTCCCCCTTCTCTCTGAGTACCCGTCTCCTGGCGCTGACCAAGGTGATGGATGCCTCGGGGTCTTGGCCAAGCTTGTAGTGACTGCTCTACATGCACCTCCGAGGCATTGGATCAGTTATTCACCGCCGTCTGTCCGTGGTCCTGTCAACTGATTAACAGACTGTTAACAGATTAACAGTCAACGCGGTTTCATT